>NC_058080.1:561446603-561783865 GCF_014858855.1 Bufo gargarizans | reverse complement strand
ATTTATGATCGGCCCTTTAAGACTGTAATAAATGTGACTGTAGCAGTTTATCCGTCAGTAAGCAGCTTTACAAAAGTCGCACATCTTTACGAAAAGTTGCACGTTTTTATGAAAAAATCGCATGTTCTATTAAAAAGTCTCATAAGATAAGCATGGTCCTCACTGGAGTGAAATTGAGACTTTTTTGCGACTTTTTTGTGACTTTTCAAATAGTCCCAATAGTAAATCTGTCTAGAGATTCATTTACATAAGAAAACACGCCCACTTTCAGAAAACTGGCAAGCATAGTGCAGAGCAGAAAAAAGTCGCAAATTTGTGCGCAGTTTTAGCGTTTGGGACTTTTTGGGGACTTTTTCACTCCATTACTCTGACCTGAGCTAATGATAAATCTGGCCCACAGAATGTGTCGGCAGATAAGAACTATTTGGCCCATCTAGTCTGCCCAATATACTAAATACTATGGATAGCCCTGGCCCTATCTTATATGAAGGATGGCCTTATGCCTATCCCATGCATGCTTAAACTCCTCCACTGTATTTGCAGCTACCACTTCTGCAGGAAGGCTATTCCATGCATCCACTACTCTCTCAGTAAAGTAATACTTCCTGATATTACTTTTAAACCTTTGCTCCTCTAATATAAAACTATGTCCTCTTGTAGCAGTTTTTCTTCTTTTAAATATCCTCTCCTCTTTTACCTTGTTGATTCCCTTTATGTATTTAAAAGTTTCATCATATCCCCTCTGTCTCGTCTTTCTTCCAAGCTATACATGTTAATGTCCTTTAATCTTTCCTGGTAAGTTTTATCCTGCAATCCATGTACCAGTTTAGTAGCTCTTCTCTGAACTCTCTCCAAAGTATCAATATCCTTCTGGAGATATGGTCTCCAGTACTGAGCACAATACTCCAAATGAGGTCTCACTAGTGCTCTGTAGAGTGGCATGAGCACCTCCCGCTTTCTACTGGTAATTCCTCTCCCTATATACCCAAGCATTCTGCTAGCATTTCCTGCTGCTCTAGGACATTGTCTGCCTACCTTTAAGTCTTCTGAAATAATGACCCTAAATTCCCTTTCCTCGAGATACTTAGGTTAGGACTGTATCACTGGTTTATATTCTGCTCGTGAGTTTTTTACGACCCAGGTGCATTATCTTGCACTTATCAACATTAAATTTTAGTTGCCAGATTTTTGACCATTCCTCTAGTTTCCTAAAGTCCTTATCCATTTGGTGTATCCCTCCAGGAACATCAACCCTGTTACAAATCATTTGTGTCATCAGCAAAAGACACACCTTACCATTGAGGCCTTCTGCAATTCAGCATGATAAAGATATTAAACAATATGGTCCCAGACAGATCCCTGAGGTACCTCACTGGTACAAGACCTTGGTCGAATATACTCCATTGACTACAACCCTCTGTTGCCTGTCCCTCAGCCACTGCCTAATCCATTCAACATATTGGAGTCCAAAGCCCAAAGACTGCACTTTATGTGATAAGCCTTCTATGTGGGACAGTATCAAAAGCTTACTAAAGTCTAGATAAGCGATGTCTACTGTACCTCTTCCATCTATTATTTTAGTCACCCAATCAAAAAAATCAATAAGATTAGTTTGACATGATCTCCCTGAAGTAAACCCATGTTGTTTTTCATGTTTCTATCCATAGGATTTTAGATGTTCCACAATCCTCTCCTTAAGTATGGTTTCCATTAATTTCCCCACTATTGATGTCAGGCTTACTGGCCTATAGTTGCCCGATTCCTCTCTACTACCTTTTTTGTGAATGGGCACAGCATTTGCTAATTTCCAATCTTCTGGGACAACTCCTGTTGCCAGTGATTGGTTAAATAAATCTGTTAATGGTTTTGCTAGTTCACCGCTGAGCTCTGAAGGTTTTGTGCCAATATTGACTGGTATTTGGAACTGTTCATAATTACCTCTATCTTAACTAAGGCCCCAGTTCCAGCTGAAGAAAAACAGCCCCAAAGCATGATGCTGCCACCACCATGCTTCACTGTGGGTATGGCGTTCTTTTGGGGATGTGCAGTGTTGTTTTTGCGTTAAACATATCTTTTGAAATTATGGCCAAAAAGTTCAACCTTGGTTTCATCAGATCATAACACCTTTTCCCACATACTGTTGGGAGACTTTAGATGTGTTTTTGCAAAATGTAGCCTGGCTTGGATGTTTTTCTTCGTAAGAAAGGGCTTTCGTCTTGCCACTCTACCCCATAGCCCAGACATATGAAGAATATGGGAGATTGTTGTCACATGTACCACACAGCCAGTACTTGCCAGATATTCATGTAGCTCCTTTAATGTTGCCTCTTGGTATCCTCCCAGACCAGTTTTCTTCTTGTCTTTTCATCAATTTTGGAGGGACGTCCAGTTCTTGGTAATGTCACTGTTGTGCCATATTTTCTCCACTTCAAAAACGACTTCACTGTGTTCCATGGTATATCTGAGGCCTTGGAAATTCTTTTGTACCCTTTTCCTGACTGATACCTTTAAACAATGAGATCCCTCTGATGCTTTGGAAGCTCTTTGTGGACCATGGCTTTTGCTGTGGGATGTGACTAAGAAAATTTCAGGAAAGACCAACTAGAGCAGCTGAACTTTATTTGGGGTTAATCAGAGGCACTTTAAATTATGGCAGGTGTATGCAGACTCCTATTTAACATGATTTTGAATGTGATTGCTTAATTCTGAACACAGGTACATCCCACACTTATGCAATCACATTATTTTAGTTTTTTTTTTTTTTTTCCTCCACCTGAAAGATTTCAGTTTGTTTTTTCAATTGAGTGGTACAGTTTATAGATCACATTAAAGGTGGAAAAAGTTCTGAAATTATTTATCTTAGTCTCATTTTTTTTTACAGCACAGAAACCTGACATTTTAACAGGGGTGTGACTTCTTATATCCACTGTATGTCTTATTAGCAGTTCTGCAGTGAATTTACATTGATATACAGCCATTTATTATGTGAATTAATAGGAAATAGGCGTACGTCTTATTGGCCGTTCTGCTGTAAATTTACATTGTTTTACAGTTTTTATGGGGAGGGGGGGTGTATTAATAGGAAATATACATACGTCTTATTAGCCGTTCTGCAGTGAATTTATATTTTTCTACAGTGGGTTTTATTTGGGTGTATTAATAGGAAATATACGTACGTTTTATTAGCCATTCTGAGATGAATTTACATTGCTATACAGCCATTTATGGGGTGTATCAATAGGAAATATACGTAAGTCTTATTACCCGTTCTGCTGTTAATTTACATTGTTCTACAGGTTGTTTTTTGTGGGTGTATTGATAGGAAATATATGTATATCTTATTAGCCATTCTGCAGTGAATTTACATTGCTATACAGCCATTTACATGATGTATTAATAGGAAATATACATAGTAACATAGTTTATAAGGCTGAAAAAAAGACATCTGTCCATCAGTTCAGCCTGTTATCCTGCAAGTTAATCCAGAGGAAGGCAAAAAACGCCCTGTGAGGTAGAAGCCAATTTTCCTCACTTTAGGGGAAAAAAAGTTATTCCCGACTCCGATTAGGCAATCTGAATATTTCCGTGGATCAACAACCCCTCTCTAGTAGCTATAGCCTATAATATTATTACACTCCACAAATACAATAAGTACACCTCTTGAACTCTTTTAGTGAACTCACCATCGCCACCTCCTCAGGCAGAGAGTTCCATAGTCTCACTACTTTTACCGTAAAGAATCCTCTTCTATTGTTTGTGTACAAACCTTTTTTCCTCCAGACGCAGAGGATGTCCCCTCGTCATAGTCATAGTCCTGAGGATAAATAGATGATGGGAGAAATCTCTGTTCTGACCCCTGATATATTTATACATAGTTATTAGATCTCCTCTCAGTCTCTTTTTTCTAAAGTGAATTCCCTAAGGCTACTTTCACACTAGTGGCAGGACAGATCTGACAGGCTGCTCACCCTGTCGGATCCGTCCTGCCGCTATTTTGCCATGCTGCCGGACTGCCACTCTGTCCACATTGACTATAATGAGGATGAGGGGTAGAGCTCCGGCGCAGCGCGGCAGTGCACGGTGAGAGGCCGCCAAACTAAAAGTACTGCATGTCCAACATTTTAATCCGATAGTGTCATGACCGCTATCCCAGCAGCAGTCGTGTCGCACCAGACGGAGGGGAAGGGGGACCCTTATCTACGGATGGGAAATAGAACGGTCACCCCTGACTAACCCTAAGCTGGCACCGTCTGCCCTGATACCTAGACGGGGTGTGAACCATGCGGCGAGCAGGAATTCCTAAACCCTCAGTCACCCTAAACAAGACTAGACTGGGGAAAGAGGCAGATGGGAGCACTAGTCACCATCACTCACGTCTAAAGAACACAGGGGAAGACAGCAAAAACAAAACAAACAAACATCAAACATAGATAGACTTATCCAGTCACGAGCAGAGAAGGTGATCCCAATAAACGACGGTCCACACCAGACGAGAGCTCCACAGCAATACCCTCAAACGATCTCCTTCAAAGGTCATAATAGCACTGAAGTAAGGACTATATCTGGCAATGACTGCAAGTGAACTGAAACTAATATATTAGCTGGGAGTGGCAGACAGGACTCACCTGAGAAGGATGCCTACAAACTCCCAGTCAGGACAAAAAGGTTCACAAGGCAAAACCCTGATGACATACCCTGAACCACAGAGCAAACTCACAAGCTATCGCGAGTAGCAAGTCGCTGCGACCTTCTCCTCCCAGACCTGTCTGGATCAGTCACAGTCGTGACAGATAGGCTATAGAGCTGCGCCCCCTGTCCCCATTATAGTCAATGTGGACGGAGCGGCAGTCCGGCGGAACGGCGAAATAGCGGCAAGACGGATCCGACAGGGTGAACAGCCTGTCGGATCCGTCCTGCCGCTAGTGTGAAAGTACCCTAATTTTGATAATCTTTTAAGGTACTGTAGTCGACCAGTTATTATTTTAATTTCCCTTCTCTGAAACCTCTCCAGCTCTGCTATGTCTGCCTTGTTCACAGGAGCCCAGAACTTTACACAGTACTCTGTGTTGACTGACTAGTAATTTGTAAAGAGGCCTTGTCAGCAGCTGCCTGACACTGGTTTCTACAGCTTAGTTTGCTGTTCACTAAAATTCACACTGTTTTACCATTTAGCAACAAAAAATGTATGTGCATAGCCTTACATTTGTCAGTGTTAAACCATTTGCCACTTATCTGCCCAAGCCTCTAATCTATCAGATCCATCTGCAGCCGTATACTGTCTTTTTCCGTGTTAATTACTTTACACAGTTTAGTGTCATCTGCAAAAAATGATAATTTACCGTGCAAGCCTTCTACAAAATCATTAAGAAATATATTTAAGAGAATAGGGCCCAATACTGACCCCTGTGGTACCACACTAGTGACAGTGACCCAATCTGAGTGTGTACCATTAATAACCACGCTCTGTTTTCTATGATTGACCCAGTTACTTACCCACATACAGACATTTTCTCCCAGTCCAAGCATTCTCATTTTATATACTAACCTTTTATGTGGTACAGTGTCAAATGCTTTGGAGAAGTCCAAATATATGACATCCATTGATTCGCCGCAGTCTAGAACTTACCTCCTCATAGAAACTGATTAAATTAGTTTGACATGCGATCCCTCATGCTGATATGGCGTTATTTGCTTATTTTCATTGAGGTACTCCAAGATAGCATCTCTTAGAAAACCTCCAAACAGTTTACCCCAACAGATGTTAAACTTACTGGCCTATAGTTTTTGGGCTCTGTTTTTGGACCCTTTTTGAATATTGGCACCACATTTGCTATGCACCAATCCTGTGGAACACCCCCTGTCAGTATAGAGTCCTTAAATATCAGAAATAAGGTGTCTGGCTATGACATTACTAAATTATCTTAGGATACAGGGGTGTATGCCATCTGGTTCCGATGATTTGTCTATTTTAATCTTTTTAAGACACCACTATACTTCTTTCTGGGTCAGACAGGGCATTTTTAATGGGGAATTTACTTTTACATTTTGCATTTCTTCTGACAGTTCATTAGCTTCACTAAATAATTAGACGTACATCTTATTAGCCGTTCTGCAGTGAATTTACATTGTTCTACAGTTTTTTTTGAATTGTATCAACAGGAAAAAAAGTCTTATTTGCCGTTCTGCGGTGAAGTTACACTGCTATTCAGCCATTTAAGGTGTGTATTAATAGGAAATATATGTACGTCCTATTGGCCGTTCAGTGGTGAATTTACATTGTTCGACTGTTTTTTTGGGGGTGCATTAATAGGAAAAGAATATATGTATTAATTGCCGTTCTACGGTAAAGTTACATTGCCATACAGCCATTTACGGGGTGTATTAATAGGAAATATACGTATGTCCTATTAACTGCTCTGCGGTGAATTTACATTGCTATACAGCCATTTACTGGGTGTATTAATAGGAAATATACGCACGTCCTAGTACCCGTTTTGCAGTGAATTTACATTATTCTACAGTTTATTTTGTGGTGTATTGATAGGTAAATAAAATACGTCTTATTTGCCGTTCTGAGGTGAATTTACATGGCTATACAGCCATTTACGGGGTGTATTAATCGGAAATATACATACGTCCTATTAGCCATTCTGCGGTGAAGTTACATTGTACGATACGATAGCCTTTTCTTAGGGTGTATTATTTTACTTTTAATTAAATTTAATTATTTTATCTTACAGTATGTCAGACAGACAAGTGACAGGCCCTTCAAAGGGAACGAGCAGTGGTCAAAATGTTTCTGTCGCAGGCAGAAATAACAGCAGAAGAAGGGTGTGCTGCAGAAGTAGTCACAGAGACAGGCCTGAGTTCCAAGTTATCTTCTAACGGATGTGTCTTGACCAGTAACCCTGCAGTGCTTGAATGGTTGACTCGGTATTCGACTTAGTCACAAGTGAGATCAGGTACCACCAGCAGAGATTTGGGTGGGTTCCTCTGACATCATACTTAGTTGGCATGGCCTGGGAGCAGGCCCTGTGCCCCAACTGTCCTCAACCTGCCTCTGTCATTTTCTGTTCCCTCAGCGTGAGAAATATTATATGCCATAGGCTTGGCACCACTTTTCAACGAGGACGAGCTACTAGAGGACAGAAAGCAGCCAATACCCGGCTAAGATCTGGAGGAAACATCTGTCGCTTCCATCGGTAGTCGGGCAAGTAGTGATAATGAGTGTCGCGTGGGAACTGGTGTTGTGAGCGATCAGGCTCCTGGCCCTGTGACTGTAGAAGGGGACATCAGTGATGACAGTAGCGGATGATGATGATATAGCCGATCACACTTGGGAGCCTGGTGAAGAAGGGGCTTCATCATCATCATCAGAAGAAGATCAAGGTCCTTGTGTCCTGCATAGCTTGCATATATCTCTGCTTGTGTTCCTGTTTACCAGACCTCTGCTTGTGTTTTTGGATTCTGCTACCTGTTTGATCCCTGCCTGCTTGTCTCCACTCTCCTGTGCCAACCCAGATTGCCTTACCTGTACATGTACCGTCTTCCCTGACCTGTTGCTTGTTTGACTTTACCTCTGCCTCATCCTTTGGTCCTGCACTGTTGTTCCTGGTTACAACTTGGCCCGCTGACTATGTCTAGTGCCTTGCTGGTACTTTCTGATTCACTTGGACCAGCTGCTTCATGTACCTGGTGTTCCCCCCGGGAAAGTCTATTCCCACCATCAGGTGGACTGCAAAGAATGAGGAGTTCACTTAGACAACGCGCTTAGAGGAGCTGGTTTATGACATATTCTTCATTATTGAACCGGAGAAATACAAGTACATATTGCCAATCCCAATTACATGACTATATAATATAGGTTTTAAATGTATATTTCATTAAATAATGTTTCTCATTAAATTGTGTATCATCATAGATGGGTGGCTTGGAGCTCCTTGGCAATGCTGTACCTCATTAATGTCACCTGTAATAAAAGTTAAGCATAACTACCCTGTTACTTTTCAAAAATTATTACAAAATACAATAAACATCTAATGTTTAAAAAAAAAAAAAAAAAGTTGAGCATTGTATAGCCAGATGACAAAACAGGGCTTCCTCTCTAACTTGCAATTTATGCTGTAGAAAAAACAATGACCAACTTATTTGTTGCTAACTAAACCTCCCACGTTTGCCTTAATGTGACAAGTCTGTGCCTGCTCCTGTGTATCACGTAAGGTTTAATTTCACCCATGTACAAAATGTGTATGCTGTCTATTAAAAGTGTCTTCTGTTTGTTATAAACATCAATATAGCATAATCTGTTTAGAGATTTAAAGGGGTTCTCTGGTTTGCATCAACATCCTTTAAAAATATTAATTTATGAAGGTAGCTTTAAGTTAATATGGTATATTTTTTACATTTATTGCTCTCATTTTCTGTTCTGGGCTATGGTGACATGACCATGGTGAAAATGGGTTGGAGAGTCCAAATTGAAACAAAGCAAAAAATCCTTTAAACTGGCATAATATTCTTATGACTGCATAATCCGTCAAGATTTGTGCTGTAGATCAAGCAATGCTCATGATCTCTTAGGTCAGGAAAGATTGGGTGTCCTGCAGGGAATCTAGTCCTAATAATATGATGACTGTAAGTAGCATTTCCATTTGTATGTAGTCTACATACCACCTGAAAGACAGTAATTGTTCATTGTAATGCTGATCATATGCTTTGGAAGTAAAGAAAGAACATAAACACATTACTCATTACTGATCATCTGCATAAACTCTGGCAATAGCAGTGATAATGTCATAATCTCTGTAGAAATGGCTTTCAATTGGCAAGTTTTTATATTTACGGATAGCTTTGCTTTTCAGAATGTATGACCCCTACCAGTTTAAACAATGCAAGTTTCTCTACATGCAATTTTCATTCCTCTCTTTGGATTGTCAATTTGTCATCTCACCCTAATAGAAAACAGTTGTGCTTTTTATTTAAATTTATAAAAAAAATTCTGTTTAATGTTGAAATAGAAAAGAGAAAACATTTTTAACAGCTTCATTTTCTTTTCACTACAAATATACAATAGCTTCTAGAAATGATGGACTGATATACACAGGCTCTTTATGGCTCCTTAGAGCTCCAGAAGTTGCGGAATTATGGGATCTGGGATCAGTTTTGGAAAAGCAATTCATGCACAATCTCTGAGAAATGTTAGCCATATTGTTTCTATATTTCTTTAAGGGGGTTCTAGGGGTTTAGATCTTGCAGTTGTTAGTCCCAGAAGAGAAGCTGCTGAAAAGTTTGAGAACACATCCTGCATTTTACACCCTAAGCTGAGATCTGGGGGATCACACTGTATGAGTTTGTGTATATATATTCACATTTCCATAGAGAGCTAAGATCATTGAAGTCTATGAAGGTTGTTCATATAGAAAACAATAAAGCAATAATTTTATTTAATAATGGCCACATTTTCCACAGTGCTGTACTATATATTACAGGATACAGTGACATGGTTGCCTAGATGAAAAATACCTATAATCCTATTGTGTTGATCCAGAGGAAAATGCAGACACCTGTTGCTCTATATTAAGGACCTATAACATGGGCCAAGGAGCTGTGCAATTATCAGTGATGACCATTTGTATGAATGCTTGTTCTTGATAACCGATAGAGTTCAGCGGACACCTGAATGTTCGGGTTCGAAGGGTTCGGCCGAACTTCACCAAAAATTTTGTGTTTGGGTCCCGAACTTCACCCGAGCTTGACCCCAAACCCGAACCCTATTGAAGTCAATGGGGACCCGAATTTTGGAGCACTAAAATGGCTCTAAAAAAGTCATGAAAAGGGCTAAAGGGCTGCAAATGGCAGCAAAATGTGGTTAAGAGCATGGAAAGTGCGGATAGGGAAATTACTTAAAATACCCTAAAATACGTAAAAATAAAAACTAATAATCTTGATGTATGAGGTGAGGTCCATATGGAATAGGAGGTTGAGGAGGCGGTAGATGTGGCGGTGTAGGTGGAAGCGGCAGAGGAGGAAGAGTAGGGAGCCAACACAGTTTTTTGGGTTTGTTTTTTATTTTATTTTATTATTTTGTTCAAATTTTTGTAGACCCCAAAATATTGGGAAATATAAAAAATAAAACAAAGAGAAAGTGCGCTGGAGTAAAACAATGGCTGGGTGAGGCCGGTATACATGTCTATTCTGCACAAGGTACGGACAAGTCCTGTGGGATCCCTGCCTGGTTCATTTTAATGAATGTGAGCTTGTCCACATTGGCTGTGGACAGGTGGCTGCTCTTGTCTGTGATAACCCCCTCCTGCCGTGCTAAACAAACGTTCAGACAATATACTGGCTGCAGGGCAGGCCAGCACCTCTAAGGCGTAAAGGGCAAGCTCAGGCCATGTGCCCAATTTGGAGACCCAGAAGTTTAAGGGGGCAGACCCGTCATTCAGTACGTGTAGGCGTGTGCACACATACTGCTCAACCATGTCGCACGTCCCCATGACAGCCAATTGAATATCTTCCCTATCAACTTTCTATGTTCTTTTATGCACCTACCATGGTGATCACGGGTAATGGGGAATTAGGGTTCCATGCCGGAGAGGGAGCCTGAGAAAGCAATACCACATCCAAGGGAGGTCAATGGATGAAATTAAATGTGATCGAGCGGAAATGTGGGACAAATTATTGAAGCAGAAGCTTCTAAGTAAAGGAGGGGGCATGCGGAAATGACCCACTTCTGACTCGGGAAGGTAGTGACGATAAATAACATTACAGGACTCTTAAGATGCCCTGTTATTGGAATGATTAAAGGATAACTGTCACATTTAGACCCTAATTTCAATTTTCATATATGTAGTTACTGATAACATGATATTCCAGAATCAGTTACTATTAGACTGACTTACCCCATATTTAATAAGATTCAGCCCTTAGCAACCAGTCTGCATAAAACTGCAATCTCACTATTCAGTTAAGATGGCCGCCACTGCCCTCACCCTGAGGCCTGCCCTCACTAGCCAGTAACAATAGCCCCCCAAAAGTGTCAGTAACCAGAGCCCTCCCCCCTAAAGGGTTAATCTCCTGTAGCACAAAGGGGTCCTCTTACCAAATGTTGCTCTCATTTATACACTGAGCAGATGGCAGATCTCCCTTCCCTGTTGTGCGCTGCTCTAACTCTGCATTCTCCAGCTCTGCTGAGTGAGGGAGCGTCTGCCAAGCACAGGGACAGGGAGAAGTGCACACAGCCCAGGCACTGTTATCAGCTGCTGGGGAGGACCTGGCTTTAATCATTTACTTACAGTCCCTGGCTGTCAGGAATGTGAGCCTACACGCTGCAAGACGGACCATGCCTAGCAATCCTATTTTAAGCACAGGTAAAAATAGGCAGTACAGGGAACAAAAATGTGGAATTAAGGGGTAATTGAATACAGTGAAAAGTTGAAATAGGGCCACCAAGGTGATATTAATCACCACAATCCAATACTCAAAAAATAAATAAAAAAATACGACAGTTATCCTTTGATAAAAAATTACAGGGAATGTCACTGGGGTTTTTTGGATTTGGAAAAGTTAGACAGGAGAAGCCCTGCTGCTGCTGCTTTGTTGACTCTAGATAACTTCTGCCTGATTGCCTGTCCCTGTGACATCCACGATCCAACTGGATAACTTCTCTATCGATTTTTGATGTTCTTTTCTGCGCCTACTATGGTGATCACGGGTAGCGGGGAATCAGGGTTCCATGCCGGAGAGGGAGCCTGAGAAAGCGATACCACATCCAAGGGAGGTCAATGGCTGAAATGTTATTGAGCGGAAATGTGGGACAAGTTATTAAAGCTGAAGGATCGACTGAAAGGAGGGGGCGTGCATCAATTAAAGACGAATTTTTGAAATTTTAGTCCCTGTCACCTATGCAGAGCAGGGGTTTATTCACGGCAAAAATGGTAAAATGTCACCCCAGAATGTAACAGACGCTTTTGCACCCTGCTCCCTCTTTTGCTGTGCTGGTGCCTCTGTGAGACCACCGCCTCTTTCTCCGAACTACACAGGTCACTCGCATGACCTTGATTCCATGTGGGGTCGAGGACCTCATCGTCCTCCACATCATCTTCCACTTAGTCTTCACCCCTGCCCTCCTTGTCGGTCTGCACTTTGCAGAAAGCCACAGCAGTTGGCATCTGTGTTTCGTCCTCCCATGTACTCATCCTGAAACATAAGTGGTTGGGCATCGGTGTAATCAAAAAGCAGAAGCGACTGCTGCATGACTTGGGGCTCAGACTGCTTGGCCGATTTGCAAGGGGGTGAGGTGAAAGATTGATGGACATGGGCTGCAGGTGCCAACTCTGATCTTTCAGCAGGTTACTGGGTGGGAGACAATGTGAAGGAACTGGAGGCACTGTCAGCCACCCAATCTACTATCGCCTGTACTTGTTCAGGCCTCACCATTCGTAGAGCCACATTCGGCCCTACCTAAAAACGCTAAAGGTTCTGTCGCCTACTCGCACCTGAGGAAGGTATTTCAATTGTTCATGTAGCTGGCACAGATTGACCACGTCCTCTCCCTCCCTGCAACAGGAGCTCCACCAGCAGCACCACGACTGGGGTCACTTCCTTTATTTGATGCTCTCCTCATTCTTTGCGTTCACCCATCAACCTTATAGCAATATAGCAAATATTCGTAAAATACACAGACTGCAAATTAGCTAATATAGTGCTATAATCTATTTTTTATAGTCTATTTTTTTTTTCTCTTCTAAAGTTCAGATTTGGAAAAAATGTACACTATTAAAAAAATACTATAGCACTATATTAGCAGTCTATATGTGTATTTCACGAATATTCGCCTTATTGCTATAACTTAGTGTTTTAGAATATGACTAGGGATGAGCGAACTCGAACTGTATAGTTCGGGTTCGTACCGAATTTTGGGGTGTCCGTGACACGGACCCGAACCCGGACATTTTCGTAAAAGTCCGGGTTCGGGTTCGGTGTTCGTCGCTTTCTTGGCGCTTTTGTGACGCTTTCTTGGCGCTTTTTGAAAGGCTGCAAAGCAGCCAATCAACAAGCGTCATACTACTTGCCCCAAGAGGCCATCACAGCCATGCCTACTATTGGCATGGCTGTGATTGGCCAGAGCACCATGTGACCCAGCCTCTATTTAAGCTGGAGTCACATAGCGCCGCCCGTCACTCTGCTCTGATTAGCGTAGGGAGAGGTTGCGGCTGCGACAGTAGGGCGAGATTAGGCAGATTAACTCCTCCAAAGGACTTGATTATTGATCGATCTGCAGCTGTGGGTCATTGAGCTGCTGATACTCAAATGCTCACTGTTTTTAGGCTGCCCAGACCGTTTGTCAGTCACTTTTTTCTGGGGTGATCGGCGGCCATTTTCTGTCTTGTGGTGCGCCAGCACAAGCTGCGACCAAGTGCATTTAACCCTCAATGGTGTGGTTGTTTTTTGGCTAAAGCCTACATCAGGGTGAAGCTGTCACACCAAGTGCATTTAACCAGCAATAGTCTGTTCATTTTTGGGCAATATACTACATCAGGGGCAAGCTGCGCCTGTCACCAAGTGCATTTAACCCTCAGTAGTGTGGTTGGTCAAGCTGTCACACCAAGTGCATTTAACCAGCAATAGTGTGGTTATTTTTTGGCCATATCCCAGTCTAATTCTGTCAGTAAATCTATACCTGTCACCCAGCGCCTAAATACTAGGCCTCAAATTTATATCCCGCTAAATCTGTCGTTACTGCTGTACTGTTCTGGCTGGGCAAGTTATTTAGTGTCCGTCAAAGCACATTTTATGTTCTGGGTTGAAATACAATTCCCAATTTAGCAATTTCCTAATTTAGTGGTTTCTGCTGTATCAGAGCTATTTTAAATCTATCCCTAAAAGGGTATATAATATTCAAGGTGCACATAGGGTCATTCAGAATAACTTCACACACACGCTACTGTGCATTTCCAAGTCTAATTCTGTCAGTAAATCTATACCTGTCACCCAGCGCCTAAATACTAGGCCTCAAATTTATATCCCACTAAATCTGTCGTTACTGGTGTACTGTTCTGGCTGGGCAAGTTATTTAGTCTTCGTCAAAGCACATTTTTTGTTCTGGGTTGAAATACAATTCCCAATTTAGCAATTTCCTAATTTAGTGGTTTCTGCTGTATCAGGCCTACTTTAAATACATCCCTAAAAGGGTATATAATATTCAAGGTGCACATAGGGTCATTCAGAATTACTTCACACACACGCTACTGTGAATTTCCAAGTTTAATTCTGTCAGTAAATCTATACCTGTCACCCAGAGACTAAATACTAGGCCTCAAATTTATATTCAGCTGAATTTGAATACAATACATTGGGCCAAATAATATTTTTGTTGTTGTGGTGAACGATAACAATGAGGAAAACATCTAGTAAGGGACGCGGACGTGGACATGGTCGTGGTGGTGTTAGTGGACCCTCTGGTGCTGGGAGAAGACATGGCCATTCTGCCACATCCACACGTCCTAGTGTACCAACTACCTCAGGTCCCAGTAGCCGCCAGAATTTACAGCGATATATGGTGGGGCCCAATGCCGTTCTAAGGATGGTAAGGCCTGAGCAGGTAAAGGCATTAGTCAATTGGGTGGCCGACAGTGGATCCAGCACGTTCACATTATCTCCCACCCAGTCTTCTGCAGAAAGCGCACAGATGGCGCCTGAAAACCAACCCCATCAGCATGTCTCTGATGATGACAAAACACAGGTGCCAACTGCTGCGTCTTTCTGCAGTGTGCAGACTGAACAGGAGGTCAGGGATCAAGACTGGGTGAAAGACGATGCAGGGGACGATGAGGTCCTAGACCCCACATGGAATGAAGGTCGTGCCACTGACTTTCACAGTTCGGAGGAAGAGGCAGTGGTGAGACCGAGCCAACATCGTAGCAAAAGAGGGAGCAGTGGGAAAAAGCAGAACACCCGCCGCCAAGAGACTCTGCCTGCTACTGACCGCCGCCATCTTGGACCGAGCACCCCAAAGGCAGCTTCAAGGAGTTCCCTGGCATGGCACTTCTTCAAACAATGTGCTGACGACAAGACCCGAGTGGTTTGCACGCTGTGCCATCAGAGCCTGAAGCGAGGCATTAACGTTCTGAACCTTAGCACAACCTGCATGACCAGGCACCTGCATGCAAAGCATGAACTGCAGTGGAGTAAACACCTTAAAAACAAGGAAGTCGCTCAGGCTCCCCCTGCTACCTCTTCTGCTGCTGCCGCCTCGGCCTCTTCTGCTGCTGCCGCCTTGGCCTCTTCTGCTGCTGCCGCCTCGGCCTCTTCCTCCGCCTCTGGAGGAACGTTGGCACCTGCCGCCCAGCAAACAGGGGATGTACCACCAACACCACCACCACCTCCGTCACCAAGCGTCTCAACCATGTCACATGGCAGCGTTCAGCTCTCCATCTCACAAACATTTGAGAGAAAGCGTAAATTCCCACCTAGCCACCCTCGATCCCTGGCCCTGAATGCCAGCATTTCTAAACTACTGGCCTATGAAATGCTGTCATTTAGGCTGGTGGACACAGACAGCTTCAAATAGCTCATGTCGCTTGCTGTCCCACAGTATGTTGTTCCCAGCCACCACTACTTCTCCAAGAGAGCCGTGCCTTCCCTGCACAACCAAGTATCCGATAAAATCAAGTGTGCACTGTGCAACGCCATCTGTAGCAAGGTCCACCTAACCACAGATACGTGGACCAGTAAGCACGGCCAGGGACGCTATATCTCCCTAACTGCACACTGGGTAAATGTAGTGGCAGCTGGGCCCCAGCCGGAGAGCTGTTTGGCAAACGTCCTTCCACCACCAAGGATCGCAGGGCAACATTCTTTGCCTCCTGTTGCCACCTCCTCCTTCTCGGCTTCCTCCTCCTCTTCTTCCACCTGCTCATCCAGTCAGCCACACACCTTCACCACCAACTTCAGCACAGCCCGGGGTAAACGTCAGCAGGCCATTCTGAAACTCATATGTTTGGGGGACAGGCCCCACACCGCACAGGAGTTGTGGCGGGGTATAGAACAACAGACCGACGAGTGGTTGCTGCCGGTGAGCCTCAAGCCCGGCCTGGTGGTGTGCTATAATGGGCGAAATCTCGTTGCAGCTCTGGGACTAGCCGGTTTGACGCACATCCCTTGCCTGGCGCATGTGCTGAATTTGGTGGTGCAGAAGTTCATTCACAACTACCCCGACATGTCAGAGCTGCTGCATAAAGTGCAGGCCGTCTGTTCGCGCTTCCGGCGTTCACATCCTGCCGCTGCTCGCCTGTCTGCGCTACAGCGTAACTTCGGCCTTCCCGCTCACCGCCTCATATGCGACGTGCCCACCAGGTGGAACTCCACCTTGCACATGCTGGACAGACTGTGCGAGCAGCAGCAGGCCATAGTGGAGTTTCAGCTGCAGCACACACGGGTCAGTCACACTGCGGAACAGCACCACTTCACCACCAATGACTGGGCCTCCATGCGAGACCTGTGTGCCCTGTTGCGCTGTTTCGAGTACTCCACCAACATGGCCAGTGGCGATGACGCCGTTATCAGCGTTACAATATTACTTCTATGTCTCCTTGAGAAAACACTTAGGGCGATGATGGAAGAGGAGGTGGCCCAGGAGGTGGAGGAGGAGGAGGAGGAAGAGGGGTCATTTTTAGCACTTTCAGGCCAGTCTCTTCGAAGTGACTCAGAGGGAGGTTTTTTGCAACAGCAGAGGCCAGGTACAAATGTGGCCAGCCAGGGCCCACTACTGGAGGACGAGGAGGACGAGGATGAGGAGGAGGTGGAGGAGGATGAGGATGAAGCA
The DNA here is from genome assembly GCF_014858855.1 of Bufo gargarizans. NCBI lineage: Eukaryota > Metazoa > Chordata > Amphibia > Anura > Bufonidae > Bufo > Bufo gargarizans. Next base: position 561,767,043 of record NC_058080.1, on the reverse strand, counting down.
TGGTCACAGCGGGGTGGCACCCAACGCAGCTCGGGCCCATCACTGGTGCGTGGCTGGGGGGAAAGGCAGGACGATGATGATACGCCTCCCACAGAGGACAGCTTGTCCTTACCCCTGGGCAGCCTGGCACACATGAGCGACTACATGCTGCAGTGCCTGCGCAACGACAGCAGAGTTGCCCACATTTTAACATGTGCGTACTACTGGGTTGTCACCCTGCTGGATCCACGCTACAAAGACAATGTGCCCACCTTACTTCCTGCACTGGAGCGTGATAGGAAGATGCGCGAGTACAAGCGCACGTTGGTAGACGCGCTACTTAGAGCATTCCCAAATGTCACAGGGGAACAAGTGGAAGCCCAAGGCCAAGGCAGAGGAGGAGCAAGAGGTCGCCAAGGCAGCTGTGTCACGGCCAGCTCCTCTGAGGGCAGGGTTAGCATAGCAGAGATGTGGAAAAGTTTTGTCAACACGCCACAGCTAACTGCACCACCACCTGATACGCAACGTGTTAGCAGGAGGCAACATTTCACTAACATGGTGGAACAGTACGTGTGCACACCCCTCCACGTACTGACTGATGGTTCGGCCCCATTCAACTTCTGGGTCTCTAAATTGTCCACGTGGCCAGAGCTAGCCTTTTATGCCTTGGAGGTGCTGGCCTGCCCGGCGGCCAGCGTTTTGTCTGAACGTGTATTCAGCACGGCAGGGGGCGTCATTACAGACAAACGCAGCCGCCTGTCTACAGCCAATGTGGACAAGCTGACGTTCATAAAAATGAAACAGGCATGGATCCCACAGGATCTGTCCGTCCCTTGTCCAGATTAGACATTAACTACCTCCCCTTAACCATATATTATTGTACTCCAGGGCACTTCCTCATTCAATCCTATTTTTATTTTCATTTTACCATTATATTGCGAGGCTACCCAAAGTTGAATGAACCTCTCCTTTGTCTGGGTGCCGGGGCCTAAATATATGCCAATGGACTGTTCCAATGTTGGGTGACGTGAAGCCTGATTCTCTGCTATGACATGCAGACTAATTCTCTGCTGACATGAAGCCAGATCCTCTGTTACGGGACCTCTCTCCTCTGCCTGGGTGCTGGGCCTAAATATCTGACAATGGACTGTTGCAGTGGTGGCTGACGTGAAGCCTGATTTTCTGCTGTGACATGCAGACTAATTCTCTGCTGACATGAAGCCAGATCCTCTGTTACGGGACCTCTCTCCTCTGCCTGGGTGCTGGGCCTAAATTTATGAAAATGGACTGTTGCATTGGTGGCTGACGTGAAGCCTGATTCTCTGCTATGATATGAAGACTGATTCTCTGCTGACATGAAGCCAGATTCTCTGTTACGGGACCTCTCTCCTCTGCCTGGGTGCTGGGCCTAAATTTATGAAAATGGACTGTTGCAGTGGTGGGTGATGTGAAGCCTGATTCTCTGCTATGACATGAAGACTGATTCTCTGCTGACATAAAGCCAGATTCTCTGTTACGGGACCTCTCTCCTCTGCCTGGGTGCTGGGCCTAAATATCTGACAATGGACTGTTCCATTGGTGGCTGACGTGAAGCCTGATTCTCTGCTATGACATGAAGACTGATTCTCTGCTGACATGAAGCCAGATTGTCTGTTACGGGACCTCTCTCCTCTGCCTGGGTGCTGGGCCTAAATTTATGAAAATGGACTGTTACAGTGGTGGGTGACGTGAAGCCTTATTCTCTGCTATGACATGAAGACTGATTCTCTGCTGACATGAAGCCAGATTGTCTGTTACAGGACCTCTCTCCTCTGCCTGGGTGCGGGGCCTAAATATCTGACAATGGACTGTTGCATTGGTGGCTGACGTGAAGCCTGATTCTCTGCTATGATATGAAGACTGATTCTCTGCTGACATGAAGCCAGATTGTCTGTTACGGGACCTCTCTCCTCTGCCTGGGTGCTGGGCCTAAATTTATGAAAATGGACTGTTGCAGTGGTGGGTGACGTGAAGCCTGATTCTCTGCTATGACATGAAGACTGATTCTCTGCTGACATGAAGCCAGATTGTCTGTTACGGGACCTCTCTCCTCTGCCTGGGTGCTGGGCCTAAATTTATGAAAATGGACTGTTACAGTGTTGGGTGACATGAAGCCTGATTCTCTGCTATGACATGAAGACTGATTCTCTGCTGACATGAAGCCAGATTGTCTGTTACGGGACCTCTCTCCTCTGCCTGGGTGCTGGGCCTAAATATCTGACAATGGACTGTTGCATTGGTGGCTGACGTGAAGCCTGATTTTCTGCTTTGATATGAAGACTGATTCTCTGCTGACATGAAGCCAGATTGTCTGTTACGGGACCTCTCTCCTCTGCCTGGGTGCTGGGCCTAAATTTATGAAAATGGACTGTTACAGTGGTGGGTGACGTGAAGCCTGATTCTCTGCTATGACATGAAGACTGATTCTCTGCTGACATGAAGCCAGATTGTCTGTTACGGGACCTCTCTCCTCTGCCTGGGTGCTGGGCCTAAATATCTGACAATGGACTGTTGCATGACGTGAAGCCTGATTCTCTGCTATGATATGAAGACTGATTCTCTGCTGACATGAAGCCAGATTGTCTGTTACGGGACCTCTCTCCTCTGCCTGGGTGCTGGGCCTAAATTTATGAAAATGGACTGTTGCAGTGGTGGGTGACGTGAAGCCTGATTCTCTGCTATGACATGAAGACTGATTCTCTGCTGACATGAAGCCAGATTCTCTGTTACGGGACCTCTCTCCTCTGCCTGGGTGCTGGGCCTAAATATCTGACAATGGACTGTTGCATTGGTGGCTGACGTGAAGCTTGATCCTCTGCTATGACATGAAGACTGATTCTCTGCTGACATGAAGCCAGATTCTCTGTTACGGGACCTCTCTCCTCTGCCTGGGTGCTGGGGCCTAAATATCTGAGAATGGACTGTTCCAGTGGTGGGTGACGTGAAGCCAGATTCTCTGCTATGGGACCTCTCTCCAATTGATTTTGGTTAATTTTTATTTATTAAATTTTTATTTTAATTCATTTCCCTATCCACATTTGTTTGCAGGGGATTTACCCACATGTTGCTGCCTTTTGCAGCACTCTAGCCCTTTCCTGGGCTGTTTTACAGCCTTTTTAGTGCCGAAAAGTTCGGGTCCCCATTGACTTCAATGGGGTTCGGGTTCGGGACGAAGTTCGGATCGGGTTCGGATCCCGAACCCGAACATTTTCGGGAAGTTCGGCCGAACTTCTCGAACCCGAACATCCGGGTGTCCGCTCAACTCTAAATATGACGAATATTCTAAAAAACAAAGTTATAGCAATATAGCGAATATTCGTTATTTAGATTTTTTTTTTCTTCCAATCTGAACGGTCGTTCGCATACTCCTCCCCGACAAGCGTCCCTGTCACCTTGGGAATGCCTGTGGGTTAGAATATACCATCGGATCAGAGTTTTCACGATCTCAGGGAAAACTCAGATCCGATGGTATTTTATGACCCACAGGCGTTCCCATGGTGATGGGGACGCTTGTTGGGGAGGAGTATGCGAACGACCGTACAGATTGGAAAAAAATAGCCAAATATTCTAAATAGCCAACCAATAGGAAAGTTGCCTTATACAGTTAAAAGAAAATCGCAATACGCGAATAATGAAATCGCATATTATTTGCGATAAATAGAATAATGACGAATATTCGATTCCGACAAATATATGACAAATATTCAATCGAATATTCACGAAATATCCCAAAATCGAATATGGCACCTCCCGCTCATCACTAATGAAGAATATGGGAGATTGTTGTCACTTGACCCTGACTTGGTTCTTAGACTCGGTACTGACTGACAAATTTGGACCTGGACTTAAACACTCGTGTATGACCTTGTCTTGGTATTGTTTAGTAATCTGCTTTCTGGATTGACATCATTGTTTTCTCTTGATTCTCTCTATGTATTACTCTGAGTACTTTGGTTCTGGGTTTTTGTCAGTATTTGTCTGTCTGCCTATCACTTTTTTTTATTGTTTTTCCCCACTGCTTTTCCCTGGTAAGCCTCAGCACATAAATAAGCAGGTGCCATCAACCAGTTGTGGTCCACCACTTAGGGCAGTCGTGCAAGTAGGCAGGGACAGAGGTGCGGGTGGAATATAGGGTTCACTTGTTCCCCCTGCGACACATGGCTGACGTTCATTAAAGGCACATGGTGCTTCGCATTTTCCACGACACTTATTGGTGCCATTTGTCCACTCATGATACACTTTCATTACAGCAGCAGGGGAAATGTTCACGAAAAGGGATGAGCGAACCCGAACTGTATAGTTCGGGTTCGTACCGAATTTTGGGGTGTCCGTGACACGGACCCGAACATTTTAGTAAAAGTCCGGGTTCGGGTTCGGTGTTCGTCGCTTTCTTAGCGCTTTTTGAAAGGCTGCAAAGCAGCCAATCAACAAGCGTCATACTACTTGCCCCAAGAGGCCGTCACAGCCATGCCTACTATTGGCATGGCTGTGATTGGCCAGTGCAGCATGTGACCCAGCCTCTATTTAAGCTGGAGTCACGTAGTGCCGCACGTCAGTCTGCTCTGATCAGTGTAGGGAGAGGTTGCAGCTGCGACGTTAGGGCGAGATTAGGCAGTGATTAACTCCTCCAAAAGACTTAATTCAGTGATCGATCTACAGCTGGGGATCATTGAACTGCTGCTATTCAATTGCTCACTGTTTTTAGGCTGCCCAGAGCGTTTTTCATTCACTTTTTTCTGGGGTGATCGGCGGCCATTTTGTGTCGTGTGGTTGTTTTTTGGCTATGTCCTACATATGGGGCAAGCTGTCACCAAGTGCATTTAACCATCAATAGTGTGGTTATTTTTGGCTATATCCTACATCAGGGTCAAGCTGTCACCAAGTGCATTTAACTATCAATAGTGTGGTTATTTTTTGGCTATATCCTACATATGGGGCAAGCTGTCACCAAGTACATTTAACCCTCAATAGTGTGGTTATTTTGTGGCTATATCTTACATATGGGGAAAGCTGTCACCAAGTGCATTTAACCATCAATAGTGTTGTTATTTTTTGGCTATATCCTACATATGGGGGCAAGCTGTCAACAAGTGCATTTAACCATCAATAGTGTGGTTATTTTTTGGCTATATCCTACATATGGGGCAAGCTGTCACCAAGTGCATTTAACCCTCAATAGTGTGGTTATTTTTTGGCTATATCCTACATCAGGGTCAAGCTGTCACCAAGTGCATTTAACCATCAATAGTGTGGTTATTTTTTGGCTATATCCTACATCAGGTTCAAGCTGTCATCAAGTGCATTTAACCATCAATAGTGTGGTTATTTTTTTGGCTATATCCTACATCAGGGTCAAGCTGTCACCAAGTGCATTTAACCATCAATAGTGTGGTTATTTTTTGGCTATATCCCACATCAGGGGCAAGCTGTCACCAATTGCATTTAACCATTAATAGTGTGGTTATTTTTTGGCTATATCCTACATCAGGGGCTTGGCTGTGCTTGCTATTTTATTGAGGGGTGAAATACAATTGCCAAAATAGCAGTACCCTAAATCTGGTGTTTCAACTGTGGCCAGCCAATTGTAATACTGTGTGCTGTCTGGCAAAGGATATATGTTTGTTCAGGGTTAAAATACAATTCCCAACTTAGCAATTTCCTAAATTAGTGGTTTCTGCTGTATCAGGGCTACTTTAAATCTATTCATTAAAAGGGTATATAAGATTCAAGGTGCAGATATGGTCATTCTCAATAACTTCACACACGCTACTGTGCAATTCCAAGTCTAATTCTGTGTGTAAACGTATACCTGTCACCCAGCGCCTAAATACTAGGCCTCAAATTTATATTAATCTAAATCTGTGGTTATTGCTGAGGCTGGTCAAGTTATTTAGTGTCCGTCAAAGCACAGTTTTTGTTCTGGGTTGAAATACAATTCCCAATTTTGCAATTCTCTAAATTAGTGGTTTCTGCTGTATCAGGCCTACTTTAAATCTATCCCTAAAAGGGTATATAAGATTCAAGGTGCAGATAGGGTCATTCTCAATAACTTCACACACACGCTACTGTGCAATTCCAAGTCTAATTCTGTGTGTAAATGTATACCTGTCACCCAGCGCCTAAATAATAGGCCTCAAATTTATATTAATCTAAATCCGTCATTATTGCTGTGGCTGGTCAAGTTATTTAGTGTCCGTCAAAGCACAGTTTTTGTTCAGGGTTGAAATTCAATTCCCAATTTAACAATTCTCTAAATTAGTGGTTTCTGCTGTATCAGGCCTACTTTAAATCTATCCCTAAAAGGGTATATAAGATTCAAGGTGCAGATAGGGTCATTCTCAATAACTTCACACACACACTACCGTGTATTTCCAAGTCTAATTCTGTCCGTAAACGTATACCTGTCATCCAGCGCCTAAATACTAGGCCTCAAATTTATATTCAGCTAAATCTGTCGTTACTGCTGTGCCTTTATTAGTGTAATACGGTACCTAAATAGATAGCCAGATAGTGTTAGGTGTCTGTAAAAAAAGGCCTGAATTTGAATTCAATACATTGGGCCAAATAATATTTTTCTTATTGTGGTGAACGGTAACAATGAGGAAAACATCTAGTAAGGGACGCGGACATGGTCGTGGTGGTGTTAGTGGACCCTCTGGTGCTGGGAGAGGACGTGGCCGTTCTGCCACAGCCACACGTCCTAGTGTACCAATTACCTCAGGTCCCAGTAGCCGCCATAATTTACAGCGTTATTTGGTGGGGCCCAATGCCGTTCTAAGGATGGTAAGGCCTGAGCAGGTACAGGCATTAGTCAATTTTGTGACCGACAGTGGATCCAGCACGTTCACATTATCTCCCACCCAGTCTTCTGCAGAAAGCGCACAGATGGCGCCTGAAAACCAAGCCCATCAGTCTGTCACATCACCCCCATGCATACCAGGGAAACTGTCTGAGCCTCAAGTTATGCAGCAGTCTCTTATGCTGTTTGAAGACTCCGCTGGCAGAGTTTCCCAAGGGCATCCACCTAGCCTTTCCCCAGCGGTGGAAGACATAGAATGCACTGACGCACAACCACTTATGTTTCCTGATGATGAGGACATGGGAATACCACCTCAGCACGTCTCTGATGATGACGAAACACAGGTGCCAACTGCTGCGTCTTTCTGCAGTGTGCAGACTGAACAGGAGGTCAGGGATCAAGACTGGGTGGAAGACGATGCAGGGGACAATGAGGTCCTAGACCCCACATGGAATGAAGGTTGTGCCACTGACTTTCACAGTTCGGAGGAAGAGGCAGTGGTGAGACCGAGCCAACAGCGTAGCAAAAGAGGGAGCAGTGGGCAAAAGCAGAACACCCGCCGCCAAGAGACTCCGCCTGCTACTGACCGCCGCCATCTGGGACCGAGCACCCCAAAGGCAGCTTCAAGGACTTCCCCTGCATGGCATGGCACTTCTTCAAACAATGTGCTGTCAAGACCCGAGTGGTTTGCACGCTGTGCCATCAGAGCCTGAAGCGAGGCATTAACGTTCTGAACCTTAGCACAACCTTCATGACCAGGCACCTGCATGCAATGCATGAACTGCAGTGGAGTAAACACCTTAAAAACAAGGAAGTCACTCAGACTCCCCTTGCTACCTCTTCTGCTGCTGTCGCCACCTCGGCCTCTTCCTCCGCCTCTGGAGGAATGTTGGCACCTGCCGCCCAGCAAACATGGGATATACCACCAACACCACCACCTGCGTCACCAAGCATCTCAACCATGTCACACGCCAGTGTTCAGCTCTCCATCTCACAAACATCTGAGAGAAAGCGTAAATTCCCACCTAGCCACCCTTGATCCCTGGCCCTGAATGCCAGAATTTCTAAACTACTGGCCTATGAAATGCTGTCATTTAGGCTGGTGGACACAGACAGCTTCAAATAGCTCATGTTGCTTGCTGTCCCACAGTATGTTGTTCCCAGCCGGCACTACTTCTCCAAGAGAGTCGTGCCTTCCCTGCACAACCAAGTATCCGATAAAATCAAGTGTGCACTGCGCAACGCCATCTGTGGCAAGGTCCACCTAACCACAGATACGTGGACCAGTAAGCACGGCCAGGGACGCTATATCTCCCTAACTGCACACTGGGTAAATGTAGTGGCGGCTGGGCCCCAGGCGGAGAGCTGTTTGGCGCACGTCCTTCCGCCGCCAATGATCGCAGGGCAACATTCTTTGCCTCCTGTTGCCACCTCCTCCTACTCAGCTTCCTCCTCCTCTTCTTCCACCTGCTCATCCAGTCAGCCACACACCTTCACCACCAACTTCAGCACAGCCCGGGGTAAACGTCAGCAGGCCATTCTGAAACTCATATGTTTGGGGGACAGGCCCCACACCACACAGGAGTTGTGGCGGGGTATAGAACAACAGACCGACGAGTGGTTGCTGCCGGTGAGCCTCAAGCCCGGCCTGGTGGTGTGTGATAATGGGCGAAATCTCGTTGCAGCTCTGGGAATAGCCGGTTTGATGCACATCCCTTGCCTGGCGCATGTGCTTTATTTGGTGGTGCAGAAGTTCATTCACAACTACCTCGACATGTCAGAGCTGCTGCATAAAGTGCTGGCCGTCCGTTCGCGCTTCCGGCGTTCACATCCTGCAGCTGCTCGCCTGTCTGCTCTACAGCGTAACTTCGGCCTTTCCGCTCACCGCCTCATATGCGACGTGCCCACCAGGTGGAACTCTACCTTGCACATGCTGGACAGACTGTGCGAGCAGCAGCAGGCCATAGTGGAGTTTCAGCTGCAGCACGCACGGGTCAGTCCCACTGCGGAACAGCACCACTTCACCACCAATGACTGGGCCTCCATGCGAGACCTGTGTGCCCTGTTGCGCTGTTTCGAGTACTCCACCAACATGGCCAGTGGCGATGACGCCGTTATCAGCGTTACAATACCACTTCTATGTCTCCTTGAGAAAACACTTAGGGCGATGATGGAAGAGGAGGTGGCCCAGGAGGAGGAGGAGGAGGAGGAAGAGGGGTCATTTTTAGCACTTTCAGGCCAGTCTCTTAGAAGTAACTCAGAGGGAGTTTTTTTGCAACAGCAGAGGCCAGGTACAAATGTGGCCAGCCAGGGCCCACTACTGGAGGACGAGGAGGACGAGGAGGCGGTGGAGGAGGATGAGGATGAAGCATGGTCACAGCGGGGTGGCACCCAACGCAGCTCGGGCCTATCACTGGTGCATGGCTGGGGGAAACGCAGGACGATAACGATACGCCTCCCACAGAGGACAGCTTGTCCTTACCTCTGGGCAGCCTGGCACACATGAGAGACTACATGCTGCAGTGCCTGCGCAATGACAGCAGAGTTGCCCACATTTTAACATGTGCGGACTACTGGGTTGCCACCCTGCTGGATCCACGGTACAAAGACAATGTGTCCACCTTACTTCCTGCACTGGAGCGTGATAGGAAGATGCACGAGTACAAGCGCTCGTTGGTAGACGCGCTACTGACAGCATTCCCAAATGTCACAGGGGAACAAGTGGAAGCCCAAGGCCAAGGCAGAGGAGGAGCAAGAGGTCGCCAAGGCAGCTGTGTCACGGCCAGCTCCTCTGAGGGCAGGTTTAGCATGGCAGAGATGTGGAAAAGTTTTGTCAACACGCCACAGCTAACTGCACCACCACCTGATACGCAACGTGTTAGCAGGAGGCAACATTTCACTAACAAGGTGGAACAGTACGTGTGCACACCCCTCCACGTACTGACTGATGGTTCGGCCCCATTCATCTTCTGGGTTTTCTAAATTGTCCATGTGGCCAGAGCTAGCCTTTTATGCCTTGGAGGTGCTGGCCTGCCCGGCGGCCAGCGTTTTGTCTGAACGTGTATTCAGCACGGCAGGGGGCGTCATTACAGACAAACGCAGCCGCCTGTCTACAGCCAATGTGGACAAGCTGACGTTCATAAAAATGAACCAGGCATGGATCCCACAGGACCTGTCCATCCCTTGTGCAGATTAGACATTAACTACATCCCCTTAACCATATATTATTGTACTCCAGGGCACTTCCTCATTCAATCCTATTTTTATTTTCATTTTACCATTATATTGCGGGGCAACCCAAAGTTGAATGAACCTCTCCTCTGCCTGGGTGCCTGGGCCTAAATATCTGACAATGGACTGTTCCAGTGTTGGGTGACGTGAAGCATGATTCTCTGCTATGACATAAAGACTGATTCTCTGCTGACATGAAGCCAGATTCTCTGTTACGGGACCTCTCTCCTCTGCCTGAGTGCCTGGGCCTAAATATCCGACAATGGACTGTTCCAGTGTTGCGTGACGTAAAGCATGATTCTCTGCTATGACATGAAGACTGATTCTCTGCTGACATGAAGCCAGATTCTCTGTTACGTGACCTCTCTCCTCTGCCTGGGTGCCTGGGCCTAAATATCTGACAATGGACTGTTCCAGTGTTGGGTGACGTGAAGCATGATTCTCTGTTATGAGAATAAAATATTGAGGCACTCAGGTTATTCTTTTTGCAATTTAAATGAAGTTTATTTCATAATCTCTGCATCATCCATTCACCCTTGGTATATATGAGAACATTAACAACAGAATATTTCTCACCAAACGTTTCGGTCACGGTGGACCTTCGTCAGTGGTCATATTATCTGAATGGTGGGTGGCTGTATTCTGGGGTGCTGGAATACAGCCACCCACCATTCAGATAATATGACCACTGACGAAGGTCCACCATGACCGAAACGTTTGGTCAGAAATATTCTGTTGTTAATGCTCTCATATATACCACGGGCGAATGGATGATGCAGAGATTATGAAATAAACTTCATTTTAATTGCAAAAAGAATAACCTGAGTGCCTCAATATTTTATTCTCATGATAAACGGCTTAACAAGCCCTTGATTGGCACCGGTGACACCCTTGAACAGAGTGCGGTTCCTCACTTTACTATATGATTCTCTGTTATGACTTGAAGACTGATTCTCTGCTGACATGAAGCCAGATTCTCTGTTACGGGACCTCTCTCCTCTGCCTGGGTGCCTGGGCCTAAATATATGACAATGGACTGTTCCAGTGTTGGGTGACGTGAAGCATTATTCTCTGCTATGACATGAAGACTGATTCTCTGCTGACATGAAGCCAGATTCTCTGTTATGGGACCTCTCTCCTCTGCCTGGGTGCCGGGGCCTAAATATATGACAATGGACTGTTACAGTGGTGGGTGACGTGAAGCCAGATTCTCTGCTATGGGACCTCTCTCCAATTGATATTGGTTAATTTTTATTTATTTTATTTTTATTTTTATTCATTTCCCTATCCACATTTCTTTGCAGGGGATTTACCTACATGTTGCTGCCTTTTGCAGCCCTCTAGCCCTTTCCTGGGCTGTTTTACAGCCTTTTTAGTGCCGAAAAGTTTGGGTCCCCATTGACTTCCATGGGATTCGGGACGAAGTTTGGGTCGGGTTCGGATCCCGAACACGAACATTTCAGGGAAGTTCGGCCGAGCTTCTCGAACCCGAACATCCAGGTGTTCGCTCAACTCTATTCACGAACTGTGCAGTTTCAAAAATACTGCCACCCTTGGCTAAAAGTTAATAATCATCCTTTTTTTGCAATTCTGATAAATCATCCCTTTTACTCAATACAACAATGAGGGATATGCGTGCAGAGAGCCTATAACACACCTTATATACCCACCAAGTCATGTCATATGCTTTTTCGAAAATCCTGTTGCAATTTTTCTACTTAACTGGGCAAGGACAGTACATGTCTTTCACAGCCCACTGGGTCAATGTTTTGCATGGCAGATGCACCACCACAGCAATGAGACCAACTCCTTGTTTGCATCAGTTTTTTTCCCACACCAGCCTCCTCCACATTCTCCTCAATGGACATCTCTCTGTCCCAAACAGTTACAGAAAAAAAAAGTTTTCCACCCCCCTCCCTTCTATTATATGATCAGATCTGTTGCTAAAGTGCATCAATCAGCAAATATACTGCTGGCTATCTACTTGACAACACCTGAGCAAGATGTTCAATGACAATGGTAGGAACTGCCGGCTGTGTGGCACTTGGGGGAAATAACACATTTTTCCTGCATGGCAGACGTGATCAATTTAGTCATTTAATTCATTAAAGGATTGTGGCTTACAGAAAGTGCTGGCCATGTCCATGAGAGTGTCAGTGCATTTCAGCCATGTTTTTGTGGCTAAGAAGCCCTCATGGACTTGCAGCAACAGAACATGCAGACTTTGCACTGCTTGATCCATGATGTTCCAATTTTCTGGAATTCCAACTTGCATATGCTGAAGCATCTGTACAAGCAGTTTAAAGATGCATCATCCACATCATGTAACAGACCACCACAGCAGGTATGTCTTATTGTGAGCTCAGGTAATGGCAGCTCATCAGGGATACATGTCACTTATTCAGGCACTTCAAAGAGATCACCAGATTTGTCATTAGGGACAACAGCAGCATCAACAATGTTATCCCACTGATATTTTTATAAGGGCAAATGCTCATGCTGATGCAACAAGAAATGGTGGAAGAAGAACAGCATCTACATCTTGCTGGCCACTCTGTAGATGTTGGGGAACCACACAGACAACGTCCCATGAAGGAAGATGTGTGGGAGGTTAAGGATATACCATTAAAGGAGGAGGAGCAGTATGCATGCTTGCTTATGTGCTGACAGATGTATCGTTGGCATCAAGCAAGCAATGACTACTGGATAGCCATGCTTTAAACCCTCACTATCAAAGCAAAATTACAGTTGCAAGAAAAAGTATGTGAACCCTTTGGAATGATATGGATTTCTGCACAAAATGGTCATAAAATGTGATCTGATCTTCATCTAAGTCACAACAATAGACAATTACAGTCTGCTTAAACTAATAACACACAAATAATTAGATGTTACCATGTTTTTATTAAACACCATGTAAACATTCACAGTGCAGGTGGAAAAAATATGTGAACCCTTGGATTTAATAACTGGTTGAACCTCCTTTGGCAGCAATATCTTCAACCAAACGTTTCCTGTAGTTGAAGATCAGACGTGCACAACGGTCAGGAGTAATTCTTGACCATTCTTCTTTACAGAACTGTTTCAGTTCAGCAATATTCTTGGGATGTCTGGTGTGAATCACTTTCTTGAGGTCATGCCACAGCATCTCAATCTGGTTGAGGTCAGGACTCTGACTGGGCCACTCCAGAAGGTGTATTTTCTTCTGTTTAAGCCATTCTGTTGTTGATTTACTTCTATGCTTTGAGTCGTTGTCCTGTTGCAACACCCATCTTCTGTTGAGCTTCAGCTGGTGGACAGATAGTCTTAAGTTCTCCTGCAAAATGTCTTGATAAACTTTTTTCCTTCGATGATAACAATTAGGAATGAGCGAACTCGAACTGTATAGTTCGGGTTCGTACCGAATTTTGGGGTGTCCGTGACACGGACCCGAACCCGGACATTTTCGTAAAAGTCCGGGTTCGGGTTCGGTGTTCGTCGCTTTCTTGGCGCTTTTGTGACGCTTTCTTGGCGCTTTTTGAAAGGCTGCAAAGCAGCCAATCAACAAGCGTCATACTACATGCCCCAAGAGTCCGTCACAGCCATGCCTACTATTGGCATGGCTGTGATTGGCCAGAGCACCATGTGACCCAGCCTCTATTTAAGCTGGAGTCACATAGCGCCGCCCGTCACTCTGCTCTGATTAGCGTAGGGAGAGGTTGCGGATGCGACAGTAGGGCGAGATTAGGCAGATTAACTCCTCCAAAGGACTTCACTTGATTAATCGATCGATCTGCAGCTGTGCATCATTGAGCTGCTGAAATTCAAATGCTCACTCACTGTTTTTAGGCTGCCCAGACCGTTTGTCAGTCACTTTTTTCTGGGGTGATCGGCGGCCATTTTGTGTCTTGTGCGGTGCTGCAACCAAGTGCATCCAAGCTGCGACCAAGTGCATTTAACCCTCAATGGTGTGGTTGTTTTTTGGCTAAAGCCTACATCAGGGTGAAGCTGTCACACCAAGTGCATTTAACCAGCAATAGTCTGTTCATTTTTTGGCCATATACTAAATCAGGGGCAAGCTGCGCCTGTCACCAAGTGCATTTAACCCTCAATGGTGTGGTTGTTTTTTGGCTAAAGCCTACATCAGGGTGAAGCTGTCACACCAAGTGCATTTAACCAGCAATAGTCTGTTTATTTTTTGGCCATATACTACATCAGGGGCAAGCTGCGCCCGTCACCAAGTGCATTTAACCCTCAGTAGTGTGGTTCGTCAAGCTGTGACACCAAGTGCATTTAACCAGCAATAGTCTGTTCATTTTTTGGCCATATACTACATCAGGGGCAAGCTGCGCCCGTCACCAAGTGCATTTAACCCTCAGTAGTGTGGTTGGTCAAGCTATCACACCAAGTGCATTTAACCAGCAATAGTCTGTTCATTTTTTGGCCATATACTAAATCAGGGGCAAGCTGCGCCCGTCACCAAGTGCATTTAACCAGCAATAGTCTGTTCATTTTTTGGCCATATACTACATCAGGGGCAAGCTGCGCCCGTCACCAAGTGCATTTAACCCTCAGTAGTGTGGTTGGTCAAGCTATCACACCAAGTGCATTTAACCAGCAATAGTCTGTTCATTTTTTGGCCATATACTAAATCAGGGGCAAGCTGCGCCCGTCACCAAGTGCATTTAACCAGCAATAGTCTGTTCATTTTTTGGCCATATACTACATCAGGGGCAAGCTGCGCCCGTCACCAAGTGCATTTAACCCTCAGTAGTGTGGTTCGTCAAGCTGTGACACCAAGTGCATTTAACCAGCAATAGTCTGTTCATTTTTTGGCCATATACTACATCAGGGGCAAGCTGCGCCCGTCACCAAGTGCATTTAACCAGCAATAGTGTGGTTATTTTTTGGCCATATCCCAGTCTAATTCTGTCACTAAATCCATACCGGTCACCCAGCGCCTAAATACTAGGCCTCAAATTTATATCCCGCTAAATCTCTCGTTACCGCTGTCCTGTTGTGGCTGGGAAAGTTATTTAGTGTCAGTCAAAGCACATTTTTTGTTCTGGGTTGAAGTACAATTCCCAATTTAGCAATTTCATAATTTAGTGGTTCCTGCTATATCAGAGCTATTTGAAATCTATCCCTAAAAGGGTATATAATATTCAAGGTGCACATAGGGTCATTCAGAATAACTTCACACACACGCTACTGTGCATTTCCAAGTCTAATTCTGTCGCTAAATCCATACCGGTCACCCAGCGCCTAAATACTAGGCCTCAAATTTATATCCCGCTAAATCTCTCGTTACCGCTGTCCTGTTGTGGCTGGGAAAGTTATTTAGTGTCCGTCAAAGCACATTTTTTGTTCTGGGTTGAAGTACAATTCCCAATTTAGCAATTTCATAATTTAGTGGTTCCTGCTATATCAGAGCTATTTGAAATCTATCCCTAAAAGGGTATATAATATTCAAGGTGCACATAGGGTCATTCAGAATAACTTCACACACACGCTACTGTGCATTTCCAAGTCTAATTCTGTCGCTAAATCCATACCGGTCACCCAGCGCCTAAATACTAGGCCTCAAATTTATATCCCGCTAAATTTCTCGTTACCGCTGTACTGTTGTGGCTGGGAAAGTTATTTAGTGTCCATCAAAGCACATTTTTTGTTCTGGGTTGAAGTACAATTCCCAATTTAGCAATTTCATAATTTAGTGGTTCCTGCTATATCAGAGCTATTTGAAATCTATCCCTAAAAGGGTATATAATATTCAAGGTGCACATAGGGTCATTCAGAATAACTTCACACACATGCTACTGTGCATTTCCAAGTCTAATTCTGTCACTAAATCCATACCGGTCACCCAGCGCCTAAATACTAGGCCTCAAATTTATATCCCGTAAAATCTCTCGTTACCGCTGTCCTGTTGTGGCTGGGAAAGTTATTTAGTGTCCGTCAAAGCACATTTTTTGTTCTGGGTTGAAGTACAATTCCCAATTTAGCAATTTCATAATTTAGTGGTTCCTGCTATATCAGAGCTATTTGAAATCTATCCCTAAAAGGGTATATAATATTCAAGGTGCACATAGGGTCATTCAGAATAACTTCACACACACGCTACTGTGCATTTCCAAGTCTAATTCTGTCGCTAAATCCATACCGGTCACCCAGCGCCTAAATACTAGGCCTCAAATTTATATCCCGCTAAATCTCTCGTTACCGCTGTCCTGTTGTGGCTGGGAAAGTTATTTAGTGTCCGTCAAAGCACATTTTTTGTTCTGGGTTGAAGTACAATTCCCAATTTAGCAATTTCATAATTTAGTGGTTCCTGCTATATCAGAGCTATTTGAAATCTATCCCTAAAAGGGTATATAATATTCAAGGTGCACATAGGGTCATTCAGAATAACTTCACACACACGCTACTGTGCATTTCCAAGTCTAATTCTGTCGCTAAATCCATACCGGTCACCCAGCGCCTAAATACTAGGCCTCAAATTTATATCCCGCTAAATTTCTCGTTACCGCTGTACTGTTGTGGCTGGGAAAGTTATTTAGTGTCCGTCAAAGCACATTTTTTGTTCTGGGTTGAAGTACAATTCCCAATTTAGCAATTTCATAATTTAGTGGTTTCTGCTATATCAGAGCTATTTGAAATCTATCCCTAAAAGGGTATATAATATTCAAGGTGCACATAGGGTCATTCAGAATAACTTCACACACACGCTACTGTGCATTTCCAAGTCTAATTCTGTCACTAAATCCATACCGGTCACCCAGCGCCTAAATACTAGGCCTCAAATTTATATCCCGTAAAATCTCTCGTTACCGCTGTCCTGTTGTGGCTGGGAAAGTTATTTAGTGTCCGTCAAAGCACATTTTTTGTTCTGGGTTAAAATACAATTCCCAATTTAGCAATTTCATAATTTAGTGGTTTCTGCTATATCAGAGCTATTTGAAATCTATCCCTAAAAGGGTATATAATATTCAAGGTGCACATTGGGTCATTCAGAATAACTTCACACACACACGCTTCTGTGCATTTCCAAGTCTAATTCTGTCACTAAATCCATACCGGTCACCCAGCGCCTAAATACTAGGCCTCAAATTTATATCCCGCTGAATTTGAATACAATACATTGGGCCAAATAATATATTTGTTGTTGTGGTGAACCATAACAATGAGAAAAACATCTAGTAAGGGACGCGGACGTGGACATGGTCGTGGTGGTGTTAGTGGACCCTCTGGTGCTGGGAGAGGACGTGGCCGTTCTGCCACATCCACACGTCCTAGTGTACCAACTACCTCAGGTCCCAGTAGCCGCCAGAATTTACAGCGATATATGGTGGGGCCCAATGCCGTTCTAAGGATGGTAAGGCCTGAGCAGGTACAGGCATTAGTCAATTGGGTGGCCGACAGTGGATCCAGCACGTTCACATTATCTCCCACCCAGTCTTCTGCAGAAAGCGCACAGATGGCGCCTGAAAACCAACCCCATCAGTCTGTCACATCACCCCCATGCATACCAGGGAAACTGTCTCAGCCTCAAGTTATGCAGCAGTCTCTTATGCTGTTTGAAGACTCCGCTGGCAGGGTTTCCCAAGGGCATCCAC
Source organism: Bufo gargarizans (assembly GCF_014858855.1). Lineage (NCBI taxonomy): Eukaryota > Metazoa > Chordata > Amphibia > Anura > Bufonidae > Bufo > Bufo gargarizans. The sequence continues at coordinate 561,749,400 of NC_058080.1, read as the reverse complement.
CTAGCCCTTCCCCAGCGGTGAAAGACATAGAATGCACTGACGCACAACCACTTATGTTTCCTGATGATGAGGACATGGGAATACCACCTCAGCATGTCTCTGATGATGACGAAACACAGGTGCCAACTGCTGCGTCTTTCTGCAGTGTGCAGACTGAACAGGAGGTCAGGGATCAAGACTGGGTGGAAGACGATGCAGGGGACGATGAGGTCCTAGACCCCACATGGAATGAAGGTCGTGCCACTGACTTTCACAGTTCGGAGGAAGAGGCAGTGGTGAGACCGAGCCAACAGCGTAGCAAAAGAGGGAGCAGTGGGCAAAAGCAGAACACCCGCCGCCAAGAGACTCCGCCTGCTACTGACCGCCGCCATCTGGGACCGAGCACCCCAAAGGCAGCTTCAAGGAGTTCCCTGGCATGGCACTTCTTCAAACAATGTGCTGACGACAAGACCCGAGTGGTTTGCACGCTGTGCCATCAGAGCCTGAAGCGAGGCATTAACGTTCTGAACCTGAGCACAACCTGCATGACCAGGCACCTGCATGCAAAGCATGAACTGCAGTGGAGTAAACACCTTAAAACCAAGGAAGTCACTCAGGCTCCCCCTGCTACCTCTTCTGCTGCTGCCGCCTCGGCCTATTCTGCTGCTGCCGCCTCGGCCTCTTCCTCCGCCTCTGGAGGAACGTTGGCACCTGCCGCCCAGCAAACAGGGGATGTACCACCAACACCACCACCACCACCACCTCCGTCACCAAGCGTCTCAACCATGTCACACGCCAGCGTTCAGCTCTCCATCTCACAAACATTTGATAGAAAGCGTAAATTCCCACCTAGCCACCCTCGATCCCTGGCCCTGAATGCCAGCATTTCTAAACTACTGGCCTATGAAATGCTGTCATTTAGGCTGGTGGACACAGACAGCTTCAAACAGCTCATGTCGCTTGCTGTCCCACAGTATGTTGTTCCCAGCCGGCACTACTTCTCCAAGAGAGCCGTGCCTTCCCTGCACAACCAAGTATCCCATAAAATCAAGTGTGCACTGCGCAACGCCATCTGTAGCAAGGTCCACCTAACCACAGATACGTGGACCAGTAAGCACGGCCAGGGACGCTATATCTCCCTAACTGCACACTGGGTAAATGTAGTGGCAGCTGGGCCCCAGGCGGAGAGCTGTTTGGCGCACGTCCTTCCGCCGCCAAGGATCGCAGGGCAACATTCTTTGCCTCCTGTTGCCACCTCCTCCTTCTCGGCTTCCTCCTCCTCTTCTTCCACCTGCTCATCCAGTCAGCCACACACCTTCACCACCAACTTCAGCACAGCCCGGGGTAAACGTCAGCAGGCCATTCTGAAACTCATATGTTTGGGGGACAGGCCCCACACCGCACAGGAGTTGTGGCGGGGTATAGAACAACAGACCGACGAGTGGTTGCTGCCGGTGAGCCTCAAGCCCGGCCTGGTGGTGTGTGATAATGGGCGAAATCTCGTTGCAGCTCTGGGACTAGCCAATTTGACGCACATCCCTTGCTTGGCGCATGTGCTGAATTTGGTGGTGCAGAAGTTCATTCACAACTACCCCGACATGTCAGAGCTGCTGCATAAAGTGCGGGCCGTCTGTTCGCGCTTCCGGCGTTCACATCCTGCTGCTGCTCGCCTGTCTGCGCTACAGCGTAACTTCGGCCTTCCCGCTCACCGCCTCATATGCGACGTGCCCACCAGGTGGAACTCCACCTTGCACATGCTGGACAGACTGTGCGAGCAGCAGCAGGCCATAGTGGAGTTTCAGCTGCAGCACGCACGGGTCAGTCGCACTACAGAACAGCACCACTTCACCACCAATGACTGGGCCTCCATGCGAGACCTGTGTGCCCTGTTGCGCTGTTTCGAGTACTCCACCAACATGGCCAGTGGCGATGACACCGTTATCAGCGTTACAATACCACTTCTATGTCTCCTTGAGAAAACACTTAGGGCGATGATGGAAGAGGAGGTGGCCCAGGAGGAGGAGGAGGAGGAGGAGGAAGAGGGGTCATTTTTAGCACTTTCAGGCCAGTCTCTTCGAAGTGACTCAGAGGGAGGTTTTTGGCAACAGCAGAGGCCAGGTACAAATGTGGCCAGCCAGGGCCCACTACTGGAGGACGAGGAGGACGAGGATGAGGAGGAGGTGGAGGAGGATGAGGATGAAGCATGGTCACAGCGGGGTGGCACCCAACGCAGCTCGGGTCCATCACTGGTGCGTGGCTGGGGGGAAAGGCAGGACGATGACGATACGCCTCCCACAGAGGACAGCTTGTCCTTACCCCTGGGCAGCCTGGCACACATGAGCGACTACATGCTGCAGTGCCTGCGCAACGACAGCAGAGTTGCCCACATTTTAACCTGTGCGGACTACTGGGTTGCCACCCTGCTGGATCCACGCTACAAAGACAATGTGCCCACCTTACTTCCTGCACTGGAGCGTGATAGGAAGATGCGCGAGTACAAGCGCACGTTGGTAGACGCGCGACTGAGAGCATTCCCAAATGTCACAGGGGAACAAGTGGAAGCCCAAGGCCAAGGCAGAGGAGGAGCAAGAGGTCGCCAAGGCAGCTGTGTCACGGCCAGCTCCTCTGAGGGCAGGGTTAGCATGGCAGAGATGTGGAAAACTTTTGTCAACACGCCACAGCTAACTGCACCACCACCTGATACGCAACGTGTTAGCAGGAGGCAACATTTCACTAACATGGTGGAACAGTACGTGTGCACACCCCTCCACGTACTGACTGATGGTTCGGCCCCATTCAACTTCTGGGTCTCTAAATTGTCCACGTGGCCAGAGCTAGCCTTTTATGCCTTGGAGGTGCTGGCCTGCCCGGCAGCCAGCGTTTTGTCTGAACGTGTATTCAGCACGGCAGGGGGCGTCATTACAGACAAACGCAGCCGCCTGTCTACAGCCAATGTGGACAAGCTGACGTTCATAAAAATGAACCAGGCATGGATCCCACAGGACCTGTCCGTCCCTTGTCCAGATTAGACATTAACTACCTCCCCATAACCATATATTATTGGACTCCAGGGCACTTCCTCATTCAATCCTATTTTTATTTTCATTTTACCATTATATTGCGAGGCTACCCAAAGTTGAATGAACCTCTCCTCTGCCTGTGTGCTAGGCCTAAATATATGCCAATGGACTGTTGCAGTGGTGGGTGACGTGAAGCCTCATTCTCTGCTATGACATGCAGACTGATTCTCTGCTGACATGAAGCCAGATCCTCTGTTACGGGAGCTCTCTCCTCTGCCTGGGTGCTGGGCCTAAATTTATGACAATTGACTGTTGCAGTGGTGGGTGACGTGAAGCCTGATTCTCTGCTATGATATGAAGACTGATTCTCTGCTGACATGAAGCCAGATTGTCTGTTACGGGACCTTTCTCCTCTGCCTGGGTTCTGGGCCTAAATTTATGAAAATTGACTGTTGCAGTGGTGGGTGACGTGAAGCCTGATTCTCTGCTATGATATGAAGACTGATTCTCTGCTGACATGAAGCCAGATTGTCTGTTACGGGACCTTTCTCCTCTGCCTGGGTTCTGGGCCTAAATTTATGAAAATTGACTCTTACAGTGGTGGGTGACGTGAAGCCTGATTCTCTGCTATGATATGAAGACTGATTCTCTGCTGACATGAAGCCAGATTGTCTGTTACGGGACCTCTCTCCTCTGCCTGGGTGCTGGGCCTAAATTTATGACAATGGACTGTTGCAGTGGTGGCTGACGTGAAGCCTGATTCTCTGCTATGACATGCAGACTGATTCTCTGCTGTCATGAAGCCAGATTGTCTGTTACGGGACCTCTCTGCTCTGCCTGTGTGCTAGGCCTAAATATATGCCAATGGACTGTTGCAGTGGTGGCTGACGTGAAGCCTCATTCTCTGCTATGACATGCAGACTAATTCTCTGCTGACATGAAGCCAGATTGTCTGTTACGGGACCTCTCTCCTCTGCCTGGGTGCTGGGCCTAAATTTATGACAATGGACTGTTGCAGTGGTGGCTGACGTGAAGCCTGATTCTCTGCTATGACATGCAGACTAATTCTCTGCTGACATGAAGACAGATTCTCTGTTACGGGACCTCTCTCCTCTGCCTGGGTGCTGGGCCTAAATATATGCCAATGGACTGTTGCAGTGGTGGCTGACGTGAAGCCTCATTCTCTGCTATGACATGCAGACTAATTCTCTGCTGTCATGAAGCCAGATTGTCTGTTACGGGACCTCTCTGCTCTGCCTGTGTGCTAGGCCTAAATATATGCCAATGGACTGTTGCAGTGGTGGGTGACGTGAAGCCTCATTCTCTGCTATGACATGCAGACTGATTCTCTGCTGACATGAAGCCAGATTGTCTGTTACGGGACCTCTCTGCTCTGCCTGTGTGCTAGGCCTAAATATATGCCAATGGACTGTTGCAGTGGTGGGTGACGTGAAGCCTCATTCTCTGCTATGACATGCAGACTGATTCTCTGCTGACATGAAGCCAGATCCTCTGTTACGGGAGCTCTCTCCTCTGCCTGGGTGCTGGGCCTAAATTTATGACAATTGACTGTTGCAGTGGTGGGTGACGTGAAGCCTGATTCTCTGCTATGATATGAAGACTGATTCTCTGCTGACATGAAGCCAGATTGTCTGTTACGGGACCTTTCTCCTCTGCCTGGGTTCTGGGCCTAAATTTATGAAAATTGACTCTTACAGTGGTGGGTGACGTGAAGCCTGATTCTCTGCTATGATATGAAGACTGATTCTCTGCTGACATGAAGCCAGATTCTCTGTTACGGGACCTCTCTCCTCTGCCTGGGTGCTGGGTAGTGTTGAGCGCGAATATTCGAAAAGCAAATTTTTTTCGCGAATATCGCAACTTCGCGATTTCGCGAATATTTCGAATATAGTGCTATATATTCGTAAAAACGAATATTCGTTTTTTGTTTCCCCCCCCCCCCCCCACAAAATTACAGTACACATATAATTGATTGTTTCCCAAAGGTCCAACAGCTCAGATCTTACTCACATTGCCTAGAAAGTGATTGAGGCGCGAATCTTCGTAAGGCGATTTTATTAGCGCACATGCGAATATCGGCACGTCCCAGAACAGAGGCAAAGGGCTTTGCATTCATACATTAGTGAATTGAGTTGCGAATCTTCGTAAGGCGATTTTATTAGCGCACATGCGAATATCTACACTTGTCCCAGAACAGAGGCAAAGGGCTTTGCATTCATACATTAGTGATTGAATTGAGCTGCGAATCTTCGTAAGGCGATTTTATTAACGCAAATGCAAATATCTACACTTGTCCCCAGAACAGAGAGGCAAAGGCCTGTGCATTCATATAGTATAGCACCATATTCGCGAATACGTAGAACTTCGTAAAATTCGATTTACGAATATTCGTATTTTTTATTTTACTTTCCACCTTACAGATTACATTGATCTGTACTCTGTCAACTACTGTCATCACCCCCCACTGTATCTCGATTGATTCCCAAAAGTCTCACATTCCCTAGAAAGTGATTGAGGTGCGAATCTTCGTAAGGCGATTTTATTAGCGCACATGCGAATATCTACACTTGTCCCAGAACAGAGGCAAAGGGCATTGCATTCATACATTAGTGATTGAATTGAGTTGCGAATCTTCGTAAGGCGATTTCATTAGCGCACATGTGAATTTTGCATAGCATATGTATTATGCGATAATTCGAATTATCGCATATGCGAAATAATAACGAATTTGAATAATCGCGAATATTTTACGAATATTCTTTCGAATATTCACAAAATTTCGCGAATTCGAATATGGGACATGCCGCTCAACACTAGTGCTGGGCCTAAATTTATGACAATGGACTGTTGCAGTGGTGGGTGACGTGAAGCCTGATTCTCTGCTATGACATGCAGACTGATTCTCTGCTGACATGAAGCCAGATTGTCTGTTACGGGACCTCTCTCCTCTGCCTGGGTGCTGGGCCTAAATATATGCCAATGGACTGTTGCAGTGGTGGCTGACGTGAAGCCTCATTCTCTGCTATGACATGCAGACTAATTCTCTGCTGACATGAAGACAGATTCTCTGTTACGGGACCTCTCTCCTCTGCCTGGGTGCCGGGGCCTAAATATCTGAGAATGGACTGTTCCAGTGGTGGCTGACGTGAAGCCTCATTCTCTGCTATGACATGCAGACTAATTCTCTGCTGACATGAAGACAGATTCTCTGTTACGGGACCTCCCTCCTCTGCCTGGGTGCTGGGCCTAAATATATGCCAATGGACTGTTGCAGTGGTGGCTGACGTGAAGCCTCATTCTCTGCTATGACATGCAGACTAATTCTCTGCTGACATGAAGACAGATTCTCTGTTACGGGACCTCCCTCCTCTGCCTGGGTGCTGGGCCTAAATATATGCCAATGGACTGTTGCAGTGGTGGCTGACGTGAAGCCTCATTCTCTGCTATGACATGCAGACTGATTCTCTGCTGACATGAAGCCAGATTCTCTGTTACGGGACCTCTCTCCTCTGCCTGTGTGTGTGCTGGGCCTAAATATATGCCAATGGACTGTTGCAGTGGTGGCTGACGTGAAGCCTCATTCTCTGCTATGACATGCAGACTGATTCTCTGCTGACATGAAGCCAGATTCTCTGTTACGGGACCTCTCTCCTCTGCCTGTGTGTGTGCTGGGCCTAAATATATGCCAATGGACTGTTGCAGTGGTGGCTGACGTGAAGCCTCATTCTCTGCTATGACATGCAGACTAATTCTCTGCTGACATGAAGACAGATTCTCTGTTACGGGACCTCCCTCCTCTGCCTGGGTGCTGGGCCTAAATATATGCCAATGGACTGTTGCAGTGGTGGCTGACGTGAAGCCTCATTCTCTGCTATGACATGCAGACTGATTCTCTGCTGACATGAAGCCAGATTCTCTGTTACGGGACCTCTCTCCTCTGCCTGTGTGTGTGCTGGGCCTAAATATATGCCAATGGACTGTTGCAGTGGTGGCTGACGTGAAGCCTCATTCTCTGCTATGACATGCAGACTGATTCTCTGCTGACATGAAGCCAGATTCTCTGTTACGGGACCTCTCTCCTCTGCCTGTGTGTGTGCTGGGCCTAAATATATGCCAATGGACTGTTGCAGTGGTGGCTGACGTGAAGCCTGATTCTCTGCTATGACATGCAGACTAATTCTCTGCTGACATGAAGACAGATTCTCTGTTACGGGACCTCCCTCCTCTGCCTGGGTGCTGGGCCTAAATATATGCCAATGGACTGTTGCAGTGGTGGCTGACGTGAAGCCTCATTCTCTGCTATGACATGCAGACTAATTCTCTGCTGACATGAAGACAGATTCTCTGTTACGGGACCTCTCTCCTCTGCCTGGGTGCCGGGGCCTAAATATCTGAGAATGGACTGTTCCAGTGGTGGGTGACGGGAAGCCAGATTCTCTGCTATGGAACCTCTCTCCAATTGATTTTGGTTAATTTTTATTTATTTAATTTTTATTTTAATTCATTTCCCTATCCACATTTGTTTGCAGGGGATTTACCTACATGTTGCTGCCTTTTGCAGCCCTCTAGCTCTTTCCTGGGCTGTTTTACAGCCTTTTTAGTGCCGAAAAGTTCGGGTCCCCATTGACTTCAATGGGGTTCGGGTTCGGGACGAAGTTCGGATCGGGTTCGGATCCCGAACCCGAACATTTCCGGGATGTTCGGCCGAACTTCTCGAACCCGAACATCCAGGTGTTCGCTCAACTCTAGTGCCTAACTCAGGAGACTCAAGGTGCTAACCAATGGCATCACGCGTCACATCAGAAGGTCTTTCATACCATGTACTATACGGCAATACGCTTATGTATAAAATAAGGGACATAACTAGTGTTGAGCGAACCCCAACTGTAAAGCGTGAGTCCATACCGAACTTTATGATTTTTGGCACCTGAACCCGAACTTTGCCTGAAAAGTTCAGGTTCGAGTTCGGTGTTCGGGCATTTAATAAAGCTTGTTGAAAGGCTGCAGGGCAGCCAATCAACAACCTTCTAAGCTATGTCCACTTAGAAGCCATCACAGCCATGCCTACTAATGGCATGGCTGTGATTGGCTGGTGCATCATATGACCAAGCCTCTATATAAGCTGGATCACATATAGCACCGCCCATCATCTCTGAGTAGTGCAAGGAAAGAAAGCAGGCAGATGAAGTGAGAGAGAGTGTTAGGAATCTCATCTGGCTGTTAATTCTGTGGAAGACCTATGGTGATTTTTTATAAGTGCAATGAACCATCTTTGCACCCCTGACACAGAAAGATAATAATATATCTGGCTGGTAATTCTGTGGGTGACCTACAGCGATTTTTGGGTGGGTGCAAAGCAACATCTTTGTACCTCTAACACACAAATATAATAGTTAATCCGTCTGTAAGTTCGGTGGGTGACAAATACCCATTATTTGTGTGAAGTACACCTGCAATGCATACGTGATAAGTAGGGATGAGTGAACCTGAACTATAAAGTTCAGGTTCGTACCGAACTTTAGGATTTTTGGACCCCGAAACATTTCCGTAAAAGTTTGGGTTTGGGTTCGGTGTTCGGCGCTTTCTTGGCGCTTTTTGAAAGGCTGCACAGCAGCCAATCAACAAGCGTCATACTACTTGCCCCAAGAGGCCATCACAGCCATGCCTACTAATGGCATGGCTGTGATTGGACAAAGCAGCATGTGACCCAGGCTCTATATAAGCTTGAGTCACGTAGCACTGCACATCACTCTGCTGTTACAAGTGTAGGGAGAGGATGCTGCTGGACTTGTGATTTCAGGGAGAGAATAGGAGAGAATCTAACTCAGTGATCTACCTAAAAATAGTTGTGTAGGTGCAGAACACAATCATTTTACCCTGCCCTGAGGCCATTGACAAAAAAAAAAACTTTAATAATTCTGTTAGTTAGGTGGGTGGCAGGGGCGGCCATTTTATGCATGCTCAGTGCACCAGCACTGCATCTGAGCTTTTGGGACGTTGCAAATCACAATTGTTTGGAGCAAACTACAACATCTGGATTCATCAGTGTGCAATTTAAGGTAGACATACAGTACAGACCAAAAGTTTGGACACACCTTCTCATTCAAAGAGTTTTCTTTATTTTCATGACTATGAAAATTGTAGATTCACACTGAAGGCATCAAAACTATGAATTAACACATGTGGAATTATATACATAACAAAAAAGTGTGAAACAACTGAAAATATGTCATATTCTAGGTTCTTCAAAGTAGCCACCTTTTGCTTTGATTACTGCTTTGCACACTCTTGGCATTCTCTTGATGAGCTTCAAGAGGTAGTCACCTAAAATGGTCTTCCAACAGTCTTGAAGGAGTTCCCAGAGATGCTTAGCACTTGTTGACCCTTTTGCCTTCACTCTGCGGTCCAGCTCACCCCAAACCATCTCGATTGGGTTCAGGTCCGGTGACTGTGGAGGCCAGGTCATCTGGCGCAGCACCCCATCACTCTCCTTCATGGTCAAATAGCCCTTACACAGCCTGAAGGTGTGTTTGGGGTCATTGTCCTGTTGAAAAATAAATGATGGTCCAACTAAACGCAAACTGGATGGAATAGCATGTCGTTGCAAGATGCTGTGGTAGCCATGCTGGTTCAGTATGCCTTCAATTTTGAATAAATCCCAACAGTGTCACCAGCAAAGCACCCCCACACCATCACACCTCCTCCTCCATGCTTCACAGTGGGAACCAGGCATGTAGAGTCCATCCGTTCACCTTTTCTGCATCGCACAAAGACACAGTGGTTGGAACCAAAGATCTCAAATTTGGACTCATCAGACCAAAGCACAGATTTCCACTGGTCTAATGTCCATTCCTTGTGTTCTTTAGCCCAAACAAGTCTTTTCTTGTTGCCTGTCCTTAACAGTGGTTTCCTAGCAGATATTCTACCATGAAGGCCTGATTCACACAGTCTCCTCTTAACAGTTGTTTTAGAGATGTGTCTGCTGCTAGAACTCTGTGTGGCATTGACCTGGTCTCTAATCTGAGCTGCTGTTAACCTGCGATTTCTGAGGCTGGTGACTCGGATGAACTTATCCTCCGCAGCAGAGGTGACTCTTGGTCCTTTATTAAAGTAATGATGGCCACTTGTTTTTCTTGACTTAGCTGCTGTGTATCCACCTGACTTCTCCACAATGCAACTGATGGTCCCAACCCCATTTATAAGGCAAGAAATCCCACTTATTAAACCTGACAGGGCACACCTGTGAAGTGAAAACCATTTTAGGTGACTACCTCTTGAAGCTCAACAAGAGAATGCCAAGAGTGTGCAAAGCAGTAATCAAAGCAAAAGGTGGCTACTTTGAAGAACCTAGAATATGACATATTTTCAGTTGTTTCACACTTTTTTGTTATGTATATAATTCCACATGTGTTAATTCATAGTTTTGATGCCTTCAGTGTGAATCTACAATTTTCATAGTCATGAAAATAAAGAAAACTCTTTGAATGAGAAGGTGTGTCCAAACTTTTGGTCTGTACTGTACACCCATCATTTTCTGGGGTTTGAAAAACATAATTTTTTTTTTCTCCAAAAAACTGTATTTTCCAGATCTGCAAGTGTTAAATTCAAGTTTAATATATACAGCATTCATATTCTGTTAGCAAAAAAAATACTTTTTGGGCAATCTACAACATCTGGATTAGTCAGTGTCCAATTAAAGCTAGAAATACACCCATCATTTTCTGGGCTTTTAAAAACACACCTTTTTTTCTTCAAAAAACAGTATTTTCCAGATTTGCAAGTGTTATATTCAAGTTTAATATATACAGCATTCATATTCTGTTAGCAAAAAAAAAAACTTTTGGGCAATCTAAAATATCTGGATTAGTCAGTGTGCAATTTAAGCTAGAAATACACCCATCATTTTCTGGGGTTTGAAAAACACGCTTTTTTGACAAAAAACACTATTTTCAGGCCTTGCAGCATCAGCACATGTGAAATGACAGGCTTATATACTGCTGTCAAATTCAGTTGTTAAACAAACAGTCGTTTGGGCACATAACATTTTGTTGGCAGCCTTTGATGCAGATGTTATTGTGAGATACACCCTTAAGGCTGGGTTCACACGGGCGTGATGGATTAGGTCCGGATGCGTTCAGGGTGCGTTCAGTGAAACTCGCACTATTTTGCAAGCAAGTTCAGTCAGTTTTGTCTGCAATTGCGTTCAGTTGTTCAGTTTTTTCTGCGTGGGTGCAATGCGTTTTGATGTGTTTTTCACGCGCGTGATAAAAAACTGAAGGTTTACAAACAACATCTCCTAGCAACCATCAGTGAAAAATGCATTGCATCCGCACTTGCTTGCGGATGCAATGCATTTTTCACGCAGCCCCATTCACTTCTATGGGACCAGGGCTGCGTGAAAAACGCAGAATATAGAGCATGCTGAAATTTTCACGCAACGCAGAACTGATGTGTGAAAAACAACGCTCATGTACACAGACCCATTGAAATTAATTGGTCAGGATTCAGTGCGGGTGCTATGCGTTCACCTCCCGCATTGCACCCGCGCGGAAATCTCGCCCGTGTGAACTTAGCCTAATACATTTGGGTTACATTCAGAGATTTTAAATACCGCCATTTGGTGCACCAATTTTGAATTCAGGCCTACAGAGGTTCAGGCCCTGTGAAATACCACCTCTACATACAGGGGTTTGAATTAGGCATTTGAAATACAGCCATTTGAAATACAGCCTTTTTGTGCAAAGATATATTTACTTTAGGCCTACACTGATTCAGGGCGTGTGAGATCCCCCCTGTACATACAGGGGCTTGATTCAGCCATTTGAAATACAGCCCATTTGAAATACAGCCATTTTGTGCAAAGAAATCTTTACTTCAGGCCTACACTGATTCAGGGCGTGTGTGATCCCCCTATACATACAGCGGTTTGAATTAGGCATTTGAAATACAGCCATTTGAAATACAGCTTTTTAGGCAAAGATATATTTACTTCAGGCCTACATTGATTCAGGGCGTGTGAGATCCCCCTATACATACAGGGGTTTGATTCAGCCATTTGAAATACAGCCATTTGAAATACAGCCATTTTGGGCAAAGAAATCTTTACTTTAGGCCTTCACTGATTCAGGGCGTGTGTGATCCCCCCTATACATACAGGGGTTTGAATTAGGCATTTGAAATACAGCCATTTGAAATACAGACATTTTGTGCAAAGAAATCTTTACTTCAGGCCTACACTGATTAAGGGCGTGTGAGATTCCCCCTATACATACAGGGGTTTGATTCAGCCATTTTAAATATAGCCATTTGAAATACAGCCATTTTGTGCAAAGAAATCTTTACTTCAGGCCTACACTGATTCAGGGTGTGTGAGATACCCCCCTACATACAGGGGATTGATTCAGCCATTTGAAATACAGCCATTTGAAACACAGACATTTTGTGCAAAGATATACAGTACAGACCAAAAGTTTGGACACACCTTCTCATTCAAAGAGTTTTCTTTATTTTCATGACTATGAAAACTGTAGATTCACACTGAAGGCATCAAAACTATGAATTAACACATGTGGACTTATATACATAACAAAAAAGTGTGAAACAACTGAAAATATGTCATATTCTAGGTTCTTCAAAGTACCCACCTTTTGCTTTGATTACTGCTTTGCACACTCTTGGCATTCTCTTGATGAGCTTCAAGAGGTAGTCACCTGAAATGGTTTTCACTTCACAGGTGTGCCCTGTCAGGTTTAATAAGTGGGATTTCTTGCCTTACAAATGGGGTTGGGACCATCAGTTGCCTTGTGGAGAAGTCAGGTGGATACACAGCTGATAGTCCTACTGAATAGACTGTTAGAATTTGACATATTTTCAGTTGTTTCACACTTTTTTGTTATGTATATAATTCCACATGTGTTAATTCATAGCTTTGATGCCTTCATTGTGAATCTACAATTTTCATAGTCATGAAAACAAAGAAAACTCTTTGTCCAAACTTTTGGTTTGTACTGTATTTACTTCAGACCTACACTGGTTCAGACCGTGTGTGATCCCCCTATACATACATGGGTTTGATTCAGCCATTTGACATACAGCCATTTAAAATACAGCCATTTTGTGCAAAGATATATTTACTGCAGGCCTACAGAGGTTCAGGCCCTCTGAGATACTACCTCAGGGCTACATACAGGGCTTTGAATTTGGCATTTGAATTACAGCCATTTTGGGCAAAACAATATTTTATTGAGGCCTTATGAGGAGAGTGTCAAATAAGGGACGTGGCCCAGGTCGTGGTGCTGCTGGTGGAGCTCCTGTTGCAGGGAGAGGACGTGGTCGATCTGTGCCAGCTACACGCACAAGTGAAACCCCTTCCTCAGGTGCGAGTAGGCGACAAAGCCTGAATCGGTATTTGGTCGGGCCTAATGCTACTCTACGAATGGTGAGGCCTGAATAAGTACAGGCGATAGTAGATTGGGTTGCTGACAGTGGATCCAGTTCCTTCACATTGTCTCCCACCCAGTCTCCTTCTGAAAGAACACAGTTGGCACCTGCAGCTGATGTCCATCAGTCTTTCATCTAACCCCCTTACAAATTAGCCAAGCAGTCTGAGCCCCAAGTCATGCAGCAGTCTCTTCTGCTTTTTGATGACTCTGTTAGCAGGGTTTCCCAGGGCCATCCACCTAGCCCTGCCCCAGAAGTGGAAGAGATTGAGTGCACCAATGCCCAACCAATTACTTTTCAAGATGAGTACATGGGAGGACCATCGCAGCACATCACGGATGATGACGAAACACAGGTGCCAACTGATGGGGCTTTTGATAGTGTACAGACCAACAAGGAAGTCAGGGGTGAAGACTGGGTGGAAGATGATGTGGAGGACGATGAGGTCCTCGACCCCACATAGAATCAAGGACATGCGAGTGACCGATGTAGTTCGGAGGAATAGGCGGTGGTCACACAGAGCCACCAGCACAGCAGAAGAGAGAGCAGGGTGTCCTCTAGACAGTACGCCTCCTACTGCCCACCGTAGCAAGGGACCGAGCACACCAAAGCTAGCTCCAAGGAGTTCCCTGGCGTGGCAGTTCTTTAGACAATGTGCTGACAACAAGACACGAGTGGTTTGCACGCTGTACAATCAGAGCCTGAAGCGAGGCATAAACGTTCTCAACCTGAGCAAAAGCTGCATGACCAGGCTTTTAAGTGCAAAGCACGAGCTGCAGTGGAGTAGACACCTCAAAAACCTGGCTCCTCCTGCTTCTTCTTCTGCTGCAGTCGCGGCCCCTTCATCCACCTCTGGAGTGACAGTGGCACCTGCAAATAGAGGATCTGCCAGCAACACTACCACCTGGGTCACCAAGCATCTCCACAATGTCCCACGGAAGCGTTCAGCTCTCCATATCCCAAACGCTGGAGAGGAAGAGGAAGTACCCCCCTACCCACCCGCGATCCCTAGCCCTGAATGCCAGCATTTCTAAATGACTTGCTTTTGAAATGCTGTCATTCTGTCTGGTGGAGACGGATAGTTTTAAAGGCCTTATGGCGGTGGCTGTCCCACAGTATGTTGTGCCCAGCTGCCACTACTTTTCAAGGCGAGCCATCCCTTCCCTTCACAACCAAGTAGGGGGAAAAAAACAGTTTTTTTTATTTGTCACAATATTTTGGGGGCTACCTACCTCAATAAAAAATTAAAATAAAACATTGTTGGCTACCCCCTCCTCCTCCATTGCTGCCTTCACCTACAATACCACATTCACTGCCTCCTCGACCTCTGACTCCATATCCACCGCCTTCTCTGAGTTGCAGGTTAATAATTTGTAATATTTTGTTGTTTTATTTTATTTTAAATTATTTCCCTATCCACATTTGTTTGCAGAGCAGTTGCCATGCTCTTAAGCAGCACATTTTACTGCCTATTACATCCCTCTAGCCTTTTCAAGGATTATTTTATAGCCATTTTAATGCAATCTTTTTTTTTATTCTTATTTTAAATTGTCGGTGACATTTTACCATTTTTGGCATATACAAACCCCTGCTGAGCCTGGGTGACAGGGGCCTAAAGCTCTCAAAATCCTCTGTTCTATTGCTGGGTGACTTATCTGCGTAAACAGCAGCAGCAGCCTCCAGCACTGAACACTTCATCCAGGAAGTAGTATAAACCACAAAGTGAGGCAGTATGGGAGGGAATATAAAAGGAGACAATTAGTCTAAATAGGTGACACCTGGGAGAAGGAAAGGAGATGAAAAAGTGAAACCAAAACTAAGAACATCATTCAAGAGGTAGAAAAGGACGTCTGCCAGACCTTCTCACAGAACTGGCGGTGACAGTACCCCTCCCTCTAGGGGTGGACTCCGGACACTCAGAGACCAAATTCTCAGGATGAGACCTATGGAACGCCCTGATGAGACGAGTGGCCTTAATGTCCGCCACTGGGACCCACATCCTCTCCTCAGGGCCATAACCCTCCCAATGAACGAGGTACTGGAGAGAACCGCGGATAATGCAAGAATCCACAATCCTAGAGACCTGAAATTCAAGATTACCATCAACAACAATCGGAGGAGGGGGCAAAGAGGAGGGTACAGTGGGTTGGACATAAGGTTTTAAAAGGGACCTGTGAAAAACATTATGGATCTTTTAAGTCTGAGGAAGATCAAGACGGAAGGCAACGGGATTGATGACGGACAAGATCTTGTAAGGCCCAATAAACTTAGGACCCAACTTCCAGGAGGGAACCTTCAGTTTGATAGTCTTTGTAGACAACCACACCAGATCACCCACATTCAGGTCCGGATCAGGCACACGTCTCTTATCCGCCATACGCTTATATCTCTCACTCATTCTCTTCAGATTGCCCTGAATCTTTTGCCAAATAAATGACAACGACGAGGAAAATCTCTCCTCATCAGGTAAACCAGAAGACCCCTCTTCAGAGAATGTCCCAAAGTGCAGATGGAACCCATATGCACCAAAAAATGGTGACTTATCAGAGGACTCCTCGTGACGGTTATTTAAAGCAAACTCAGCAAGGGACAAAAAAGAATACCAATCCTCCTGATTCTCCGCCACAAAACAGCGTAGCTATGTCTCCAGATTCTGATTGACGCGTTCGGTCTGACCATTCGACTGTGGGTGAAAAGCAGAAGAGAACGACAATCGAATCCCCAAGCAAGAACAGAAGGCCTTCCAGAATCTGGAAACAAATTGCGTGCCCCTATCAGAAATGATGTCTGAAGGAATGCCATGCAATTTAACAATGTGATCAACAAACGCTTGCGCTAACGTCTTAGCATTGGGTAGCCCAGGAAAGAGAATGAAATGCGCCATTTTGCTAAAACGGTCCACTAACACCAGAATCACAGTCTTCCCCGAGGAACGAGAAGTCCATGGGACAGATGCGTCCAAGGACGGGAAGGAATGGGTAACGGGAGGAGAGAACCCGATGGCTGTGAATGAGGGACCTTGGCACGAGCGCAGGTCTCGCAGGCTGCCACAAAACCCTCAAACATCTTATGAAGAGCCGGCCACCAGAATCTCCGAGCAATGAGATCCACTGTGGTTCTACTCCCCAGGTGCCCAGCAAGGACAGTATTGTGGTGCTCCTTAAAAACCTTGTGTCGTAAAGCGAGAGGCACAAGCAACCTCCCAGGAGGACCAAGATCAGGAGCCTCTGCCTGGGCTGCCTGAACCTCTGCCTCCAAATCAGGATAAAGAGCAGAGACGATCACCTCTTCAGCCAAAATGGGACCCAGGTCTTCAAAGTTCCCCGCTCCCGGAAAACAACGTGACAGGGCATCCGCTTTCACATTTTTAACCCCAAGGCGGAACATGACAACAAAATTAAACCTAGAAAAGAACAAAGACCATCTGGTCTGTCTCGGGTTCAGGCGCTTGGCCGATTCCAAGTTGGACAGATTCTTATGGGTGGTAAACACAGTAATAGGGTGTCTGGCTCCCTCTAACCAATGGTGCCAATCCTGAAAAGCTAATTTGATGGCCAACAACTCCCTATCTCCCACATCGTAATTTCTCTCTGCAGAGGATAGTTTCCTTGAGAAAAAGGCACACGGTCGCCATTTAGCAGGAGAGGGACCCTGAGATAAGACCGCAGCCACACCCACCTCAGAAGCATCCACCTCAACAATAAAAGGTAGAGAGACATCAGGTTGTACCAAAATGGGAGCGGAAGCAAAACTCTCTTTAATACTAGAAAAGGCTTTAAGCGCATCTACCGACCACGAGGAAAAATCCACCCTCTTTTTAGTCATATCAGTGAGTGGCTTAACAACAGAGGAATAATTCAAAATGAACTTTCTGTAATGATTGGCAAAACCCAAAAACAGCATCAGCACCTTCTGATTCTCAGGAAGCTCCCAATCAAGCACAGCGCGGACCTTCTCAGGGTCCATACGAAAACCAGAAGCGGAGAGAAGAAAACCAAGAAATTGACACCTTTTTCCAGTTTAGCGTACAATTTATTATCCCGCAGAATCAGCAAGACCTGACGTAGGTGGTCCCAATGAGTCTTGAAATCAGGAGAAAAAATCAAAAGGTCATCTAGATACACCAGAACAAATTTCCCTATTAAATGATAAAAAAATGCTGTTCACAAAATGTTGGAAAACGGCCAGAGCATTCATCAAACCAAATTCTGTAAATGACCTTCAGGGGTATTGAATGCCATCTTCCATTCATCCCCTTCCCTGACCCTGACTAGGTTGTATGCCCCCTCTTAAATCCAACTTAGAAAAAACTTTAGCCCCAACAATCTGGTTAAACAGGTCCGGGATCAGAGGAAGCTGATATGGGTCACGAATTGTGATATGATTCAGCTCCCTGAAATCCAGACAAGGTCTTAAAGAACCATCTTTTTTCTTAACAAAAAATAAACCTGCGGCAACAGGTGACTTCGAGGGTCAGATGTGTCCCTTTCTCAGGCTCTCAAAGATATAAGTTGGCAATAAACGTGATTTTGGCAGCTTGGTGCCTGGGATGAGATTAATAGGGCAGTCGTACTCCCGGTGAGGGGGCAACTCCTGGACACCACTCTCGGAAAACACACCCGAAAATTCAGAGAGAAAAGATGGTACAGTCTTGGTAAAAACCTCTGAAAGAGACGCCGTCAGGCAATTCTCTCTGCAAAACTCACTCCAACCATTTATTTGCCTTGCTTACCAATCAATGGTGGGGTTATGTTTAGTGAGCCAGGATAGCCCCAACACTAGAGTACCAGGTAATCCGCTTAGGACGAAACATGACATATCCTCAACATGAGCGTCACCCACAGTCAAACGGATATTGTGAACTATGCTCTTTAACGATATTTGAGAAAGTGGAGTGGAATCGATATCAAAAACAGGTATATCCGTTTCCAAAGTGCATACCTGGAAACCATGTGTTATTGCAAATTGATTATCAATGAGATTGACAGCTGCTCCACTATCTACAAAAATCTCACAAACAATGTTCTTGCTGTCTAGCGCCACCCTGGCAGGTAGGAGAAAACGGGAACTACAAGCAAATGGCAAACCTTCCATTTCCACATCAACCTTGCCAATAGTAGCAAATGGAAAGTTTTTAGAGGTTTTTTTTTTACTTTTTATTACTCTTTATTACCCTCAGAAAACTCTATGAATCTCCTAGAAGGGCAAACATTAGCCAAATGATTTATACCCCCACAACAGAAACAAACCCTCCTCTGAGAGCTGAATCCTCTACTATCAGAGGCAAGCAAACCCAGCTGCATGGCCTCCTCCTCAGAGGGGATTGAGACAGACTGAGACCCCTGCGTACTGAATGAGACAGCCCCACTGTCCTTGGGCTGAATATGACAGGAAAGAGTAGTCTCCTCTCTCTCTCTAAGACACCAGTCAATACGAACAGCTAGATACATGGCAGATTCTAACGAGGCTGGTCTCTCATGAAAAGCAAATGCATCTTTCAATCTTTCTGAAAGACCATGGCAAAATTGACTTCGGAGTGCAGGATCATTCCAACCAGTATCAGCTGCCCATCTCCGAAATTCAGAACAATATATCTCTGCGGACTGTTTACCCTGGCATAAAAGACGCCGTTTAGATTCAGCCAGAGCAATACGATCCGGGTCATCATATATCTGCCCCAGGGCTACAAAAAATTCATCCACCGATCGGAAGGGCTGTTCCCCCACCGGCAGCGAAAAAGCCCAAGACTGAGCGTTATCTCTGAGCAGTGAGATGATGATCCCCACCCTCTGCTCCTCATCACCAGAGGAATGGGGAAGTAGACGAAAATGGAGTTTCCAGGCCTCTCTAAAGCGAACAAAATTCTCACTACCCCCGGAGAACGTATCCGGAAGCTAGATCTTAGGCTCGGAACAAACTCCATGAACGCCAGCAGAACCTGTCACCTGAAACTGAAGCACAGTTTTACGGAGAACTGCTACCTCCAGCGAAAGACCTTGCATACGGTCAATCAAGGCTGAAACCGGATCCATGCTTAAGACGGTTACGGCGGTTTATAATGTCACGGATGATGTTGCAGATAGCTGGAACTTATGAATAAATGTCCGACTGGCTTGATACCAAACTAAGGAGCATATAGGTGAGCCCTATAAAACCCTAAGAGCTCAAGATCAATATTTGGTGGAAACTGGTGTATCACAGGCATCCATCAATATTTGGTGGAAGTCGGTATATCAATCCCCTCTATCAGTATTTTGTTGAAACAGGTATAGAGAACCCCTTAATGAGTTTTGGGTGGAAGCTGGTATATCAAACCCCTTAGTCAATATTTGGTGGAAGCCGGTGTATCGCAGGCCTCAATTTATATTTGGTGGAAGCCGGTATATTAATCCCTTCAATCAGTATTTTGTGGAAACAGGTTTATAGAACCCCTTAATGAGTATTTGCTGGAAGCCGGTATATCAAACCCCTTAATCAATATTTGGTGGAAGCTGGTGTATCGCAGGCCTCAATCAATATTTGGTGGAAGCCGGTATATCAATCCCCTCTATCAGTGTTTTGTGGAAACAGGTATATAGAACCCCTTAATGAGTATTTTCTGGAAGCTGGTATATCAAACCCCTTCATCAATATTTGGTGAAAGCCGGTGTATAGCAGTACTTAATCAATATTTTGTGGAAGCTGGTATATCACACCCCTGAATCCATATTTTGTGGAAGCCGGTGCATCACACCCCTCAATCAGTATTTTGTGGAAGCAAGTTTATCAAACCCATTAATCAGCATTTTGTGGAAGCAGGTATATTGCACCCTTTTAATCAGTTTATTTGGGGGCAATAGGTGTATCACACCAGTTGCAATTATTCATTCCAATAGCGTTTGTCCCTCTATCTAGCTGCGGTATCTCAGTAAAACCGCACACAACTGCTGCACAATACAAATGCACTATAATATACTTTCCATGTTAGAAGGTATATTATAGGTATATCACACCCCTTAATCAGGTTTTTTTATGGGGGACAACAGGTATATTACACCAGTTGCAATTAGTTATTCCAATAGCATTTGTCCTTCTATCTAGCTGCTGTATCTCATCAGAACCGCACACAACTGCTGCATAATACAAATGCACTATAATATACTTTTTATGTTAGAAGGTATATTAAAGGTATATCACATCTCTCAATCAGTTTCTTGTTGGGGAGCAACAGGTATATCACACCAGTTGCAATTAGTTATTTCAATAGCGTTTGTCCCTCTATCTAGCTGCAGTATCTCAGCAGAACCGCACACAACTGCTGCATAATACAAAAGCAATATAATATACTTTCTATGTTAGAAAGTATATTATAAGTAGAGTTGAGCGAACACCTGGATGTTCGGGTTCGAGAAGTTCGGCCGAACTTCCCGGAAATGTTCGGGTTCGGGATCCGAACCCGATCCGAACTTCGTCCCGAACACGAACCCCATTGAAGTCAATGGGACCCGAACTTTTCGGCACTAAAACGGCTGTAAAACAGCCCAGGAAAGGGCTAGAGGGCTGCCAAAGGCAGCAACATGTAGGTAAATTCCCTGCAAACAAATGTGGATAGGGAAATGAATAAAAATAAAAATTTAATAAATAAAAATTAACCAAAATCAATTGGAGAGAGGTCCCATAGCAGAGAATCTGGCTTCCCGTCACCCACCACTGGAACAGTCCATTCTCAGATATTTAGGCCCCGGCACCCAGGCAGAGGAGAGAGGTCCCGTAACAGAGAATCTGGCTTCATGTCAGCAGAGAATCAGTCTTCATATCATAGCAGAGAATCAGGCTTCACGTCAGCCACCAGTGCAACAGTCCATTGGCATATATTTAGGCCCAGCACACAGGCAGAGGAGAGAGGTCCCGTAACAGACAATCTGGCTTCATGTCAGCAGAGAATTAGTCTGCATGTCATAGCAGAGAATGAGGCTTCACGTCAGCCACCACTGCAACAGTCCATTGGCATATATTTAGGCCCAGCACCCAGGCAGCGGAGAGAGGTCCCGTAACAGACAATCTGGCTTCACGTCAGCAGAGAATTAGTCTGCATGTCATAGCAGAGAATGAGGCTTCACGTCAGCCACCACTGCAACAGTCCATTGGCATATATTTAGGCCCAGCACCCAGGCAGAGGAGAGAGGTCCCGTAACAGACAATCTGGCTTCATGTCAGCAGAGAATTAGTCTGCATGTCATAGCAGAGAATGAGGCTTCACGTCAGCCACCACTGCAACAGTCCATTGTCAAATATTTAGGCCCAGCACTCAGGCAGAGGAGAGAGGTCCCGTAACAGAGGATCTGTCTTCATGTCAGCAGAGAATTAGTCTGCATGTCATAGCAGAGAATCAGGCTTCAAGTCACCCAACATTGGAACAGTCCATTGGCATATATTTAGGCTCCGGCACCCAGACAGAGGAGAGGTTCATTCAACTTTGGGTAGCCTCGCAATATAATGGTAAAATGAAAATAAAAATAGGATTGAATGAGGAAGTGCCCTGGAGTCCAATAATATATGGTTAAGGGGAGGTAGTTAATGTCTAATCCGGACAAGGGACGGACAGGTCCTGTGGGATCCATGCCTGGTTCATTTTTATGAACGTCAGCTTGTCCACATTGGCTGTAGACAGGCGGCTGCGTTTGTCTGTAATGACGCCCCCTGCCGTGCTGAATACACGTTCAGACAAAACGCTGGCCACCGGGCAGGCCAGCACCTCCAAGGCATAAAAGGCTAGCTCTGGCCACGTGGACAATTTAGAGACCCAGAAGTTGAATGGGGCCGAACCATCAGTCAGTACGTGGAGGGGTGTGCACATGTACTGTTCCACCATGTTAGTGAAATGTTGCCTGCTGCTAACACGTTGCGTATCAGGTGGTGGTGCAGTTAGCTGTGGCGTGTTGACAAAAGTTTTCCACATCTCTGCCATGCTAACCCTGCCCTCAGAGGAGCTGGCCGTGACACAGCTGCCTTGGCGACCTCTTGCTCCTCCTCTGCCTTGGCCTTGGGCTTCCACTTGTTCCCCTGTGACATTTGGGAATGCTCTCAGTAGCGCGTCTACCAACGTGCGCTTGTACTCGCGCATCTTCCTATCACGCTCCAGTGCAGGAAGTAAGGTGGGCACATTGTCTTTGTAGCGTGGATCCAGCAGGGTGGCAACCCAGTAGTCCGCACAGGTTAAAATGTTGGCAACTCTGCTGTCGTTGCGCAGGCACTGCAGCATGTAGTCGCATATGTGTGCCAGGCTGCCCAGGGGTAAGGACAAGCTGTCCTCTGTGGGAGGCGTATCGTCATTGTCCTGCCTTTCCCCCCAGCCACGCACCAGTGATGGACCCGAGCTGCGTTGGGTGCCACCCCGCTGTGACCATGCTTCATCCTCATCCTCCTCCACCTCCTCCTCATCCTCGTCCTCCTCGTCCTCCAGTAGTGGGCCCTGGCTGGCCACATTTGTACCTGGCCTCTGCTGTTGTAAAAAACCTCCCTCTGAGTCACTTCGAAGAGACTGGCCTGAAAGTGCTAAAAATGACCCCTCTTCCTCCTCCTCCTCCTCCTGGGCCACCTCCTCTTCCATCATCACCCTAAGTGTTTTCTCAAGGAGACATAGAAGTGGTATTGTAACGCTGATAACGGCGTCATCGCCACTGGCCATGTTGGTGGAGTACTCGAAACAGCGCAACAGGGCACACAGGTCTCGCATGGAGGCCCAGTCATTGGTGGTGAAGTGGTGCTGTTCCGCAGTGCGACTGACCCGTGCGTGCTGCAGCTGAAACTCCACTATGGCCTGCTGCTGCTCGCACAGTCTGTCCAGCATGTGCAAGGTGGAGTTCCACCTGGTGGGCACGTCGCATATGAGGCGGTGAGCGGGAAGGCCGAAGTTACGCTGTAGCGCAGACAGGCGAGCAGCAGCAGGATGTGAACGCCGGAAGCGCGAACAGACGGCCCGCACTTTATGCAGCAGCTCTGACATGTCGGGGTAGTTGTGAATGAACTTCTGCACCACCAAATTCAGCACATGCGCCAAGCAAGGGATGTGCGTCAAATTGGCTAGTCCCAGAGCTGCAACGAGATTTCGCCCATTATCACACACCACCAGGCCGGGCTTGAGGCTCACCGGCAGCAACCACTCGTCGGTCTGTTGTTCTATACCCCGCCACAACTCCTGTGCGGTGTGGGGCCTGTCCCCCAAACATATGAGTTTCAGAATGGCCTGCTGACGTTTACCCCGGGCTGTACTGAAGTTGGTGGTGAAGGTGTGTGGCTGACTGGATGAGCAGGTGGAAGAAGAGGAGGAGGAAGCCGAGAAGGTGGAGGTGGCAACAGGAGGCAAAGAATGTTGCCCTGCGATCCTTGGTGGCGGAAGGACGTGCGCTAAACAGCTATCCGCCTGGGGCCCAGCTGCCACTACATTTACCCAGTGTGCAGTTAGGGAGATATAGCGTCCCTGGCCGTGCTTACTGGTCCACGTATCTGTGGTTAGGTGGACCTTGCTACAGATGGCGTTGCGCAGTGCACACTTGATTTTATCGGATACTTGGTTGTGCAGGGAAGGCACGGCTCTCTTGGAGAAGTAGTGGCGGCTGGGAACAACATACTGTGGGACAGCAAGCGACATGAGCTGTTTGAAGCTGTCTGTGTCCACCAGCCTAAATGACAGCATTTCATAGGCCAGTAGTTTAGAAATGCTGGCATTCAGGGCCAGGGATCGAGGGTGGCTAGGTGGGAATTTACGCTTTCTCTCAAATGTTTGTGAGATGGAGAGCTGAATGCTGCCGTGTGACATGGTTGAGACGCTTGGTGACGGAGGTGGTGGTGGTGTTGGTGGTACATCCCCTGTTTGCTGGGCGGCAGGTGCCAACGTTCCTCCAGAGGCAGAGGAAGAGGCTGAGGCGGCAGCAGCAGAAGAGGTAGCAGGGGGAGCCTGAGTGACTTCCTTGGTTTTAAGGTGTTTCGTCCACTGCAGTTCATGCTTTGCATGCAGGTGCCTGGTCATGCAGGTTGTGCTCAGGTTCAGAACGTTAATGCCTCGCTTCAGGCTCTGATGGCACAGCGTGCAAACCACTCGGGTCTTGTCGTCAGCACATTGTTTGAAGAAGTGCCATGCCAGGGAACTCCTTGAAGCTGCCTTTGGGGTGCTCGGTCCCAGATGGCGGCGGTCAGTAGCAGGCGGAGTCTCTTGGCGGCGGGTGTTCTGCTTTTGCCCACTGCTCCCTCTTTTGCTACGCTGTTGGCTCGGTCTCACCACTGCCTCTTCCTCCGAACTGTGAAAGTCAGTGGCACGACCTTCATTCCATGTGGGGTCTAGGACCTCATCGTCCCCTGCATCGTCTTCCACCCAGTCTTGATCCCTGACCTCCTGTTAAGTCTGCACACTGCAGAAAGACGCAGCAGTTGGCACCTGTGTTTTGTCATCATCAGAGACATGCTGAGGTGGTATTCCCATGTCCTCATCATCAGGAAACATAAGTGGTTGTGCGTCAGTGCAGTCTATGTCTTCCGCCGCTGGGGAAGGGCTAGGTGGATGCCCTTGGGAAACCCTGCCAGCAGAGTCTTCAAACAGCATAAGAGACTGCTGCATAACTTGAGGCTGAGATTCCCTGGTATGCATGGGGGTGATGTGACAGACTGATGGGGTTGGTTTTCAGGCGCCATCTGTGCGCTTTCTGCAGAAGACTGTGTGGGAGATAATGTGAACGTGCTGGATCCACTGTCGGCCACCCAATTGACTAATGCCTGTACCTGCTCAGGCCTTACCATCCTTGGAACGGCATTGGGCCCCACCATATATCGCTGTAAATTCTGGCGGCTACTGGGACCTGAGGTAGTTGGTACACTAGGACGTGTGGATGTGGCAGAACGGCCACGTCCTCTCCCAGCACCAGAGGGTCCACTAACACCACCACGACCATGTCCATGTCCGCGTCCCTTACTAGATGTTTTCTCATTGTTATGGTTCACCACAACAACAAAAATATTATTTGGCCCAATGTATTGTATTCAAATTCAGCGGGATATAAATTTGAGGCCTAGTATTTAGGCGCTGGGTGACCGGTATGGATTTACTAACAGAATTAGACTTGGAAATGCACAGTAGCGTGTGTGTGAAGTTATTCTGAATGACCCTATGTGCACCTTGAATATTATATACCCTTTTAGGGATATATTTCAAATAGCTCTGATATAGCAGAAACCACTAAATTATGAAATTGCTAAATTGGGAATTGTATTTCAACCCAGAACAAAAAATGTGCTTTGACGGACACTAAATAACTTTCCCAGCCACAACAGTACAGCGGTAACGAGAGATTTAGCGGGATATAAATTTGAGGCCTAGTATTTAGGCGCTGGGTGACCGGTATGGATTTAGTGACAGAATTAGACTTGGAAATGCACAGTAGCGTGTGTGTGAAGTTATTCTTAATGACCCTATGTGCACCTTGAATATTATATACCCTTTTAGGGATAGATTTCAAATAGCTCTGATATAGCAGGAACCACTAAATTATGAAATTGCTAAATTGTGAATTGTATTTCAACCCAGAACAAAAAATGTGCTTTGACGGACACTAAATAACTTTCCCAGCCACAACAGGACAGCGGTAACGAGAGATTTAGCGGGATATAAATTTGAGGCCTAGTATTTAGGCGGTGGGTGACCGGTATGGATTTACTAACAGAATTAGACTTGGAAATGCACAGTAGCGTGTGTGTGAAGTTATTCTGAATGACCCTATGTGCACCTTGAATATTATATACCCTTTTAGGGATAGATTTCAAATAGCTCTGATATAGCAGAAACCACTAAATTATGAAATTGCTAAATTGGGAATTGTATTTCAACCCTGAACAAAAAATGTGCTTTGACGGACACTAAATAACTTGCCCAGCCACAACAGTACAGCGGTAACGACAGATTTAGCAGGATATAAATTTGAGGCCTAGTATTTAGGCGCTGGGTGACCGGTATGGATTTAGTGACAGAATTATGACTGGGATATGGCCAAAAAATAACCACACTATTGCTGGTTAAATGCACTTGGTGACGGGCGCAGCTTGCCCCTGATGTAGTATATGGCCAAAAAATGAACAGACTATTGCTGGTTAAATGCACTTGGTGTCACAGCTTGACGAACCACACTACTGAGGGTTAAATGCACTTGGTGACGGGCGCAGCTTGCCCCTGATGTAGTATATGGCCAAAAATTGAACAGACTATTGCTGGTTAAATGCACTTGGTGACGGGCGCAGCTTGCCCCTGATTTAGTATATGGCCAAAAAATGAACAGACTATTGCTGGTTAAATGCACTTGGTGTGATAGCTTGACCAACCACACTACTGAGGGTTAAATGCACTTGGTGACGGGCGCAGCTTGCCCCTGATGTAGTATATGGCCAAAAAATGAACAGACTATTGCTGGTTAAATGCACTTGGTGACGGGCGCAGCTTGCCCCTGATTTAGTATATGGCCAAAAAATGAACAGACTATTGCTGGTTAAATGCACTTGGTGTGATAGCTTGACCAACCACACTACTGAGGGTTAAATGCACTTGGTGACGGGCGCAGCTTGCCCCTGATGTAGTATATGGCCAAAAAATAAACAGACTATTGCTGGTTAAATGCACTTGGTGTGACAGCTTCACCCTGATGTAGGCTTTAGCCAAAAAACAACCACACCATTGAGGGTTAAATGCACTTGGTGACAGGCGCAGCTTGCCCCTGATGTAGTATATGGCCAAAAAATAAACAGACTATTGCTGGTTAAATGCACTTGGTGTGACAGCTTCACCCTGATGTAGGCTTTAGCCAAAAAACAACCACACCATTGAGGGTTAAATGCACTTGGTCACAGCTTGTGCTGGCGCACCACAAGACACAAAATGGCCCCCGATCACCCCAGAAAAATGTGACTGACAAACGGTCTGGGCAGCCTAAAAACAGTGAGCAATTGAGTATCAGCAGCTCAATGACCCACAGCTGCAGATCGATCAATAATCAAGTCCTTTGGAGGAGTTAATCTGCCCAATCTCGCCCTACTGTCGCAGCCGCAACCTCTCCCTACGCTAATCAGAGCAGAGTGACGGGCGGCGCTATGTGACTCCAGCCTAAATAGAGGCTGGGTCACATGGTGCTCTGGCCAATCACAGCCATGCCAATAGTAGGCATGGCTGTGACGGCCTCTTGGGGCAAGTAGTATGACGCTTGTTGATTGGCTGCTTTGCAGCCTTTCAAAAAGCGCCAAGAAAGCGTCACAAAAGCGCCAAGAAAGCGACGAACACCGAACCCGAACTTTTACGAAAATGTCCGGGTTCGGGTCCGTGTCACGGACACCCCAAAATTCGGTACGAACCCGAACTATACAGTTCGAGTTCGCTCATCCCTAATTATAAGTATATTATACCTCTCAGTATGTCACACCTTTTGATAGCACACCTATACCAGTCCTTAAAAGGACTTTTGTGGCCCTATTGGTTAGCGTTTAGTGTTTGGTGTCCCTAACAGTCTGTCCCTGCTTCCTACACTGGCAAAAAACAGAATTTAAAATGGCTGCCAGATTGGGTTTATTTATAGGGTGGGGGTGTTTCCATGTGCTGAAATATCTCAATTGGCTGTCTTGTCCCACCTGATGGATGTGTCATGGGTCAAAGTTCGGCACAATGCAAGACAATATGGCACCGACGGACATCGCCATATGTTCGCATGTTCAGTGATCCGCGAACGAGCAAAGTTCGCCGCGAAATGACCGCGGTCGAACCGCAAGGCCATCTCTTATTCTGACACCCAGGTATAGACTAGCAATAAACCATACAGGTGAAATTGGGTCAGAATGCCAAATTACATCAGTCGTCCGTTCCTGGCCAATGGCTTGAGTGTTGCTAAGAGATGACGTCACCTGCTATGGATGCACCTACACACCGATTTGTCCTATTTTGGTTATTTATACCCTATACCATTATGATGCAGCCTTGTTTTTTTGCACACATACCCCTTTACTTTTTATGTTTATTCACCTCCTGATGAAGCTAGATGGTGAAATACTCATTGATGTGTTTCTTCCTGTACAGACTGCACTTTACCATGTTTAAGGCTAGGTCTACACGACGACAGTTGTCGCGCGACATTTTGTTGCACTAATGTCGCGCGACAATTTTTATAATGGCAGTCTATGGTGTCGCACTGCAACGTGCGACATGTTGCGACTGCGACAGTCGCAGAAAAATCCATCTTGAATGGATTTTCTGCGACTGTCGCGTCGCAGTCGCAGCATGTCGCATGTTGCAGTGCGACACCATAGACTGCCATTATAAAAATTGTCGCGCGACATTGGTGCAACAAAATGTCGCGCGACAAATGTCGTCGTGTAGACCTAGCCTAAAGGTACGTTGTTTTGGCTGCATTTGGGATATGTGTTTTTTCAGCGGCCACTCCATTTTGACTGAATTTTGTTATAGGATTATCATAGATATTTCTAGCAATATCTTGGCCCACCATTATTGTTTTTTAATTTGTTTTATAACTATAAAAACTCTTGGTTATTTTAAAGATGGGTTCCAGTATCTTGCTGTTATTATTTTTGCTATATACAGTACATGCCCCACATGGTACATAGTTTGAGTTGATATGTTATAACTGTTATGATGTTGTCAACAGTTTTTTTCACATGGATATATTTGTGACTTATTTTTTACTATTGCATGGCCAGCGGTGTCTTCTGTACCCTGCGGGCTTCAGCCTCATGCTGCTTTTTTTGCATACTTTTAATTGATTATGGCAATTGTATTTTATTTATTTAAAAAAGAAATACTTTGTATACTATTTTTCATTGGTTTATGTTAGCTGGTTGCCTTTTATGAAAAGGCCCAATTTATATAGATGGGCTTATATAGGTTGTATTCAGTGTATACAGACGTGGACAAAATTGTTGGTACCCTTTGGTCAATGAAAGAAAAAGTCACAATGGTCACAGAAATAACTTTAATCTGACAAAAGTAATAATAAATTAAAATTCTATAAATGTTAACCAATGAAAGTCAGACATTGTTTTTCAACCATGCTTCAACAGAATTATGTAAAAAAATAAACTCATGAAACAGGCATGGACAAAAATGATGGTACCCCTAACTTAATATTTTGTTGCGCAACCTTTTGAGGCAATCACTGCAATCAAACGCTTCCTGTAACTGTCAATGAGACATCTGCACCTCTCAGCAGGTATTTTGGCCCACTCCTCATGAGCAAACTGCTCCAGTTGTGTCCGGTTTGAAGGGTGCCTTTTCCAGACTGCATGTTTCAGCTCCTTCCAAAGATGCTCAATAGGATTGAGGTCAGGGCTCATAGAAGGCCACTTTAGAATAGTCCAATTTTTTCCTCTTAGCCATTCTTGGGTGTTTTTAGCGGTGTGTTTTGGGTCATTGTCCTGTTGCAAGACCCATGACCTGCGACTGAGACCAAGCTTTCTGACACTGGCTAGTACATTTCTCTCTAGAATTCCTTGATAGTCTTGAGATTTCATTGTACCCTGCACAGATTCAAGACACCCTGTGCCAGACGCAGCAAAGCAGCCCCAGAACATAACAGAGCCTCCTCCATGTTTCACAGTAGGGACAGTGTTCTTTTCTTGATATGCTTCATTTTTTCGTCTGTGAACATACAGCTGATGTGCCTTGGCAAAAACTTCGATTTTTGTCTCATCTGTCCACAGGACATTCTCCCAGAAGCTTTGTGGCTTGTCAACATGTAGTTTGGCATATTCCAGTCTTGCTTTTTTATGATTCGTTTTCAACAATGGTGTCCTCCTTGGTCGTCTCCCATGTAGTCCACTTTGGCTCAAACAACGACGGATGGTGCGATCTGACACTGATGTTCCTTGAGCATGAAGTTCACCTTGAATCTCTTTAGAAGTCTTTCTAGGCTCTTTTGTTACCATTCGGATTATCCGTCTCTTAGATTTGTCATCAATTTTCCTCCTGCGGCCACGTCCAGGGAGGTTGGCTACAGTCCCATGGATCTTAAACTTATGAATAATATGTGCAACTGTACTCACAGGAACATCTAGTTGCTTGGAGATGGTCTTATAGCCTTTACCTTTAACATGCTTGTCTATAATTTTCTTTCTGATCTCTTGAGACAGCTCTTTCCTTTGCTTCCTCTGGTCCATGTCGAGTGTGGTACACACCATATCACCAAACAACACAGTGATTACCTGGAGCCATATATATAGGCCCAATGGCTGATTACAAGGTTGTAGACACCTGTGATGCTAATTAGTGGACACACCTTGAATTAACATGTCCCTTTGGTCACATTATGTTCTGTGTTTTCTAGGGGTACCATCATTTTTGTCCATGCCTGTTTCATGAGTTTATTTTTTTACATAATTCTGTTGAAGCATGGTTGAAAAACAATGTCTGACTTTCATTGGTTAACATTTATAGAATTTTAATTTATTATTACTTTTGTCAGATTAAAGTTATTTCTGTGACCATTGTGACTTTTTCTTTCATTGACCAAAGGGTACCAACAATTTTGTCCACGTCTGTATGTGGAGCCGGTGCTCCTTGAATTCATTTGAAGCCATTTGGCACAAGGAGCGGTATCATATAAAGTAAGTTTCTGTCCAAAAGAGGTCACCTTGTTGTGGTGGATGAGCACAGATGATTTTGATCAAAACATATTTGCTAAGTAAGTACCTCATATTCATTAAGCATGCAGTGATTTTTTTTTCTCCTCTGATTTTGAAAAGGCATAACTTTTTTATTCATAGTTGTAACTTGTTTTTTGCAGGACAATTTGTATTTTTCAGTAGCACCACATTGAGGGTTATATAACTTATTGATTACGTCTTATTAATTGTTTATTGGGGAATCTGAAAAAAGATTACCTTTAGAATTTAGCAGCATTCACCACTTAGTATAAGTAAGGATTTACCTTTATCCTGCGGGTCAGTACAATTCCGGCAATATCTACTGTATAGAGTTTTTTATTCTTTACTTATCTTGCACACTAAAAAACATTTTTTTTAAATCATGTATTTTGGTGCTGCCGGATACTGAAGATCATAATTATTTTATTTTTCTATAAACAATCCTTTATGAGAGGTTGTTTTCAGGGGAAATGCAGTAGTTTTCACTGGTGCCATTTTGGGGTAAATATTACTTAAGGGAACTTGAATATGTGATGCCTTTTATCACTTACATAGTAAAATGTACTATTTATGTAATTCAGTGTATTATGCCTCTGTGTCGGTCTTATACTGACAAAAATCTATTAGACACTGCCTTTGACAGACTCAGAGGCCATTGTTAGGCCTCTGGCTGCCATAGCAACTATTGGTACCCCACGATTGGATGGCAGATGGAGCCTCTGTCAAACTCATTAAATGCTGAGGTTGTTTTTTACCACAGCATCTAAGGGGTTTAATGGCCAGGGTTGGAGCTGGCTCTTATCCAGCTAGATCCCAACTGTATATTGCAGATGACTCTGGCTGCAAATAGTGAGGGCATAGCTCCTGTTCTGCATGACAGATTATTAAGTCAGTTCTAAAAAATGTGACTTACCATGATGTAATAGTATATCATTTGTTGGGAATGGGTTAATGTTGATGTACCGCCAAAAGAATGTTTATCCTATCCCCAAAATAGAGAATATGCATCTGATTGGAGGGGGTATGACAGTTGGCAACCCCAACTAAAGAATGATTTTGTCAGAATCCCCGGAGTGAATGGATTGGCATACGTGGGTGCTGCCTCTTCATTCAAAGTCAATGGGACTTCCTAAGGCTACTTTCACAATAGCGGCAGCCTTCTCCGGCAGGCTGTTATTGGCGGGTGAACAGCCTGCCGGATCCGTGCTGCCACTAGTGCACACGTGCTGTCGGAGGTCTGCTCCAGCCCCATTGACTATAATGAGGGCGAGCCAGAGTTCCGGCGGCAGCACAGGAAACATGCAGAGAGGCGGCCGGAATAAGACTACAACATGTTGTAGTTTTATTCCAGCCGCCTCTCAGCATGTTTTCCGTGCTGCCGCCGGAACTCCGGCTCGCCCCCATCATAGTCAATGGGGCCGGAACAGACTTCCGGACGCCTGTGTGCACTAGCGGCAGCACTCATCTGGCAGACTGTTCACCTGCTGAAACAGCCTGCCGGAGAAGGCTGCCGCTAGTGTGAAAGTAGCCTAAGAGAAGCTATGTGGCGGCTCAGCTATGTTTAGCAGTCTCATAGAATTGAATGGAGTGCACATGTGTGACTACTGCGCTGTTCCCACCAGGGACTATGCCATCTCTTTTCTGTGATCAATGGAATCCCAGCAGTCAGACCTCCAATGATCAGATGTTTATTGCCTAGGGATATGCTGGTATATCCCCTTTAAGAAGTTTTGTATATACTAGAAGCATCTAGAATAGAATTATATTTGTTTCAGCTGCAATGTTCAACTGAAGCTATTGGTACATAACATCATTTACTAACAGCATGGTATTGATGGCACGCTCTGAAGTGAGTTGAAGTCTTATATGCAGGGTCTGTTTTCCTGTTTTTATTTCCTACTTCCAGTTACAATGATATAAAATAGATTTTACTAGCACAGCTTTTTGCATGCTCTAGAGAGTGCCTCGGGCTGCTCTGGGAATGGA
This sequence comes from Bufo gargarizans, assembly GCF_014858855.1. NCBI lineage: Eukaryota > Metazoa > Chordata > Amphibia > Anura > Bufonidae > Bufo > Bufo gargarizans. The sequence goes on along the minus strand of NC_058080.1, from coordinate 561,716,296 downwards.
ATGATCAATATAACAATACAGAATGCAGTTTGAACGGAAACTTTTTTTTATCTCTGTCGTTTCGTGGGAGCCTAGCTTTATAGAAACAGGTATATTTGAAACCACTAGTGATGAGCGGCAGGGGCTATATTCAAATTCACGATATTTCACAAATATTTTGCAGAATATTGGTCATATATTTGCAAATTTCGAGAAGTCGAGATTATTTTATTGAATGCGAAAAATCGGCAATGTAAAAATTGCGTAATTCAAATTTGGAATGCTAAATACAGGCGTGGGTCACTTTGGCTACATTTTTCAAGCTGGCATAAGTTTCCTGAGACTGGAGAAAATAGTTGGCTTGGCAGAACATTAGAATAGCTTTATATGCAGATAGAGTCAAGTGCTCCAATATATTCGCGATTGCCCTAATGGGCAGTGATTAGAATATTTTTTTTACGTGCAACTTCACATTTTAGCAGGTCTGACTACAGATTACTGATTGATGCGCTAAGTATTGTTGTGAACTTGACATTGCTGCCTTCTCATTGGCCCACAAGCAAGAAGCAGAGAGGAATCATGTGTTCAGATGGGAAAAATGCTGAATATTCGATATAACGAATATATAGCATTATATTCTAAATATTCGCAAAATCTAAAAGTGGCGATATTCGCGATAAAAATTCGCTATTCAAATATTCGTGCTCAACACTACTAAAGATCAAAGACGGCACTTTTTTAACAGGGTTGTTCAGACACCCATAAATAAAAAAAAACAAAACAAAGCAATACAATTGTAGTCTGTGGGATTTTTACCAGCTGCCACTGGCATGGTTTTTCAGGCAGCTCGCTATGACAGACCTAGGAGCCTTCAGGAGAACCCAGGCTGTCACAGCAACCAATCATGCCCCTCAATTTCGCCGCAGGGGCTCCAATCAGGATAAAGTTAGTCCACTCCCTTAGTCTAACTCCAAATATGCCGTAATCACTATTGAAAGCAGCATCTAAGAGGTTAAATGACTGGAATTGGAGCATTATTGAGCTTGTCAAGCTTATGAGCTTAAAATGTATAGGGACGTCATATGTCATTAGGAGGTTAAATGAACTGCTCACTCCTTTCCTATTAGTGGCCTATTCTCAGAATAGGCCTTCAATATCAGATTGGTAGAGGTCTGACAATTCACACCCCTACCGATCAGCTATTTCAGTGTAGCTAAACAGATATACAGCTTTGGCTATTGTGCAGGGAGGGAAATGGTTATTGCCATGTTCAGGGGTCAAGTCCTGGGAAAAAAAGTGTGGGAACTCACCCAAGATCCACTGCAACCCCCCCCCCCCCTCCAAAAAATAAAAAAGCACAGAAAATCTAGCATGCTGTAATTTGTGTCGCTGCGGACTAAAAAATAAATTAAAAAAATAGCACTTTTAGAAAAGTTTGTCCTGGGATTCGATCTCATGACCTCTACACAGCAGAAGCAAGGCATATGCCCTCACAGCTATGAAAGCTGTCTAGCTTGCTACTTAAAAAAATATATATATAAGACTTCTACTGTAGGTAACTTTGCCCACTGTGTATGGATGTAGCAGAGCTGGGTGTGTTGGGGCAGCTGTCATGTGTATGGTTGTACACTAGGTATCAGTACACAAGGTATCAGTAGAAGTATCAGAAAAAGAAAAAAAAACACTTTTAGTTTGTCCTGGGATTCGAACTCATGACCTCTACACATTACAGGCAAGGCATTTACCCTCACAGCCATAAAAGCAGCTTCCTCTCAACTGAAGCCGCCCCTCCTCCCTTAACCTGCCCTGCACAGTGCGCTCCGTCTCCCCCTGTGAATCTGATTCAGCCGTGTTCTCCTGGCTTGAGGCTGAAAGGGAACGGCGTTCCTGCCATGAAAAAAGTGCAGGAACGCCGTTCCCATGCGTTCCCCCTCCACTCGACCCCTGGCCATGTTGCTCAAAAGGAAGTGAATGAGAGCAGTGCTGCAGTCACAAGCTCTGTGCACTGCAGAATAGACAGAGCTGTGTAGTCCCAGTGAGCTACTTTGAAACAGCTTATTGGCGGGGGTGTGAAATGTCATTCCTGAGGATAGGCCATCAATAGTTTATGCACACGAACATGTGCTGGTCTTGCCCATTATACGAGCACCAGCCATTAACTTGAATGTGTCCGCAATCCGAAAGATGCTGTGTGGTGTGGAACAGATGTGTGGATCAGAAGCCCACGGAAGCACTATGGAGTGCTTCCATGGGGTTCCTGTCCATGCCTCCACACCGCAAAAAAGTAGTGCATTCAGTTGAATGTGTCCGTGTTTGCAGACGGCAGGCACACTGTCAGTGCCCGTGCATTAGCACAGGCATGGCCGGCATGCGGTCGTGTGCATTAGTCCTAAAGAAGTGGACAACCCCTTAAATAATGTTTGAATAATTAAAGAGATACAGCAATTGTGCCTCAATAAAAGATCAATTCACTGTGCCTCAATAACAGTGCCCACCACTGTGCTGCAAGAGTGTGGATCCCCCTCCATGTTGTGAACTGGCCCATCTGTTCTAATACTGCATTTATACATACGCATAATGTGTTCAATTTATACTGAACTAGCAGATGGTAGTGTGGATGATAAGGAAATAGAGGACAGGAGCCATCTTTCTAGCTCCCTAACTTTGTGATGATGAGACTCGCCTTGGAGGAGACCGGGGATGGGCATAAAAGCCCAGCTGTAGCAGAATCTGACTCTCCACCTGACCCCTATATTGCAGTTATGCTTAGTAGCATTTAAGATCTGTGCCTCTGCAAGTCACGTTGGTTGGCGTAGTGTCTGTTTTCACATGATATTCCCTTCAAGTAAAGTTGTCAGTGGTTTAACTGGTGTCCTTGTGCTCAGTCCCTTCCACTATTAGTGAACAGATTAAATGTTCCATATCGTTGCCTTCACAACAGTAATAATGAGTAAGAGCAGCTACAGCACTTTGGTGACCCCAAAATTTCTAAATTCACTTAATTCAATTATTGTGGAGAAAAACTGTTAAAAAGTATATGTCATTGCTTATTTAAAGAACACCTGGCATTCAAATACCTTTGCATGGCTTAGCTCCTTCTGAGATGGCTGCACTTTAGAGGAGCTCCTCACCTTACACAGCTGCAAGCGACCATACAAGCAGATTCAGGCCTCCAAACTGCAACCTTTCTCCACACAGGGCAGCAGGAGAGTAATATACTGACCATGCTGAAAGAAAGAAGTAGCAGGGAGCCTCTAAAACATCTAGCTGACTTCTTCATGACAGAGGTGAGAGAAGGGAAGAAGAGAGCTGCGAGACCGGATTCAGCCAGCAGCAGCGGTGGCTCAACAGCAGCTTCTACACAGGAGGGAGGAAAACAAAGATGCCCACCACAGCATGCAATAAAAACAAGTTCTAATACATATAGACCTGACTATGCCAGCCACAAAACACCTAGAAGTGTCTCTGTGAGCTCAGCATACTGCTTATTACAGCATGAAACAGTGGAGGTAGATAATGAGGCAGCACAGTCAGACTCCTCTTCAGTCAAGAGACCAGCTAAACAAAAACCAAGAATGAAAAACATGCAAACCTCTGATCCTTAGGTAGGAAAGTCTGTTTCTCTCTCCCCTCATACTATGGTAGTCTTTGCCCATAGTCGCACCTCTAATGAGGTTATCACAGTGGACCTTATGAAGGAGATGCTCTTTTACCTAAAAAGCTCAATTAAAGAAGACATCACTAAAATGTGTAGCAATCTTTCAGCAAATATAAAGGAACTGGGAGACAGGGTAGATCATATCAAAAACAAAATGGCGGAATACGCTGGAGCACATAACACATTAGTTGACGCACATAACTCCTCAGGCCAGGGGCGGGCTAGGGCGGGTCTGTGGTGATCGGCGGTGCAGCCCTGGATGTAATTGCGGCGGTGGCGGGGCAGTAGGAGATGAGTGCTTCCATTGTGGAAGCGCTCATCTCCATATTCATCTGCATCGCCGTAAAATGTATTCCCTCTCCAAGTATATCTATTACTGAATAATCAAATAAATAAATCATTGGAAGGAATAAAACCTTTTATCTACAACTAGCAGAAGCCTATCTGGATTCACACATCTTTCACATTCGAAATTGGGAAAGAGAATTGAACACAAGTATCCCTATGACAAAATGGGAAAAAAATAAAATTAAACTTCAATGCACAGCACATCATGCACAGATCACCACGAGGCTTTATTACACTCCATACAGATATTACACTCCATACAGGCTCTCTAAAATATACGGTATAAAGATTCCCTCAATCTATGTTGGTGAGGCTGTAATCGAGTCGGCACATTACTACATATATTTTGGGAATGCCCAATCATTGCAGGTTTCTGGAAAGAAACTGCTCTTCTAATCTACTTTTCACTTAACATCAATCTACCATTTAACCCTGACACTTTTTTGTTAAGACTTGATATTGATAGGTACTCGGTCCCCCTAAGGACTGTTCTCTGTCATATTTTAACAGCCTCTCTCCAATGTATAACGCAAAATTGGAAATCCTCATCAACTCCTCACTTGTCTCAAATAATAAGGAAGGTAAATGTCAATTTTAGCTTTGAAAAAATGATTGCCAGAAGCAACAATACACTTAATAAATACACGTGGTCTACATCGAGGTACTTCTCATTATTAGACTGCTAAATTAGGTTGTGATGTACATTTTCTCCTTTGCATAAGGGACCTAAATAGGTTATCTCTAGGTAGCTATCTTTTTGTTTATTTCATCTCTATCCTCATCTATCAGTTAGTTTTTTCTTCTACACTTTACATACAGTACACAATACCTTTTTGGCCACACGAAGCAAGCACCAAATAGAAGGTTGCTTCATTGAAGCGCAATAAAGAATAGGATGATGCTTTACATAAAATAAGGAATGTTATCTGAATAATTGTATTATATTGGAACTTATATTCTTCTTTGATTTCCTGATTATAATGGTATTCTGCTTGCCACTGTAACAAACTAAACTGTAATGTACTTTATTTAACTGTTTAAAATGAAAAACTGAATAAAAACAATTGAAGCAGAAAAAAGAGATCAATAAAGAAATTTGTGGAACTGACGCAGCCAAATATCCCAGGCTCGGTTCCGCTAACCCTAACTTATGCTAGACTTTTTCCTAACTGGACTGAAGACAAGACTGTAGTATAGATCAAAAAGCTAACTCAAAACAGGACTAACATGTACAGCTTACTCCATTTACTGCTATGGGACTTCCAGGCACTCCTACTCAGCTGTTTTTGGAAGTCCTATAGTGGTGAGGGGAGACAGCCTGCTCTCCTTTCACTGCAGTGCATGACTGTGTCCTATTCACAGTTGGAATCTGTCCTGTGGCTATGTCATAAATGTCCAAGAGGTACGGGTCCCACATTTAAAGCACAGTACAGAAAGTGGAATAAAAAAAGATCTTAAATAAAAAAAAAACATTTTACTAAAAATAAATGTAGGTGACACATTTTTAAGTGCAGTTTGGAGCCAACCTATACTTTAAAATAGGTGCACTCTACATGGCATTTGCAATTTTCTGAGTGTCAATAATTTTTCATGTATGTCGGACAACCCCTTTAAATTATCTGAACATTGCTATGGCTTAGGCTACATAAGGGAGAAGTAATTTAAACTATTAATGTATATTGTAAAAATAGTGTTGCATATACAGTAGTTGCCACATATTTCATACAAATTCATAGAATAAATTATTTGGAAAATCCTTTTTTTACATTGTAGTATAGCAGTGGTGGCGAACCTATGGCACGGGTGCCAGAGGCGGCACTCAGAGACCTATCTGTAAGCACTCGCACCCTGGAAAAAGTCTATGGTGTACCAATATGCCTTAGACTTTTCCTGCCATTCATCAGTCCAGGGCGCTCTATGAACAGCACAGGCAGCGCATTGTATGTAGGCTATTAAGCTAAATGATAAAGTACATGGAAGATATACTATATTGGACTGTAGTATGTAGGTTAAATTGCCGTGTTGGCACTTTGCGATAAATAATGGGTTTTGGGTTGCAGTTTGGGCACTCGGTCTGTAAAAGGTTCACCATCACTGTGGTATAGTAACCAAATGGTATAGAAAGGGTTAGTTCTTGATATTCACCCTATGTGTACGTAGGATGTCAGATCTTTATACATGTCACCCACTCAGGAGCTGTGTGGACCTGTAGCTGGCTGGTGCCTCCTGTTTTGCACACCAGACCCCCCTGGCCACATTTCTCAGACCGAACACTGCTCCTCTGATCTGGACTCACACCATCACCGTCAGGAAAGAACTCACAGCATTATAAATCATTATGGTACTGTGAGTCTGGAGCAGTGTTCGTCCTGGGAAATACAGCTTTAGGCCTCTTTCACACTACAGTTTTTTGCGTTCCGTATACGGTCCGTTTTTTGCGTTCCGTATACGGTCCGTGTACGGAACCATTCATTTCAATGGTTCCGCAAAAAAACGGAATGTGTTCCGTATGCATTCCGTTTCCGTATTTCCGTTTTTCCGTTCCGTTGAAAAGATAGAACATGTCCTATATTTGGCCGCAAATCACAGTCCGTGGCTCTATTCAAGTCAATGGGTCCGCAAAAAAAACGGAACACATACGGAAATGCATCCGTATGTCTTCCGTATCCGTTCCGTTTTTTGCGGAACCATCTATTGAAAATGTTATGCCCAGCCCAATTTTTAATATGAAATTACTGTATACTGTATTTGCCATACGGAAAAACGGAACGGAACAACGGAACGGAAACGGAACCACAACGGAAGCAAAAAACGGAACAACAGATCCGTGAAAAACGGAACGCAAAACACTGAATTCAACATACTGTAGTGTGAAAGAGGCCTTACATGAAGTGTGTTCCCTGAACTGAACACACTCATACAAAACTGTCCTAGGCTACACCTAGACTTTTTGCAGGGCTTATAATTGATTTTAACTAGAGATTTGCAAAATTATCAAAAATCAGATTCGGCTGCTTCGCCAAAGTTCACAAAGAAATTTGATTCATAACAACTTACTTTGTCAAGAATCGCACTCCATTGTATGTAGCGGGCACAATGACGGGGAATGGTAATCGCACTGCCCCCCGTCATTGAACCTCTCAGATGCTGCGACTACTCTGACCATGGCATCTTACAGTCACATTGAGGCCTTTCAGGGGAAAATCAGGGGTTAAAAAAAATACATACTCACCTCATCCTTTGCTCGCAGAGATGCCATCCTGACCATCTTGATTGAAGAAAACGTGCCAAATCTTGTGCATGCTGACATGATGATGTCATCATGCTGGGTGGATGTGATGATGTCATCAATGATGACGTCACCGTGCCCGGCCAAATGAAATCTATTTTTTCCAGAAATTTGAAGTCAATTCGTTTAACTTCGATACGCTCAGCACTAACTCTAACCATCAAGAGGCAGATGTCGTGAGCAGTGATTTGACTTGTATGTAGTCTTGTGCACTGTGGCTGTCACTTGATAGTTAAAATGACCTAAAACTGAGGCAAAAATGTTTAGGTGGAGACCCAGCATTGCTTACACCATGCTAACAGTGCATTCAGCATGGCAACAACTACCAATCTCACATGAATATGTACACTCTACTATGAGGCAGCCAGTAAAATGTAATAATAATGGTCCTATCCTGCCACCAAGTGGAATTCTTGTATAATGCAATTATCAAAATTGTCAAAAATAAAGGAGACATACTAAATCATTCAAACAGTCGTAAACAATTAGATTGGAAGCAGTTTTTTATTGTGATGTCTTGTAATTTTTATCTATAAGGCCCCTTTCACACGGGCGAGTATTCCGCGCCGGCGCAATAATGCGTGACTTGAACGCATTGCACCTGCACTGAATCCTGACCCATTCATTTCAATAGGGCTGTGTACATGAGCATTGTTTTTCATGCAACAATTGTGCGTTGCATGAAAATCGCAGAAGGTTCTATATTCTGTGTTTTTAATGCAACGCAAGCCGCATAAAAATGAATGTGGCTGCGTGAAAATTGCATAGCATCCGCAAATGCTGATGCGGTGCGATTTTCACGCATGGTTGCTAGGAGATGATGTTAGTAAATAGGGATAAGCAATACCGGACCCCATTAAAGTCAATTCACTGTATTATTTTCCCTTCTAACATGGTTGTAAGGGAAAATAATAGCATTTTTAATACAGAATGCTAACTAAAATGTCCATTGTGAGGTTTAAAAAAATAATAATAAACTCACCTCGTCCACTTGATCACGCAGCCAGTATTGCCTTATTTCTTCTTCCTGCAGGACCTGCAAAAGGACCTGCACTGACATCATCACGCTCACCAAGTGGTGAGCGCAGTGACGTCAGCACAGGCCCTGCTGAATGAAGATCGAAGGTCCTTTGAGGGGTTAAAAAAGAAAAAAAGGAACTCACCTCATCCACTTGACCACGCAGCCTTTATCGCCTTCTTTCTTCTTCCTGCAGGACCTGCAAAAGGACCTGCACTGACGTCATCGCGCTCACCAAGTGGTGATCGTGGTGACGTCAGCACAGGCCCTGCTGAATGAAGAAAGAAGGTCCTTCTTTCTTCATTCAGCAGGACCAGAACTGATATCATTAATGGTCCTTTTGCAGGTCCTGCAGGAAGAATAAAGAAGATGATACCGGCTGCGCGATCAAGTGGATGAGGTGTGTTTATTTTTTTTATTTTTTAACCCCTCAATTGACATTTTAGTTAGCATTCTTATAACCATGTTAGAAGGGAAAATAATAAAATCAACAGAACACCTAACCCAAACTTCAGTGAAGAAGTGTGTGTTTGGGTCTGGGTACCACATTCAGTTTTTTATCACGCGCGTGCAAAACGCATTGTGCACAATGGAACACAATCGCAGACAAAACTGACAGAAATTGCGCTCCTACTCGCGTGGGTTTGCCGCAATGCACCCACAACACATCCGGACAAAATCCGTGACCCCCGTGTGAAAGAAAAAAACAACAACAAGAAAAGCATGGATAACATGGCAGTTCTTAACTGTGATTTTTTTGTATTAACTCTTTTTTTATTGTTTTAAAAAAAATTGTAAACATGAAACATTATGGTTAAAAATTGCAGTCAAAGTCACCAAAGAGCGGGCAAATACAAACCGAAGAATACAATGATATAGGCATACCAGTAAAACAAAAAAACTACAGTAATGTTTGTTAATAATAGAGAATAACCTGCATATAAAACAAAGCTGAAATTCTGGAGAAAGAGAAAAGTAGGAAACAGAGTGGTGAAAGCATAAAGAAAGATAAAAAAAGACGAGGGGGAAGGGAAATAAGGAAGGGTAAAGGAAACAATATCAATAAGATATAGTCAGGAGAGTCAGTAAAACCAGGTTTTATCTTGTGTGGATTTGGTGGGTAGGGGCTGCAACAAACAGTCCTCTGCAATGAGATAGTGGCAGTCATTTGGTTATAAAGGCTCCCAGGCCTGCCACAGTAAAGTTTCTTTTGAACGGGTTGTCCAGGTTCAGAGTTGAACCCGGACATAAACCCTTCTTCAGCCCATCTGAGTGGAGCATCGGAGCATTTCATGCCACAATGCTCTCCCTTGCCCTTCACTGAATCACACAGGGCAAGGGATTTTTCAACAGATCCGGTGACGTGCTGGGTCTCTGTTTGGGAATGCTACCAGTGAGCCCAGTGACGTCTCCAGCAATAATCGTCTGGCTTTAGCTCTGCCCGCTCATTAGTGCCAGTGACGTTACCGGGAACACTGCTAAGTGGAAACCTCCATCTAGCAGTTTAAAAATATAAACAAAACACCCCTTGCCCTGAGCAATGTAGCTCAGGGCAAGGGAGAGCTTTAAAGCATGAAATGCTCCGATGCTCCATTCAGAGGGGCTGCCTGGCTGAAGAAGGGGTTAGATCCAGGTTCAGCTCTGAACCCGAACAACCCCTTAAAGTCCTGCAAACTTAAAGGTTAAGTTAAGTGCTCTGAGGGCCACTCTTTCCACCCATGCCCCTCCTGCCTCTTCTGACAGCTCCTCCCTTATCTTCTTGATTGACAGGTCTATGTGTGATGAGTATGCCCTGCCAAATGCAAGTGGTTACTTACTTAGGGTAACATGGTAAGCCCCAAACTGAGACTCTGAAACCAAAAGTGTCCAGAAATTAGGACCCTGTCAGCCTGCTTTGCCCTGCAAACTACATGCTGAGTGTGTACTGTGGACTGTAAAGAGTGGCCCTGACAAGTCTAATGTGAGACGCATTGTCACACACTAAGCAAAAAGACTATCCCTTGACTAGTGGCAACCGCCTAATAAGTCTGTAGTAAGTACACTCACCTAATGAATTATTAGGAACACCATACTAATACGGTGTTGGGCCCCCTTTGCCTTCAGAACTGCCTTAATTCTACGTGGCATTGATTCAACAAGGTGCTGATAGCATTCTTTAGAAATGTTGGCCCATATTGATAGGATAGCATCTTGCAGTTGATGGAGATTTGAGGGATGCACATCCAGGGCACAAAGCTCCCGTTCCACCACATCCCAAAGATGCTTTATTGGGTTGAGATCTAGTGACTGTGGGGGCTATTTTAGTACAGTGAACTCATTGTCATGTTCAAGAAACTAATTTGAAATGATTCAAGCTTTGTGACATGGTGCATTATCCTGCTGGAAGTAGCCATCAGAGGATGGGTACATGGTGGTCATGAAGGGATGGACATGGTCAGAAACAATGCTCAGGTAGCCCGTGGCATTTAAACGATGGCCAATTGGCACTAAGGGGCCTAAAGTGTGCCCAGAAAACATCCCCCACACCATTACACCACCACCACCAGCCTGCACAGTGGTAACAAGGCATGATAGATACATGTTCTCATTCTGTTTACGCCAAATTCGGACTCTACCATTTGAATGTCTCAACAGAAATCGAGACTCATCAGACCAGGCAACATTTTTCCAGTCTTCAACAGTCCAATTTTGGTGAGCTTGTGCAAATTGTAGCCTCTTTTTCCTATTTGTAGTGGAGATGAGTGGTACCTGTTGGGGTCTTCTGCTGTTGTAGCCCACCTTTCTTTCCCATTCTGACATTCAGTTTGGAGTTCAGGAGATTGTCTTGACCAGGACCACAACCCTACATGCATTGAAGCAACTGCCATGTGATTGTTTGACTAGATAATCGCATTAATGAGAAATAGAACAGGTGTTCCTAATAATTCTTTAGGTGAGTGTATATATGCAACTCCCCAGAAGTGCTTTACCACTTTTGCACCCTGCCACTATCTCCTATGGTTAACCACATGTCATCCTATGTATTAAGTTCCAGTTTCTGCAAAATGTGTACTCATATTTCTTGTTTTGCAACTGTTCATATGTAATATACCTGGTTTACCAGCATGTGGCAGTATCAATGGCAGAGCTGCAGGTACATAGAGTGGAACCTTCCTTTCCATTCTAAACCCCCTCTGTGGTGTTTGGGCATGTCTCGCTTGCTGCAGAGAGGGGGGAGTTTAGTCTAGAGTGAGTTTGAGTTTACCAGCTGCCAAGGGAGGGTGTGCAGCAGGTGCACATCCATGCTGGACGAGCCCTGTCCAGACCAGTTTGAACACCTTCAGCTCAGCTTGATATGGAGGCCACGTTTGGAAGCCTCAGAAGCCAGGAGGTATAGTTTTCCCTGGACAAAGCTAGAGAAAGACCAGATTACAAAGTGAAGTTCAGCCTAAAGAGGAAGCTGAGCTCCATAGCTATTCTGTTAGCACAGCAGAGCCAGAGAGCAACAGATGAAGCAGAGAGGAGTTTGCCTGCAACAGTTAATGCCAATGCCTGCTGGGAACCAAGATAAAGCATAAAACTGATTGGAGAAACGTTTACCAAAGTAAAGCTGTTATCAACTTCATCACAAGGTCTGGACTCAATTTATTTCATCATCCCCTTCATCAACAATTTTTTTTATTGCTGCGGAGCCAACGCCTAGGGTCCAGTATATCCGGGTAGGAGCACTGTGACATGTGCACCAACATTAAGGGACACTATAGGGTACCCTAAACCACTCTGGGATTCCTACACCTGGGTACCATCCACTATATCACTAAAAGGGGCCCTGTGCCCTTGTTGCTTCATTGCAACTGGCGTCATGAAAAACAAGTACTAATTTTTCATCTTAAAGGGCCCTGGTGGGAGGTTGACGCCGCACATAGCCATTGCAGAAAGAGTCTGTCCTGTTGCTATAGGTAAATGAGTGTGGAGAACAGTGAGTGTCCTGCTGCATGTCAACTACCTGTAAAGTATAGAGTATTTCATTCAGTATTTTTGGATGAATTGACAGGTTTGCTAAATAGAATCAGCCTCAGCCTGATCATATATAAGGTCACATAGATCCCATTCATTCAAATTCAATGTTCTATGTAATCCTCCTACACCTTCCATAATTATGACAATTAACACTTCCTGTCCAACTGGTCTGACCACAGCTTCAGTTTGCTGGGCTAAGGAATATTCCTGAGCCGTGATTACTGTGCTGAGCACTTGTTAGGCTGTTTCTAATCCAAGTGCTTCCTGGACTGGTGACCAACTGGAAGTCCATGGCTTTGTTGTTCCTCATGAGAGGAAACAATAGGGTATTGAACTTGGTGTGTTTTTGTTGCCAGCCTTGTTGAGGTATGGTATATTACCCCACAGACCATTAGAAGCCACATTCTTTCCTGTGTTAATTGGGTCATAAAATCATTAACCCCTCATAAACCTTACAGGAAACACAGAAAGCCTGAATGGAACTGCACTGGACACTATTCATAACCATTCTTTTTCTGCCTTATAAATCCTCATGCACACGACTATTGTTCTGGTCCGCATCTGCGGCTCGGGTGCGGACCCATTCACTTCAATGGGGCCGTAAAAGATGCGGACAGCACTCCGTGTGCTGTCCACATCCGTTGCTCTGTTACGTAGCCCTCAAAAAATATAACATGTCCTGTTCTTGTCCTTTTTGTGGACAAGAATAGGCATTTCTACAATGGGCGCCTGTTCCGTTCCGCTGAAGGCACACGGGCGGCTTCTGTGTTTTGCGGATCCACAATTTGCGAACCACGAAAAAAACAGAACGGTCGTGTGCATGAGGCATTAGGCTGGGTTCCCATTACTTTTTTTCCATCCGTTTAGCATATACAAAAAAAAACAACTGATGCCTCAGACTCATGCCATACAGTGGCATCCGTTCGCCATAGAGTTCCATTATAAAAAAATGTATACTTTTTTCACCATTGTAAACAAAATTGTATAAGTTTTTTTACCGGACTCTGCAGGATACAAGAAAGTGGAGTGTTATGTTTTTGTATCTTTTTTTATAACCTATACATCAAACGGAGGCATAAAACGTGATGTGAACCCACCCTAACCCTTTTTTGCCATAGGTGATCCCTGAAGGGCTTGCGTGTATTAGGAATTTGGCAGAAATGAGCACAATGGAAGTCAATGGGAGAACCAGAGCATTAAACCAGGCACTCCCTGCTCTGAAGAGCGGACGGTGTCTGCTTCATAGTAAAAGGTCAGAAATTGATGCAAAACACCACTGAAATAGTTTGGGAACAGCATGGAGAGGATGTCTGGATGAATCTTGGACTCCCAGGTCGCTGCTGGGAGCGATGTTGTCCGAGTAGTACACCACTTTTACAGACTGACACTAATATCACAAAACCAAAGATAAAATCGATTTTTTGAGGAAAATTTGTTAGGAAACATTCTTTCCTGTATATTAACTTGTACGGTATATAAAGTGCAAGTGCTGTCAAAAATTACAAGAAAGGGGCATTCCGATACAACTTGTATATCACATAAAGGAGGGCCTCATTCACATTGTGGTACAATTGTTTAGGTATTGGGACTCCTATACTCATAAAGCCTATGCACTAACTGAAAGGACTGCCAAAAATTACAAGGAACCGACACTCCAATGCAACTTTTATTACACATAAAGGAGGGCATCATACACGCCCTTTAAAAATTATGATTGATGTCCTGGTGGTGACCCTAAAAAACATTATGAGCAAGGGCCTGCTGGTGATCTGACCATCTAAAACATGAGGGTCAGCTGCTGAGCTGACAATCTAAAACATTAGGGGTGGGGGCCTGCTACTGATCTGACCACGGAAAAAATTATGGTTGAGGGCCTGCTGCTGAAATGATAATCAATAAAAATAATTGGGCAGGGCTTGCTGCTCAGCTGACCATTGAAAAAATTATGGTTGAGAGCCTGCTGCTGAGCTGACCCTCTTAAACATTAGGAGCGAGGGCAGCCTAATTAGCATGTTGATATGATGGAGGAGGAGAGGGAGTACAAGAAAAGGAAGAATGAACCATATACCCTTTTATGTGGTGGAAGCGGTGCATGGGAAAACAGTGTATTCAATACACCATAAAAGCCACATTTAAAGTGCCTTTATGTTCAGCCGCTTTCCTCTGGTGGAGTAGAGAAGTCATTTTGATAAGAGTCAACCTGTCAGCATTTTCAGTTGACAGTCGGATGAGCTTATCAGTTATTATGCCCCCAGCATCACTAAATACCCGCTCTGACAAAACGCTGGCAACAGGGCAGGCCAGCACCTCCAAGGTGTAGAGCGCCAGTTCGTGCCATGTGTCCAGCTTAGACACCCAATAGCTATAAGACACAGAGGGATCATTGAGGACACTGATGCGGTCTGCTACATACTCCTTCACGATCTTACAAAATGTTTCTCTCCTTGTGACACTAGGCTGCGCAGCTGCGCATCAGGGTGAGGTTGCTGGCGGGGTGTCATGAAACTGTCCCAGGCCTTGGAGAGTGTTGCCTTGCCTCTATTGGAACTGCTGTGTGTTCCCCTCATCTCCCCTCCTTGGTTGCCCAAGGAACTACGTACTCTGCTGCTAGCATTGTCAGCTGGAAATTTTTGGAGCAATTTTTCCACAAGGACCTTCTGGTATTGCTCCATTTTGCTGATCCTCTCCACCACATGAATGAGAGATAAGAAGTTCTCTTTGTAGCGGGGGTCGAGAAGGGTGAACAACCAGTAATTGGTGTTGGCCAAAATGCGTATAACGTGAGGGTCACGGGAAAGGCAGCATAACATAAATTCAGCCATGTGTACCAGAGTCCCAACAGACCAGACTTCGCTGTCCGCATCAGGAGGATGACTCTCAATCTCCTCATCCTCCTCTTCAGCCTATCCACGCTGAACAGATGGAATAAACCTGCTGTGGGTACTACCCTCTATAGCGGAGGCAACCATCTCCTGCTCCTCCTCCTCCTCCTCATCATCATCCATTTCGCGCTGAGAAGACGGAAGGAGGGTGGTCTGGCTATCACCCTGTGTACTGTCTTCCCCCATTTCCACCTCTTCCAAAGCATCCTCCTTCATTGTGAGCAGCGAGCGTCTCAGTAGACACAGAAGTGGGATGGTTACACTGATAATAGTGGCATCGCCACTCACCATCTGTGTTGATTCCTCAAAGTTGCGTAAAACCTCACAGAGGTTAGACATCCATGCCCACTTGTCGCTTGTGAAGTGCTAAAGCTGACTGGAAAGGTGACGACCATGTTGCAGCTGGTATTCCACTACTGCCCTCTGCTGCTCACAAAGCCTGGCCAACATGTGGAATGTGGAGTTCCAGCGCGTGCTCCCGTTGCACAACAGTTGGTGAGCTGGCAATTGCCAGTGCTGCTGCAGCGTTGCCAGACCAGCGGCAGCTGTAGATGATTTTTGGAAATGGACACACACGCGGCACACCTTCACCAGTAGCTCAGGCAAATTGGGGTAGGTTTTGAGAAACCGCTGAACCACTAAGTTGAACACGTGGGCTAGGCATGGTATGTGTGTGAGCTTGCCAAGCTACAAAGCTGCCACTAAGTTACGGCCATTATCAGACAAAACCATGCCTGGTTCTAGGTTGAGTGCCGAGAGCCACAGCTCAGTCTGGTCCCTTTTACCCTGCCACAGCTCTGCGGCAGTGTGCTGTTTGTCACATAAACATATTTGTTTCAGCACGGCCTGTCACCGCTTCCCCACTGCAGTGCTACACTGCTTCCAGCTACTGACTGATGGCTGACTGGTGCTGCAAGATGAGAATTCAGAGGTGGAAGTAGTGGAGGAGGTGGAAGAGGAGAAGGGAGCGTTGCAGCCACTATTGCAGGTGGTGGCTGAAATCCTGATGGAAGTAGGGCCGCAATCCTTGGCGTCGGTAGCACCTGTGCCATCCCAGGGTACGACTCGCTTCCGGCCTCCACAATGTTCACCCAATGTGCAGTCAGGGAACCAAAAGAACTTGTCGTTAAGTGGACCTTCCCAATAACTGTGTTGGTCAGGGCACGGGTGATGTTACGGGACACATGCTGGTGTAAGGCGGGGACGGAACACTGGGAGAAATAGTGGTGGCTGGAGACTGAGTAACGAGAGACCACCGCCTCCATCAGGCTGCGGAAAGCCTCTGTGTCCACAAGCCTAAATGGCAACATATCCAGGGCCAGCAATTTGGAAAGGTGCGCATTTAGTGCTATGGCCTGTGGGTGGGTGGCTGGGAATTTGCGCTATCGTTATAAGGCCTGGAGTATGGACATCTGTATGCTGCACCACAAAAGTGGATGTGCTAGCTGATGGTGCTTGCGATCGTCCAGGTGCAGGGCGGGAGGCATCCGGGCCTGTGTCTTGGACAGGGGATTGGCCAGCACGTAACGCAGGGGAAGAGGAGGCAGTGTTGTGACCCGCAGACACTGATTGTGGACCCAGGTGTTCGGCCCATCTATTAGGGTGCTTTGATGCCATGTGGCGGATCATGCTGGTGGTGGTGAGGTTGCTAGTGTTCACGCCTCTGCTCATTTTGGTACTGCACAGGTTGCAAATGACAATTCTTTTATCGTCCGCACTTTCCTCAAAAAAGCACCAGACTGCGGAACACCTACCCCTTAGCCATAAGGGGGTGCTCTGGGGAACAGTTGTGGGCCTGTTTGGTGTGGCCCACCTTCTCCCTTTTGCCATCCCACTGCCTCTTCCAGCCTGTTGCGGTGCTGCAGATCCCACCCCCTCTGTACTGCTGTCCTCACTCGGCTTGCAACCTTCCCAGGTTGGGTTAGGGATTTCATTGTCCACCACCTCCTCTTCCACTTCCTCACTCTGGTAATCCTCCTGACTTGTTGACCTAACAACAACCTCACTTATTGATAACTGTGTCTCATCCTCATCATCAACCTCTTGCGTAGCAGCCAACAAATGTGCGGGGAGGAGACTCGAGCATGGCGCTCGACCATGCGTGGTATTCAACTGAACACCGCGATGTGCCAGGCATCAAGATGCTCAAGCCGAACTAGTGTTCGGTCGAGCATGCTCAATCATCACTAATAATAACCTTTTATGTGGTACAATATCAAATGCTTTTGAGAAATCAAGATATACGACATCCGTTGATTCGCTGCAGTCAAGCCTAGAACTTACCTCCTCATAGAAACTGATTAAATTAGTTTGACATGACAGATCCCTCATGAAGCCATGCTGATATAGTATTATTTTCTTATTTTCATTGAGGTATTCCAAGATAGCATCTCTTAGAAAACCTTTAGTTTACCCATGACAGATGTTAAACTTACAGGCCGATAGTTTCCAGGCTCTGTTTTTGGACCCTTTTTGAATATTTGCACCACATTTGCTATGCGCCAATTCTGTAGAACACTCCATGTCAGTATCGAGTCCTTGAATATCAGCAATAAGGGTCTGGCTATGACTTTACTTAAAGGGGTTGTCTCATCATAGACAATGGGAGTGTCACGGTGCCTTCTGTGACAGAGGTTCGAAGATCCGAGAGACTGACTGCACATGAGGTTAACTGACAGTCTCTTATTCGTGACATTATCAACCGCCTAAAAAAATCTATTTTTTTTGTATCAGTGCGGTAATGGATCCTATTTCTGCACTGGTTGGACAACTCCAGCGGCTGTCTCTGGAGATAGCTGACCTCTGCACAACCGTCTCACTGATCCAGAGACCACAGGCGGCTGGTTCCAACAGAGGCAACCAGGTCTGCCCTGAACCCAAAGGGACTCTTCTGGACAGATTTTCCAGGGGAAGTGACAATTTTAGTCAGTTCAGGGAGTCGTGCAAATTATATTATAAACTGCGTCCACTCTCTTCTGTCAACGAGAGTCAAAGAGTGGGTATAATCATTTATTTGCTAAAAGGTGACTCTCAGTCTTGGGCTTTTTCGTTGCCGACCGGATCACAGTCCCTTCGGTCGGTAGATGAATTTTTCATAGCTCTAAGGCTTATCTATGATGACCCAGATCAGATCTCCCTGGCCGAGACCAAGTTGCGTGGCTTACGGCAGGGAGGGCGTTCTGCGGAGACCTTTTGCTCTGAATTTAGGAGATGGGCTAGGGATACCTGAAGGACGCATTGGTGTTTCTCAAATATGCCGAGTCATTGGAGGCGGCTATGTCCCTTGCTATACATATTGATAGACGCTTGAAGGAGAGATCTAAGGCTCATTTCACACGAATGAGAATTCCGCACGCATTGCTGGACCTATTCATTTAAATGGGTCTGTGTACATGAGCTGTGGTTTTCACGCATCACTTTTGCGTTGCGTGAAAATCACAGCATGTTCTATATTCTGCAATTTTCAATTTGGCCCATAGAAGTGAATGTGGCAGCGTGAAAATCGCATCACATCTGCTAGCAAGTGCGGGTGTGATGTGATTTTCACGTATTGTTGCTAACAGATGTTGTTTGCAAACATTCCGTTTTTTATCACGCGCATGCAAAATGCAGTAAATCACATTGCACCCGCTCAATAAAAACTTAACACGATCGCAAACAAAATAGAATGACTTTGTTTGCGAAATCGCACAGTTTTCATTGAACGTATCCGCAACGCATCCGTACCTAATCCGGACACACTCGTCTGCAAGGGGCCTAAGGCTCCTCAAACTCAGGATGTACTATCATATAAGGTGGCGGCCTCTTCCGACACTTCTGGTAAAGATACACTTGAGCACATGTCTGGTGATGAGCCAATACAGCTGGGGGGAGCTACCCCATGATCTGGTAATAAGAACTTTAGTCTTAAGATTAGACTCTGCTTTTTCTGTAGAAAAGGGGGACATTTTGCTAACGTATGTCCTTATTTTAAACGTCAAGGTGAAAAGTAAAAAATATGTGTTTAGTCCTTATCTCACTCTTGGTGCTGTGTATGGGGGACCTGAGAAATGACTTCTCCTGCCTGCCAAGGTGGCGCTAGACTCCAAAACTGTGGGAATTTAAATATTTATTGACAGTGGGGCAGGGGTTAACCTAGTTGATGGTCAGTTCGTTCATATGCATGGGTTGACAAGTCCATTGGATACAAATATTTCAGTGTTTGCAATTGATTCCGCTCCTCTCACACAAAAATGTTTATCACAAATGGTGCAGGACATTCGTTTAATGGTGGGTGATTTTAATCAAGAATCTATTTCGTGTTTTGTGCTGGAGGGTCTGCCTGCTCCCTTGGTGCTAGGTTTACCATGATTAAGCAAATATAATCCTACCATCGATTGGCAAGCGAGACAGATTCTTGATTGGAGTGATTATTGCATAAATAACTGTCTTAGCACGTCGCTTGCTGTTGTACCCACTAAAGTTGTACCTTCGTTTATGTATTCTCTGAAAGTAAATTACCTTCACATCGGGAGTATGATTGACCCATCAACCTTATTCCTGGAGCTAGGTTGCCCAAGTCTTGGTTGTATAATCTTTCTGAACCTGAAAGAGTAGCCATGCGAGAATATATCACAGAGAGTTTGACTAAACTGTCATAATAGTCCATCCAAGTCCCCAGTGGATGAAGGGTTCTTCTTTGTTAAGAAAAAAGATAGAACTCTTAGGCCATGTTTGGACTTCCATGGGCTTAATCACATTACTGTGATCCTTATCCTCTTCCTTTGATCCCGGATTTGTTCAATCAGATTGTCGGTGACAAGGTGTTCTCTAAGTTGGATTTGAGGAGGGCATATAATCTGGTAGGAATCAAAGAGAGGGACGAATGGAAGACGGCCTTTAATACCCCGAAGGTCATTTTGAGAATTTGGTCATGCCTTTTGGGTTGACCAATGTTCTTGCAGTTTGTCAACATTTCATTAATAACATCTTTCATCATCTGGTGGGCAGGTTTGTTGTGCTGTATCTGATAATATACTAATTTATTCTCCAGACATGGAAACTCATCAGGATCACGTGAGACAGGTCTTACAGATCCTAAGGGAGAATAAATTGTATGCGAAGATCGAGAAATGTATATTAGCAGTTCTGGAAGTGCAATTCCTGGGTTACCTACTCTCATCTTCAGGTTTTTGAATGGATCCGGAGAAAGTCCGTGCTGTATTGGACTGGGAACGATCCTAAAATCCGAAAGCACTCATGCGATTTTTGGAGTTCACCAACTACTACCGTAAATTTAACTTGAATTACTCAACTGTTGTTAAACCATTAACAGAGATGACTATGAAAGGTGTGGATTTGTCAGTTTGGTCTGATGAGGCATTACATGCCTTTCGAGCAGTCAAGGAGTGTTTTGCTTATGCTCCTATACTGGTGCAACCTGATGTGTCACAGCCATTCAATGTGGAAGTTGACGCATCCGAGGCAAGGGTTGGAGCAGTCTTGTCGCAAGGTTCTTCACCTAGTAAATGGTGCCCATGTGCATTCTTCTCTAAGAAACTCTTGGCTGCTGAAAGAAATTAGGACATAGGATATAGAGAATTACTGGCCATTAAGTTGACTTTTGAGGAATGGCGTCATTGGTTGGAAGGAACGATGCATCCTATTACGGTAATTGCTGATCACAAAAATCTTGAGTCCTACCTGGAGTCGGCTAAACATCTGAACCCAAGTCAGGCCAGATGGTCGTTGTTATTTACCCGATTTAATTTCATAATCACCTATCGCCCTGGGATTAAGAACGTCAAGGCAGATGCCTTATCGCATAGCTTTCCTGGGGTGTGGGGGGGGGGGGGGTATTCAAAAGATCATGGTTCTATCTTGTTTGAAGGAGTAGTAATATCCGCCCTTTATCCCGACCTCGAGGCAGAGGTGTTGGAGGCCCAGGGAGATGCACCGGATGCTTGTCCTCTGGGAAAGTTGTTTGTTCCTTCGGAATTACGGCACAAGGGATTCGAGGAACAACACTGTACTGTTCTTACAGGACACCCTGGGAGCAGATCCACGGTCGATCTCATCTCTCATAGATTCTGGTGGCCTGGGTTGCATAAATGCATGGAGGGCTATGTGTCAGCCTGTAGTACTTGTGCATGTGCTAAGGTGACACGTACTCGGCCTTCAGGATTTCTACTTCCGTTGTCCATCCCGTCCAGACCTTGGACTCATTTGTCCATGGACGTTATCACGGATTTGCCAAAGTCCTCAGGAAAAACTGTGATTCTGGTGGTTGTTGATCGCTTCAGTAAAATGTTGTACTTTATAGCATTACCAGGGCTACCTAATGCTAAAACACTCGCACAAGTGTTTGTTGACAACATCGTCAAGCTAAATGGTATTCCCTCTGATGTCGTGTCTGATAGGGGGAATCAGTTTATTTCCAGATTCTTGAAGGCGTTCTGCTCTTGCTTGGGGGTACAATTGTCCTTCTCTTAAGCCTTTTACCCTCAGTCGAACAGACAGACTCAGTGCACTAACCAGAATCTGGAGACTTATCTGAGATGTTTTTTTAGAGAATCAGGTTGCGCTAAAAATATTGCGTATCATTTTGGGGCATTTTTTGCAGTGATTATTGTATTTATATATTTTTTCATCTGTACAACGTATCATTTTGTGTAAGATGTCCTTGTGGCGCATGTGGTCCGCCCCGGCATCCTCTATTGTACGCATTTTTGCTGGCAATTACCGTTATCTGTGGACCGCATACGGAGGAATTGCTCCCCTGCTTATAGACATGCTACAGTGTTTGGGTTTGGAGCATTTCCACCCGTTTAGGACACTATTTTTTGTGAGTTTTATTTCTTAATGTGTATGGAATGTGCAACTTCATTTGGTTGGTAACTTTCTTTTGCACCTGGTAGCTTCTGTGTCACATGGTCTGTTGTGGGTGCGGATCACAACTTTATTCTACCTCACAGTGCATTGGTGATACCATTATGGGGGCATGTAAAGTCGCATAGGGGTGGACTAGTTGTGTTGGTTTATTCATATAAAAATTGTTATTGGTTTAATACATATATATATACAGTACAGACCAAAAGTTTGGACACACCTTCTCATTCAAAGAGTTTTCTTTATTTTCATGACTATGAAAATTGTAGATTCACACTGAAGCCATCAAAACTATGAATTAACACATGTGGAATTATATACTTATCAAAAAAGTATGAAACAACTGAAAATATGCATTATTCTAGGTTCTTCAAAGTAGCCACCTTTTGCTTTGATTACTGCTTTGCACACTCTTGGCATTCTCTTGATAAGCTTCAAGAGGTAGTCACCTGAAATGGTTTCCACTTCACAGCAGGGGTCAAGTCGAGGGGGAACAGCGTTCCTGCACTTTTTTCACAGCAGGAACGCCGTTCCCGTTCTGGGCCGGCGCTTCCATAAGGCAGACCAAGCGGCTGCCTTAGGACGCACTCTGCACAGAGAAAGGGGTGGGCGGAAAAACTAACTTTTTTTTTTAATCACTTACTTGCCAGCAGCGCTGCCGGGCACCCTCCCCTCCCCAGCCAGTGTTCACTCTGTCTAAGCTGCAGATAGGAGCAGGAGGCTGCTGATTGGCCAGTATCAGCTAGCTGCCCTGCCATTGGTCCATCCTTTCACACCCCCTTCTCTCTGGAGCTGAACACAGCAGGAGGCAGGCGTTCTCACAGTGGATCATGTGACCATGAAGGAGCATGTGACCAGTGACGTCACAGACCTCCTTCTAACAAATCCATTCTAGCATCTACCCAGCATGTATGGCAGGACTCTGCTGAGCAAAGACCATGTGCCCCGGTGAGGTGACCACAGAAGTGCCCTGGCATCTGTCTGCTGCTGGAAGCTCAATGTGGAGCTTTATGAATGTAAAAACTAATAGCCAAGAGGCTAAAGAAAACCTGCTTGTCTGCTTCTGACATGAATCTTAACACATAATGTTCATTTGATTGCAATGTACCCTAACACCTAAAGGGATTTTTTAAAGCCTGCTGTTTCTCTAGATGACCTTATGCTGATAGTAGTGTTAATAGAGTCTCAAAGGTCTGTAAAAATAGGGTAACTGCTTTTATAGATCCTTGAAAATCTATTAACACTACTATAAACATAAGTGAAAGAGCAAGTTTAAAAAAAAAAAAAATCCCTTTGGGTGTTAAAACATAACTTATTTGATTGCTTGAACACCTAAAGGAAAACAAATTAAAAACCTGCTGTTTCTCAAGATGACCTTATGTCGATAGCAGTGGTAATAGAGTCTGAAAGGTCTATAGAAGCAGTTACCCTATTTTTACAGACCTTTGAGACTCTATTACCACTACTTTTAGCATAAGATCATCTGGAGAAACATCAGGTTTTTTAAATTTTTTTTTTTTTTTTAGGTGTTAGAGCAATCAAATGGAGGGGGAGAAATGTGACACGGGTGAGGATGGGGTTACATGATGGGCCGGAGATAATGTCTGTAGTCTGTCTGTGCCATGGACGGGGAGAAATATGACATGGAGGGCTGATGGCTGACATGGGGGTCTGATCTGAGGCATTGGGGCTGTGCCTGCGAGCTGAGGTCTAATTAACATTGCGGGTCTGACCTGAGGTGGAATGAAAAGTATTGTTTCCTATTATCCTCCTCTAAAACCTAGGTGCGTCTTATGGGCCGGTGCATCTTATAGGGCGAAAAATATGGTACTTGCTTGCTCCTCCTATCCAACCTCCCCTGCCCTTTGCGTACACCGTGCGCCGTGACGTCACATGGAGGCATTTGGGTGAGTTCCCACACTTTTTTTCCTAGGACTTGACCCCTGCTTCACAGGTATGTCCTGTCAGGTTTAATAAGTGGCATTTCTTGCCTTATAAATGGGATTGGGACCATCAGTTGCGTTGTGGAGAAGTCAGGTGGATACACAGCTGATAGTCCTACTGAATAGACTGTTAGAATTTGTATTATGGCAAGAAAAAAGCAGCTAAGTAAAGAAAAATGAGTGGCCAGAAATGAAGGTCATTCAAGTGTCCCAAAGTGCAGTCACAAAAACCATCAAGCGCTACAAAGAAACTGGCTCACATGCGGACCACCCCAGGAAAGGAAGGCCAAGAGTCAGCTCTGCTACGGAGGATAAGTTCATCCGAGTCACCAGCCTCAGAAATCTCAGGTTAACAGCAGCTCAGATTAGAGACCAGGTCAATGCCACACAGAGTTCTAGCAGCAGACACATCTATAGAACAACTGTTAAGAGGAGACTGTGTGAATCAGGCCTTCATGGTAGAATATCTGCTAGGAAACCACTGCTAAGGACAGGCAACAAGCAGAAGAGACTTGTTTGGGCTAAAGAACACAAGGAATGGACATTAGACCATTGGAAATCTGTGCTTTGGTCTGATGAGTCCAAATTTGAGATCTTTGGTTCCAACCACCGTGTCTTTGTGCGACGCAGAAAAGGTAAACGGCCACATCTGATACTCTGTGAAGGGGAGGGGATATGGAAGGGATATGGCATATGCTATTTGAAAGATTTATATGAGAATCGCATTTTGTTTTCCTTCTCTCAGCTGAAGACCAAAGTGGGAGTTTTGAGGCCACATTTCTTCAGATATTTGCAGCTTAGGCATGCCCTTCAGGCCCAGATCCGAGCACTTAAGAGACAGGTGTCTTCGTACCCACTCATTGGAGTATTTAGAACACAGGGACCGAGGGGAATGATATCTGCCATATACACACACCTGCTCAACCTCAAAATCTCAGCGTCTCCATTGGGAGCGGAAATCAAATGGAGAGGGAATATACCCACATTGACAGATGAGGAGTGGAGTGAGGCCCTTGAAGCACCGATGGCTGTATCTCCATCCCTCACCAACAGACTGATACAACTCTTCATATTACATAGGTGTTATCTCACCCCGACTAGGCTCTATAAAATGGGTAGGAGGCCACACACTGGATGTCACAGATGCGCACAGCTGAATGCAGATTTTTGGCACCTGATGTGGGAATGTAGTTATATTCAATCTTTCTGGAGGGGGGTGGTAGATGTTGTTTCCTCCCTGATTCCAGATACTTTGGCAGTTTGTCCCAAGGTCTGTCTACTGGGAATTATTGATGAGAACTCAAGATCACGCTACACCCTCACTTTTATCAGGGAAGCCCTTTTCCTAGCTAGAAAATCTATTGCTCTTAGATGGATGGCGGATAGGCCCCCTACAGTTAGTCAATGGAAAGTCCTGGTCAACAATATCATTCCCCTTGAGAAGATCATTTACTCCCGTAGAGGTTGCCCTCAGAAACACCAAAAAATATGGGGTCCTTGGTGTGAATCCCCTATAACTGCCACGACAGCGCATTTGCACTCCATAACCTAAACATACTGGTTTATTCACCATACAGCTCCAGGAATTCAAATCAGTATTTACTGGACAACAATAATACGAGGTGTTATGTAAAATAAGGGCTCATTGCCATGCTGTAATATTGATATGCCTTGACTGTTAACGATTTAATTAAGAAATACTTTCTATTTCTGTCTTATTGTTTTGCAATGCGATGCGTAACTCATTGTAATTGTCCTTGATTGCTCTATTGTATTTCTTGCTTATCACTTTTCAATAAAGCGAGTTTAAAAAAAAGAAAAGGTAAACGGATGGACTCTACATGCTTGGTTCCCACCGTGAAGCATGGAGGAGGAGGTGTGATGGTGTGGGGGTGCTTTGCTGGTGACACTGTTGGGGATTTATTCAAAATTGAAGGCATACTGAACCAGCATGGCTACCACAGCATCTTGCAGCGGCATGCTATTCCATCCGGTTTGCGTTTAGTTGGACCATCATTTATTTTTCAACAGGACAATGACTCCAAGCACACCTCCAGGCTGTGTAAGGACTATTTGACCATGAAGGAGAGTGATGGGGTTCTGCGCCAGATGACCTGGCCTCCACAGTCACCGGACCTGAACCCAATCGAGATGGTTTAGGGTGAGCTGGACCGCAGAGTGAAGGCAAAAGGGCTGACAAGTGCTAAGCATCTCTGGGAACTCCTTCAAGACTGTTGGAAGACCATTTCAGGTGACTACCTCTTGAAGCTCATCAAGAGAATGCCAAGAGCAGTAATCAAAGCAAAAGGTGGCTACTTTGAAGAACCTAGAATATGACATATTTTCAGTTGTTTCATACTTTTTTGATAAGTATATAATTCCACATGTGTTAATTCATAGTTTTGATGCCTTCAGTGTGAATCTACAATTTTCATAGTCGTGAAAATAAAGAAAACTCTTTGAATGAGAAGGTGTGTCCAAACTTTTGGTCTGTACTGTAGATATTTTATTTATATAATACTTCAGGTAACATTAGGCACCATGGCCATCTATAATCCACTAATAAAAGCTTATTAATTCTTAAATTGCGTAATTAGTCATCTAGTAACATAATGTTGATGTAGTTGGGATCTATGACACCATGAAATGCAATGAAGCAGAATAAGGATTTTATAGACGTGTCCTAAGCATCTTTAGTCCACTTCATGATAACTTCTGTCCAGACATTTCATCTGCACAGATGGTAAGTCATAAAAGTTCAGTGTCCTTCCGCTTAGATGCTGAGAGGAACATGCCCACAGTATGTGTCTGAGTGTCACCTCAATGTTTGTACTTCTTAAAACCTTTGATGAGTGACCTTGTTGATGTACTGTTAAAGGCTTGGAGGATGAGAGATCTGTTTTATAAATCAGTCGATAATACTACATCAAAGCAAATATCCAGTAAAGAAAGAATGTCTGTGCACGTGATCCTCGGGTCATCATCTCAATTTCCTACCGACAAAAAGCAATGTACTTATGCATTGTAAACATGTCTCAAAGGCTCTTCTTTATACAGTTATGGCAGTGAAGATCTGAACAATATTATTTCAAAAGATTAGCGTAGAATACCAGGATTTTGGATATTGTTAGTCCTGCCTGTATAATATTCAGCATGCAAACCTGGCCTAAGCTTTTCATACTGCCTGTATAGTTCTCTTCATTTCACTGAAAAGTTGCAAACGAGAGGTGTGACTACAATTAAAGGAAATGTGTCTCCAAAACTGTTATCTGCCAATTAAAACCAGATAGTAACACTTCCTTTTTTTTCTAATCAGTTTATTTTCTGATTACAGATGTATTTATTCTATTTCATGAACATGATTATGGGGGTGGCAATCTTGCCTGAGCTGTTCTTAACAGAATTTAGAAAGCATAAAAAAAATTGTTTTATGGCAGCCCCATGGTCAATAGACTTCGAATGGTCAGGAGAAGACCCTATTGACTTCTGTGGGAGCGTTTTCTAGACTCTGTGACCTGTACAGAGGTCATTGTACAAGGAAAGCATAGATAAGCTCTGAAAAAATTGCCTATTGTGAATGGTGGATCCTGTCTTATCTATACACAGAGGTTATATCATTACAGGCAGGATTAGAATGACAGATAAGCGGGTAACTTCAGTAAAGTCATCTGTACAGACCAAAAAGTTGCACCTATTATTAGGCTTAGTGGCCAGTGTGAAAACTGCAGGACTTTGGGTTTTTTGTTTAACTAAATACTGTATATTAACATTGAAAACTAAAAATAACCATCAAAAATTCTTTAAAACTATGTTAAACATAAAAATGTGATTTGAATAGGTTATTTCTGATGGCACATTTCTTTTAACTCCAATACTCCATTTACCAATACAGGTCCTTCAAAAAAAATTAGCATATTGTGATAAAGTTCATTATTTTCTGTAATGTACTGATAAACATTAGACTTTTCATATATTTTAGATTCATTACACACAACTGAAGTAGTTCAAGCCTTTTATTGTTTTAATATTGATGATTTTGGCATACAGCTCATGAAAACCCAAAATTCCTATCTAAAAAAATTAGCATATTTCATCCAACCAATAAAAGAAAAGTGTTTTTAATACAAAAAAAAAGTCAACCTTCAAATAATTATGTTCAGTTATGCACTCAATACTTGGTCGGGTATCCTTTTGCAGAAATGACTGCTTCAATGCGGCGTGGCATGGAGGCAATCAGCCTGTGGCACTGCTGAGGTGTTATGGAGGCCCAGGATGCTTCGATAGCGGCCTTAAGCTCATCCAGAGTGTTGGGTCTTGTGTCTCTCAACTTTCTCCTCCCAATATCCCACAGATTCTCTATGGGGTTCAGGTCAGGAGAGTTGGCAGGCCAATTGAGCACAGTAATACCATGGTCAGTAAACCATTTACCAGTGGTTTTGTCACTGTGAGCAGGTGCCAGGTCGTGCTGAAAAATGAAATCTTCATCTCCATAAAGCTTTTCAGCAGATGGAAGCATGAAGTGCTCCAAAATCTCCTGATAGCTAGCTGCATTGACCCTGCCCTTGATAAAACACAGTGGACCAACACCAGCAGCTGACATAGCACCCCAGACCATCACTGACTGTGGGTACATCACAATATGCTAATTTTTTTAGAAGGACCTGTATGTCCAACCCACTGGAGTCAAGGAGCTGGGATATGTGGATTTATGCAAGCTGGTCTTCAGAGTGGAAAACTAGGGTTAAGGGCTCATGCACACGAACGTATGTATTTTGCAGTCCGCAAAAAACAGATCCGCAGAAAATATGAATGACATCCGTGTGCATTCCGTATTTTGCGGACCGGAACAGCTGGCCCTTCATAAAACAGTACTATCATTGTCTGCAATGCGTTTTTTGCAGAACGGAAATACAGAAACGGAATATACACAGTGTAACTTCCATTTTTTTGTGGACCAATTGAAGTGAATGGTTCTGCATACGGCCCGCAAAAAAAAACGGAACGGACCCGGAAAGAAAATCCGTTCGTGTGCATCCGCCATGAGACAACCTAATAACTTGAAATAGCAATAATTGCAATGATATAGAATGCCTACCATAACTCTGCACACTTGTTAGATATCCTATTTCCTCAACACACATTTTGCGTTTACTTCGTCAGGATGAAGTGACCACCTAAATGCGAAACACGCGCTGTGGGAATCTGATATCCCAGACACTGGCCAGATTTTTTTAACCTGGTTTATTATCTGGCTGAGTTGACTTCTAGATATAGAGACAGAACAGTCAGTATCCAATTTCCCCAGATATCCACTTTCTTGAAGTCACTGCAGGGAGCCCCTTAATCAGGGAGCTAGCTTAATTCATTTTTGAATCACATCGCACACTGCTCATTTCCGTGGTTATGACCACCCTCCAATCCATCAGAGTGGTTGTGCTTGCACAATTTAGGAAAAAGCGTCGACCTCTCTGGTGGCTGTGACCGTGGGAGTTCAAATAGGCTGCTACTTTTTCCTATAGCGTACAAGAACGGCCATCACTGATGGATTGCAGGGTGATTGTAACTATGGAAAGGTGCAGTGTATAAAAATGAATCCAACCAGCAAAGGAAGCAATATGGACAATCACAATACATTAGTAAGTGCCTTGTATTAATTTTCTCTACATAATAAATGTTATTTGTTGAAGTGACACAACCCCTTTAAGTTTTGCTATGGGGCCTAATGAGATCTGAGTACACCTCTGCCTTTAAAGATGCAGCACTGTGAAGCTTTGATTAAAAAGGTGTTGCCTCTTAACAATGGAGTGATAAATGGCAGCCACAGAAGGTCCCTACTATGTGTCACAGGAAGTACGGGGAAGGAAAGACAACTACAACTAAACAACAACAGACTAGGCCCCAAACCTAGGGAACAAAGAGGTCACATCCTAGCAATCCCTGATACTCTTCTTAAGCTGCTAACAACTAGTGATGTCCCGAACTATTCGCCGGCGAATAGTTCCTGGCGAACATAGCTTGTTCGCCGCTGCGGGCGAACATATGCGATGTTCGGTCCGCCCCCTATACATCATCATTGAGTAAACTTTGAACCTGTACCTCACAGTCAGCAGACACATTCCAGACAATCAGCAGCAGACCCTCCCTCCCAAACCCTGCCACCTCCTGCAGCATCCATTTTAGATTCATTCGGAAGCTGCATTCACAGTGAGAGGAGGGACAGTGCTGCTGCTGCTGATTCAATAGGGAAAGCGTTAGCTAGGGCATTGTTCTGTGTCCACAGACTCATCTGCTGTAAGGACAGCGTCCTGACAGCACCCCAAAAAGCCCTTTTCAGAGCTGGTATATCAGTGTGCTTTTTAAAAAAAAATATATATATATTGCAGTTGCCTGGCTGCCCGTGTGTGAGAGGCTGCAGGCTCAGTCACAGACAGCACGTGCACACCATTCATACAGGGTGTGACATAAAATACCTTGCAGATAAAAAAAAAATCTATTTAATATTTTTCTGTGACATAATCACATTTGCAAGCCCGCGTGTGTCAGGCCCACACTGACTGTATTGTGGCCACTGGCTAGTGGCTAGGCCTCCAATCATACCAATACAGGGTGCAATTCACTCAAATACCTTGCAGATAAAAAAAATTATATTAAAAAGTTTTCTGTGAAATAATCACATTTGCAAATTGCAAGCACGTGTGTGTCGGGCCCACACAGACTGTATTGTGGCCACTGGCTAGTGGCTAGGCCTCCACTCATACCGTTACAGGGTGTCATTCACTCAAATACCTTGCAGATAAATAAAATTCTATAAAAAAAAATAATCTGTGATATAATCACATTTGCAAATTGCAAGCCCGTCTGTGTCAGGCCCACACAGACTGTATTGTGGCCACTGGCTAGTGGCTAGGCCTCCACTCATACCATTACAGGGTGTCATTCACTCAAATACCTTGCAGATAAAAAAAATTATATTTAACATTTTTCTGTGATATAAACACATTTGCAAGCCCGTATGTGTCAGGCCCACACAGACTGTACTGTGCCCACTGCCCACCACTTATATAGGTTGGCACAGTACCTTGCACGCATAGTACCACTTCACATAAGAAAAAAAATGACAGGCAGAGGCAGGCCACCCCGCATTGGCCGTCGTGGTCGTGGTGCTGTGATTTCCACTGGCCCTGGAATAATGTCCAGTGTTCAGAGGCCACGTACCCTGAACCCAAAAAATTCGGAGAAAATAGTTGACTGGCTTACACAGGACACCCAATATTCAACAGCTTCCGCTAACAACCTTGACGCACCATCCTCCTCCAGCTCAGCATTGGTCACCTGCTCTCAAGTTACCACTCTCCCGCCCGCCACCACCACCACTACCACCACAGCCACCACAGCCGCTTCACTTGATCCCTCAGAGGAGTTATTTACACATCAGTTGGATGAAATTAGTGATGCGCAACCATTATTGCCAGGGGATGTAGTTAACAGGGATATGTCTCAGTCAGGCAGCATTACACACATGGACGTACAGTGTTATGATGATGATGATGATGTTGTACCCGCTGCTGCTTCCTTTGCTCAGGTGTCAGATACAATTGAAGTGGTTAATGATGACGATGTGTCCGTGGATGCCACGTGGGTGCCTGCTCGAAGAGGGGGAAAGTTCAGAAGGGGAGACAGAGAGAAGGAGGAGACGAGTTGGAAGCAGAGGGAGGTCGTCGCAAGGAGCTAGTGGCACAGTCAGACAGCATGTATCGGCACCCGGGGTCAGCCAAACAGCACGCCAATCAACGCATGCTGTTGCCACCACCAGAATGCAGTCATTGAAAAGCTCAGCAGTGTGGCTTTTTTTGTGTGTCTGCCTCTGACAACAGCGATGCCATTTGCAACCGGTGCCAAAAGAAACGGAGTCGTGGGAAATCCAACACCCACCTAGGTACAACTGCTTTGCGAAGGCACATGATCGCACATCAAAAACGCCTATGAGATCAACACATGATGACGAGTAGAAGCAGCACACAAGCTCAAAGCCACCATCCTCCTCCTGGTCCAGCATCTTCAGCCACGTCAACCACTGCTGTCCTCCATGCCCCCTCTCAACCACCCGCCACTCCGCCTCTCACCTTCAGCAGTTCCATCTCATCTGCCCACAGTCAGGTGTCTGTAAAGGAAATGTTTGAGCGTAAGAAGCCAATGTCACAGATTCACCCCCTTGCCCGGCATCTGACAGCTAACGTGACGGAACTTTTACCATACCAGCTGGTGGAGTCTGAGGCCTTAAAAAAAATTGGTCGCTATTGGGACACCACAGTGGAAGGTACCCGGACAAATTTTTTTTTCAAATAAGGCAATCCCAAACCTCTACTCAGTGATTGAAAAGGAAGCCATGGCCTCTCTGGCATACAGTGTTGGGGCAAGGGTCTATCTGACAACTGATACCTGGTCTGCATAGCACGGTTAGGGCAGGTATATCACCTACACTGCGCATTGGGTCAACCTGCTGACGGCTGCCAAGCATGGAATGCGTGGCTCTGCATCGGAGTTGGTGACAACGCCACGACTTGCAGGCAGGCCTACTGCCACCTCCTCTACTCCTCCTACTCCATCCTCTTCCATAACCTCCTCGGCTGAGTCCTCTTTTGCTGCGGCATCTGGCTGCACATCAACTGAATCCCCCCAGCTCCCCAGGGGCTATTCCACATCCCGGATGCGACAGTGTCACGCTTTCTTGGGGTTGACTTGCCTGAAAGCAGAGAGCCACAACGGACCAGCACTCCTATCCACCCTGAACACACAGGTGGATCAGTGGCTGACCCCACACCAACTGGAGATCGGCAAAGTGGTGTGTGACAATGGAAGCAATTTGTTAGCGGCATTGAATTTGGGCAAGTTGTCACCTGTGCCGTGCATGGCACATGTGTTGAATCTCATCATACAACGCTTTGTGTTTAAGTACCCAGGCTTACAGGACGTCCTCAAGCAGGCCAGGAAGGTGTGTGGCTATTTCAGGCGTTCCTACACGGACATGGCGCACTTTTCAGACATTCAGCGCCGAAACAACATGCCAGTGAGGCGCTTGATTTGCGACAGCCCGACACGTTGAAATTCAACACTCCTAATGTTCGACCACCTGCTCCAACAAGAAAAAGCAGTCAACGAGTATTTGTATGACCGGGGTGCTAGGACAGCCTCTGCGGAGCTGGGAATTTTTTTGCCACGTTACTGGACACTCATGCGCAATGCCTGTAGGCTCATGAGTCCTTTTGAGGAGGTGACAAACCTAGTCAGTCGCACCGAAGGCACCATCAGCGACCTCATCCCATTTGTTTTCTTCCTGGAGCATGCCCTGCGAAGAGTGCTGGATCAGGCTGTAGATGAGCATGAAGAGGAAGAGTTGTGGTCACCATCACCACCAGAAACAGCCTTGTCATCATCGCTTGCCGGACCTGCGGCAACGCTGGAAGAGGAGTATGAGGAAGAGGAGTCAGAGGAGGAATGTGGCTTTCAGGAGGAGGAAGACCAACTACAGCAGGCATCCCAGGGTGCTCGTTGTTGTCACCTATCTGAGACCCGTGGTCTTGTACATGGCTGGGGGGAAGAACAGACCGTCAATGACATCAGTGAGGACGAGGAACGGGAAATTAGTAGCTCGGCATCCAACCTTGTGCAAATGGGGTCTCTCATGCTATCATGTCTGTTGAGGGACCCTCGTATAAAAATGATGAAGGAGAACGACCTGTACTGGGTGGCCACGCTACTAGACCCCCGGTATAAGCAGAAAGTGTCGGAAATGTTAACAAATTACCGGAAGTCAGAAAGGATGCAGCAGTTCAAAACCAAACTAAAAAATATGCTTTACACAGCTTATAAGGGGGATGTCACAGCACAACGGGAATCTAACAGGGGAAGAGGTTAAAGTAATCCTCCTCCTACCACGACCACGGCAGCAAGGACAGGACGCTTTACAGATGTGTTGGTGATGGAGGACATGCAGAGCTTTTTCAGTCCTACACATCGCCACAGCCCTTCGGGATCCAGCCTTAGAGAATGACTCGACAGACATATAGCAGACTACCTTGCCTTAACTGCAGATATCGACACTCTGAGGAGCGATGAACCCCTTGACTACTGGGTGTGCAGGCTTGACCTGTGGCCTGAACTATCCCAGTTTGCGATAGAACTTCTGGCCTGCCTCGCTTCAAGTGTCCTGTCAGAAAGGACCTTCAGTGCAGCAGGAGGCATTGTCACTGACAAAAGAAGTCGCTTCAGTCAAAAAAGTGTTGATTACCTCACCTTCATTAAGATGAGGCATGGATCCCGAAGGGACTGACAGTGGGGGATACGTTTGACTAACAAAAGGCCTGATGACATGCCTTGGCCTCAAAATGGTCCCCACGCTTCTGTATTTAATGTCTGCATACCGGATGACTTTTGCGAATTCTCCACCACCAACTAGGGTTCAAGCCGCAATGTTTTAGTCACCTTTTTGCCTGGAAAACAAGATTTTGCGGCTGCAACAGTACCTAATTTTTCAGGCTCGTGTACATGCCTAATTTTCCTGGCCTCTAGTGCTGCACTGTGGCTGCAAAAACAAAACAAAAAAAAGGCACATACATGTGTCAATTCCCCTTCGTGATCAGTACCTTGTTGTGGTGAAGGGGCTTGCATATCACAATGAAGCGATCATCACCTCTATAAGTGTGTTGGCAATGTTGCCACACCCCAGATAAGGCAGTTGTTTCATTATGATCAGACTAAAAGCGATCGGCTGGATAATTTTTCATAGAAAAAACATTCGTTTTTTTGTTTTTTATTGTTGTATGGGTTTTTAATACATAAAATAAACTATTAAGAGATTTTTTTAATTAGAAATAATGCAGACAATTTAAAAAATCCCCATCAATTCCAATACAAAGCAAGTACAGAGCTCAGAACAAAATTATTTCAGGATGTCGTTAGAGGGGGAAAGTTCAGGATTCGACACACGTCCCCGGATAGGGGTCGTAATAGGGATTTAACTGATGAGAATAGTACTACAGAAAATACCACTCATGTCGGGTGTGACAGTAAATTGCACAGCGCAGACGCAGTGACCGTGGCGTGGATTCAAACAAAGGGGAGGGAGCCAGTGTTTTTTTTAACCATCTCGCCGTTTGAAAAATCAATTTAATAAATGGACCCCAGATTGGGGACGTCACGTAACAGGGATTAAACTGATGAGAATAGTACTACAGAAAATACCACTTATATCTGGTGTGACAGTAAATTGCACCGCGCAAACGCAGTGACCGTGGCGTGGATTCAAACAAAGGGGAGGGAGGCAGCGTTTTTTTAACCATCTCCCCGTTCGAAAATTCAATTCACCTTTCGGGGACCCTTGGTGTTGTACGTGGCTGGGTGGAGGAAGAAACCTTCAATGACATCAACGGGACATGGCTAGCTTGGTATCCAACCTTGTGCAAATGGGAAGTTTGCGGTTGGGCAAATGGACTGTTTGCGGTTGTTTGCGGTGCATTAAAGGGGAGTTTGGTCTGTCAATGTCTGTGAAGCGAGCGTAACCCTTACACTACCTGATCGATACAATATCATACCTGATCGTATACACACACTGGATGTTTTAAACCACGTTTTTCAAAAAAAATATTGGATTGTTAGGTGATTTATGCCCTTTATGGATTAAAATCCAACTCTGTGTCAACTGTGTAATTTTCCATGGGAGTTTTGCCATGGATCCCCCTCCGGCATGCCACAGTCCAGGTGTTAGTCCCCTTGAAACAACTTTTCTATCACTACTGTGGCTAGAAAGAGTCCCTGTGGGTTTTAAAATTTGCCTGCCTATTGAAGTCAATGGCGGTTCGCCCGGTTCGCCCGTTCGTGAACATTTGCAGAAATTCGCGTTCGCCAATGGAAAATGTTATGTTCGCGACATCTCTACTAACAACATGTGCAAATCTCAAAAGGTAGAAATGCACCTGCACAGGAACCTGAGACTGCTGAAACACTGCACAAAACCCTCAGGGAACAGGTAAAGAGGCAACCCGCTCCTTCCAAACTGAAGGAGTTAGTGTCTCCCTGAGGCCTAGTCAGAACAGGCACACAAAGAAAAGGGAAAAGGACTTAGCTTGAGATGTAACTGGAACAATAGAACCACCACACAAGCAGAGCACTCCACAAAATAACTATCAGCTGCAGGGAAACAAGTGAGAGGAGGAACATATAAGGATCCACCTGACTGATAATGAGCAGCATCTACGAAGGGGTGGATACCTGACAGCAACAATGAAAACAAGAGAGATCTGTCAGATAGACTCCTGAGTCTTCTGTCTATCTGAGCTTCTAAGATATCTCCCAGGGCCGGCGGTGACACTATGCCTATGATTTCATACAGAGGCTTACAGAGCTTTTACTCTGTTTGTCTTCATTTCATTTATAAAAACGTAATTTATAAATAAACGAAATTCCTTTAATTTAGCATCAACAGATTCTAATATAGAAGGACTATCACCATTTATTCATGGAAAAGTGATTTTTCTTTGGGATTATTAAAGGGATTACCCAAGAATCATATTGGTCTAGGAAGCCCTGTGCATAAGAAACTCTTCATGCCAAAATTTATTTAAGGTGGATTTACACTAAATGATCATTGGTCAGATTATCTAGCCATGCAAATGTGCCACTGATCACCCAATTGAGTTATCCTGTCATTCGTGCAGGCTCTCCAATCATCGTTCCTGGGCAGATGGTCGTGCTGTCTAAACAGCAATCTGATGCCCAGAAACAATGATTCTGTATGGGGACGAGGGATCGCAATAACCATGACATCCTCAGACAGTGAAGGAGAGTATCGCATGTAATGCTTTCACTGAGCGAGCAGCCAACTTTCAGGAAGGAACGTTTCCTTCCCAACAAACGGCTGCTCCATCAGCTCATCTAAACCCACCTTTACAGTTAGATTATCTTCTTTTTCCATCATCTACCAAAAAGCATGGAGAAGAGTCTACCAAAAAGCATGAAAAAGTATGGTCTAAACAGCATTCTGCTGCCCAGAATCAATGAAGCTATATGAGGATGAGCGATTGCATTTGCGATCCCTCGTTCTCATACTGTGAAGGTAATCGATCGCCGCAAGTATATAGGAAACGGATGGAGCAGCTGACAAGTAGCGGCTGTAAGAGCTATCTTAACTAGCCACAAGAGTGCGGGTTGCACAGAAGGAGGTAGTTGTGAAGAATTTGCTGGAGGAGGCCCCATTCAAAAATTTGCCGTGGATCCCAGTAATTTCTAATTACGCCACTGCCCCTATAAACTTGTTTAGGGGAGCCATCAACAAGAAAGCCTCAAATAAAATATTTTGCTACTATCATTGCGCTGAAAATAAGTCTGTGATCAGACAATCTGGACTATCAGATTATTTCATTGTGCAGGTATTATAATACTTTTGACATGAATACAGACTTTAATCTGGAAGATTATGTGAGCATATTCAACCATGACAAATAAAAATAAAAAAAATAATATATATATATATATATATATATATATATATATCCCCCCAAAGTCTTGGGTTGTTTCTGTAGCATGTGCATGGTTATGGACAAGTTTCTCTAGTGAATCTAGTGTGTGTGTGTGTGTGTGAACATGCCTATACCCTTTTTATCTTGGTCAGCTGTGTACTTACCATAGCGACAGGCCATGCAACTGATATAAGGATGTTACCCCCAGGGTTTATGGGGGGTTCATTACTTTTGAAAGGCACTGTTTATTTCAAGCAAATCTTGGATCAACTTATGAAAAACACATATATTTCCATATTTTAGAGTTAAAGGTGTTTTCTGAGATTTTTATACTGATGACCTATCCTCTGGACAGCTGTCTGAGAAGGCACCATCACTCCAGTGAGCGCCAGGGCCTTCTCCAGCTTTTCCTAGGCCAGTGACGACACATTCATCTATACTTTATATTAGGCTAATGAAATAATCGGAGGGGGTGCCAGGTGTAGGACCACATACAATTTTAAATTGAGGAGTTATTCTGAGGATATACCATCAATATCAAATCCTTGCATAACCCCAACAGGCGTCAGCGTATGTGTCTGCTACAATCAATTTGATTCCAGTACTTTATTACTGAGGTGCAATATAACAAGATGCCACTAGGTGGCAATAGTAAATTAATATGGAAAAAAAAAACTGGCAGCAAGCAGTTACACTGAACCATGGGTGCCTTGAACATTAGGAATAAACTTATAGTAGTGGGGTCGCTTAAAGGTACTCTGTGTTCCCCACCAGTCATCAAGTAATCAAAGTAATAAGATCAATAATCAGAGTAATCAAAACCAAAACAAGTGATTTTCATTGTACATTGTACAAACATTAGCTGCACTTTGTAGGCTAGGGCATCTAGACATTTTAACCCTCACTACAAAAAAGTGCTGTGAAATGGCTGTCCGCAGAAACGTGTAAAGTGAGCAGCTAAAAGATTAGGTAATTTCAGTTTTTATTGCTACATGCTGGGATCTTTGAGCGGTTTAAAAAAAAGTTAATAAGAGGATAATAGTGTTGGAAGTCCAGAGTTCTCTCTCCCCTCACGTTCTTGAGATAAGACTAGGTTCCAGAGGTGGGATGGGCACCTATCGGACATGTATCCTGTGCATATGCCATAAATGTCCAGATGGAACAGCCCCTTTGAAACTTTGATTACTCTATAAAAAACTATACTACAAAGAGTATAGGTGTAGCTCTAACCCTAAAGGGAATGTGTCATCAGAAATTGACTTCATGTTGAAATCAAGTTTGTAATTTTTGGTAAGATTTTTATCAATTTTCCATGTAAATATATATATTTTTTTATGTATATAAGGCCTCATTCACATGACTGTATTTTGGGTCTGCGTGTGGTCCGCAATGACCCGTTCATTTCTATGGAACCGCAAAAAAAATGAGGACAGCACACAGATGTCATCAATGTGTTGTCAGTATCCGGCCATGCCGCAAATTATAGAACATCTCCTATTCTTGTATGTTTTGCAGACAAGAATAGGCATTTTGACAATGGGGCCAGAGAAAAGTGTGGGATGCACATGGCTGGTATCTGCATTTTGCAGGTATACGCTGTTTGCAGACCGCAAAACGGATAGGTATGGTCGTGTGAATGTAGCCTAATTCTGCTGTTTTCATTAGCAGGACTATGGAATTGTATACTAATGATTATGCTGAAAAGCAATTTAAATTGTGCTGAGAAGCAAGAGCTTATAGATGTGTGATCCAAGTTTTTTTTTTTTTCCTTTTGGAATTTTATTTGTCTTCTGTCTTTCTCTCATGGTATCAGCACTCCTCCCATTCAGTTGAAGGCTACTTGGTCTCAGTTTAACCACTTCAGCCCCGCTAGGTGAAACCCCCTTCATGACCAGAGCACTTTTTACACTTCGGCACTACACTCCTTTCACCGTTTATCGCTCGGTCATGCAACTTACCACCCAAATGAATTTTACCTCCTTTTCTTCTCACTAATGGAGCTTTCATTTGGTGGTATTTTATTGCTGCTGACATTTTTACTTTTTTTGTTATTAATCAAAATGTAACGATTTTTTTGCAAAAAATTGACATTTTTCACTTTCAGCTGTAAAATTTTGCAAAAAAAAACGACATCCATATATAAATTTTTCGCCAAATTTATTGTTCTACATGTCTTTGATAAAAAAAAAATGTTTGGGCAAAAAAAAAAAATGGTTTGGGTAAAAGTTATAGCGTTTACAAACTATGGTACAAAAATGTGAATTTCCGCTTTTTGAAACAGCTCTGATTTTCTGAGCACCTGTCATGATTCCTGAGGTTCTACAATGCCCAAACAGTAGAAAAACCCCACAAATGACCCCATTTCGGAAAGTAGACACCCTAAGGTATTCGCTGATGGGCATAGTGAGTTCATAGAACTTTTTATTTTTTGTCACAAGTTAGCGGAAAATGATGATGATTTTTTTTTTTTTTTTTTCTTACAAAGTCTCATATTCCGCTAACTTGTGACAAAAAATAAAAAATTCTAGGAACTCACCATGCCCCTCACAGAATACCTTGGGGTGTCTTCTTTCCAAAATGGGGTCACTTGTGGCGTAGTTATACTGCCCTGGCAATTTAGGGGCCCTAATGTGTGAGAAGAACTTTGCAATCAAAATGTGTAAAAAATGACCGGTGAAATCCGAAAGGTGCACTTTGGAATATGTGCCCCTTTGCCCACCTTGGCATCAAAAAAGTGTCACACATCTGGTATCGCCGTACTCAGGAGAAGTTGGGGAATGTGTTTGGGGGTGTCATTTTACATATACCCATGCTGGGTGAGAGAAATATCTTGGCAAAAGACAACTTTTCCCATT
This sequence comes from Bufo gargarizans, assembly GCF_014858855.1. Taxonomy (NCBI): domain Eukaryota; kingdom Metazoa; phylum Chordata; class Amphibia; order Anura; family Bufonidae; genus Bufo; species Bufo gargarizans. The sequence continues at coordinate 561,675,944 of NC_058080.1, read as the reverse complement.
TTTTTTATACAAAGTTGGCATTTGACCAAGATATTTATCTCACCCAGCATGGGTATATGTAAAATGACACCCCAAAACACATTCCCCAACTTCTCCTGAGTACGGCGATACCAGATGTGTGACACTTTTTTGCTGCCAAGGTGGGCAAAGGGGCACATATTCCAAAGTGCATCTTTCGGGTTTCGCAGGCCATTTTTTTTACACATTTTGATTGCAAGGTACTTCTCACACATTTGGGCCCCTAAATTGCCAGGGCAGTATAACTACGCCACAAGTGACCCCATTTTGGAAAGAAGACACCCCAAGGTATTCCGTGAGGGGCATGGCGAGTTCCTAGAATTATTATTTTTTTGTCACAAGTTAGCGGAAAATGATGATTTTTTTTTTCTTCTCTTTTTTCCTTACAAAGTCTCATATTCCACTAACTTGCGACAAAAAATAAAAAATTCTAGGAACTCGCCATGCCCCTCACGGAATACCTTGGGGTGTCTTCTTTCCAAAATGGGGTCACTTGTGGCGTAGTTATACTGCCCTGGCAATTTAGGGGCCCATATGTGTGAGAAGTACTTTGCGATCAAAATCTGGAAAAAATAACCGGTGAAATCCGAAAGGTGCACTTTGGAATATGCGCCCCTTTGCCCACCTTGGCATCAAAAAAGTGTCACACATCTGGTATCGCCGTACTCAGGAGAAGTTGGGGAATGTGTTTTGGGGTGTTATTTTACATATACCCATGCTGGGTGAGAGAAATATCTTGGCAAAAGACAACTTTTCCCATTTTTTTTATACAAAGTTGGCATTTGACCAAGATATTTATCTCACCCAGCATGGGTATATGTAAAATGACACCCCAAAACACATTCCCCAACTTCTCCTGAGTACGGCGATACCAGATGTGTCACACTTTTTTGCTGCCAAGGTGGGCAAAGGGGCACATATTCCAAAGTGCATCTTTCGGGTTTCGCAGGCCATTTTTTACACATTTTGATTGCAAGGTACTTCTCACACATTTGGGCCCCTAAATTGCCAGGGCAGTATAACTACGCCACAAGTGACCCCATTTTGGAAAGAAGACACCCCAAGGTATTCCGTGAGGGGCATGGCGAGTTCCTAGAATTTATTTATTTTCGTCACAAGTTAGCGGAAAATGATGATTTTTTTTTTCTTCTCTTTTTTCCTTACAAAGTCTCATATTCCACTAACTTGCGACAAAAAATAAAAAATTCTAGGAACTCGCCATGCCCCTCACGGAATACCTTGGGGTGTCTTCTTTCCAAAATGGGGTCACTTGTGGCGTAGTTATACTGCCCTGGCAATTTAGGGGCCCATATGTGTGAGAAGTACTTTGCAATCAAAATCTGGAAAAAATAACCGGTGAAATCCGAAAGGTGCACTTTGGAATATGTGCCCCTTTGCCCACCTTGGCATCAAAAAAGTGTCACACATCTGGTATCGCCGTACTCAGGAGAAGTTGGGGAATGTGTTTTGGGGTGTCATTTTACATATACCCATGCTGGGTGAGAGAAATATCTTGGCAAAAGACAACTTTTCCCATTTTTTTACACAAAGTTGGCATTTGACCAAGATATTTATCTCACCCAGCATGGGTATATGTAAAATGACACCCCAAAACACATTCCCCAACTTCTCCTGAGTACGGCGATACCAGATGTGTGACACTTTTTTGCAGCCTAGATGCGCAAAGGTGCCCACATTCCTTTTAGGAGGGCATTTTTAGACATTTGGATCCCAGACTTCTTCTCACGCTTTAGGGCCCCTAAAAAGCCAGGGCAGTATAAATACCCCACATGTGACCCCACTTTGGAAAGAAGACACCCCAAGGTATCCAATGAGGGGCCTGGCAAGTTCATAGTTTTTTTTTTTTTTTTCGCATAAGTTAGCGGAAATTGATTTTTTTTTTTTTTTCTCACAAAGTCTCACTTTCCGCTAACTTAGGACAAAAATTTCAATTTTTCATGGACTCAATATGCCCCTCAGCAAATACCTTGGGGTGTCTTCTTTCCAAAATGGGGTCAGTTGTGGGGTGTTTGTACTGCCCTGGCATTTGAGGGTCTCTGCAATCATTACATGTATGGCCAGCATTAGGAGTTTCTGCTATTCTCCTTATATTGAGCATACAGGTAATGAGATTTTTTTTTCCGTTCAGCCTCTGGGCTGAAAGAAAAAAATGAACGGCACAGATTTCTTCATTCGCATTGATCAATGTGGATGAAAAAATCTCTGCCAAAAAAAAGAAAAAAAATGGAGGGGAAAGGCGTCTGCCAGGACATAGGAGCTCCGCCCTACATCCATACCCACTTAGCTCGTATGCCCTGGCAAACCAGATTTCTCCATTCGCATCAATCGCTGTGGATGAATAAATCATTGCCGGGATTTTTTTATTTTTTTTTATATATATATACAAAGTGTTTGCCAAAGCATAGGAACGCCGCCTCCTCCTCAGCTCGTATGCCTCGGCAAACGTATCTGTCACTGCAGAGGAGAAAATCCCGTCTTGCAGCGCCGCATACACCGACTTGCGTGTAATCTGACAGCAGCACAATGCTTCTGTCAGAATGCACATCGGTGCTGCAGCTAGTAGATCGGTTGGTCCACCTGGAAGGTAAAAAGACAAAAAAAAAAAAAAAAAGAAAAAACCAGGCCACAACGCAATAATTTTATTAACTTTGGAACAGAACATGTAACTTTAACTTTTTGAACTAAACATTAACGTGTTTGCTTACTGGTGTTTTTTTTTTTTGTTTTTTGTTTTTTTACCTTTATAGAACAAACCTCTCCTTCCCCATGGGTCAATGTGCAAAGCGCAAATCGCCCAAAGATGTGGCGAAGTGCGTTATGCACTTTGTCCCATGTGAAAGGAGACGTTTGCAGCAGCTGTGAGTGAATGGGCCCTAATAGCCCTGTGTGCCTATCCTGGTGAGATGATCCCTATGCTAATAGTGTACCTGTGAGTGGTACTTCCGGAAACACTCTCCAAAGCATAGGGCAGGGTGGTCCGGACAGTCAGGACAGAAATAGCGGGTGTCACGCCTTATTCCACTCCTGCTACAGACACGACATTTTTTTCGGGGTGGCGGTCGGTTTGAGGTACCAGGAACGACACTGGGGAAGTGTCGCTCGTGTAGACGGCTAACTACACTGGTGGATGGGGCCACGGAACCTCCTGGATACAGGAGGTTCGCGATGATCTCTTCCTGAAATTTGAGGAAGGATCCAGTTCTCCCAGCCTTACTGTAGAGAACAAAACTATTGTACAGAGCCAATTGAATTAAATATACAGACACCTTCTTATACCAGCGTCTGGTGCGTCGGGAAACTAAATACGGAGCCAACATCTGGTCATTGAAGTCGACCCCTCCCATGTGGAGGTTATAGTCGTGGACTGAGAGGGGCTTTTCAATGACACGGGTTGCTCGCTCAATTTGGATTGTCGTGTCTGCGTGAATGGAGGAGAGCATGTAAACGTCACGCTTGTCTCTCCATTTCACCGCGAGCAGTTCTTCGTTACACAGTGCGGCCCTCTGCCCCCTTGCAAGACGGGTGGTAACGAGCCGTTGGGGGAAGCCCGCGCGACTAGTTCGCGCGGTACCACAGGCGCCAATCCGTTCTAGAAACAAATGCCTAAAGAGGGCCACACTTGTGTAAAAATTGTCCACATAAAGATGGTACCCCTTGCCGAATAAGGGTGACACCAAGTCCCAAACTGTCTTCCCACTGCTCCCCAGGTAGTCAGGGCAACCGACCGGCTCCAGGGTCTGATCTTTTCCCTCATAGATCCGAAATTTGTGGGTATAGCCTGTGGCCCTTTCACAGAGCTTATACAATTTGACCCCATACCGGGCGCGCTTGCTTGGGATGTATTGTTTGAAGCCAAGGCGCCTGGTAAAATGTATTAGGGACTCGTCTATGCAGATGTTTTGCTCTGGGGTATAAATATCTGCAAATTTCAGGTTGAAATGGTCTATGAGGGGCCGAATTTTGTGGAGCCGGTCAAAAGCAGGGTGGCCTCTGGGACGGGAGGTGCTGTTATCACTAAAGTGCAGGAAACGCAGGATGGTCTCAAATCGTGTCCTGGACATAGCAGCAGAGAACATGGGCATGTGATGAATTGGGTTCGTGGACCAATATGACCGCAATTCATGCTTTTTTGTCAGGCCCATGTTGAGGAGGAGGCCCAGAAAAGTTTTAATTTCGGAAACTTGGACTGGTTTCCACCGGAAAGACTGGGCATAAGAGCTTCCCGGGTTAGCGGTTATAAATTGTGTGGCATATCTGTTTGTTTCGGCCACAACTAAGTCTAAAAGCTCCGCAGTCAAGAACAGCTCAAAAAATCCCAGGGCCGAACCGATCTGAGCTGTCTCAACCCGAACTCCAGACTGGGCAGTGAAAGGGAAAACTACGGGTGCGGCGGAAGTTGGGGACTGCCAATCAGGGTTTGCCAGCACCTAAGGGATTCTAGGGGCTCTACGGGCACGTCTTTGCGGTGGCTGCGACGGGGTCACTACTGCACGTGCCACCGTACCAGCTTCAACTGCCCTTCTGGTGCTCGCTACTTCACCTGGTTGTACGGCAGTGCTGGTACTAGGTCCAGGAAGGGTTGGGCTGCTGGTGTATGCCTCACCACGTAATCCGACAGCACCAGCCCCACTCTGCTGCTCTTGAAGCGGATCCTGCGCAACCTGCGGTCTAGCGACACGGGGCCGGGTACGCCTGCTGCTATCAGGGACCTCAACCTCCTCGTCCGAACTTTGGGTCAGAGAGCCACTGCTTTCTACAGGTTCGTATTCTGACCCGCTGGATTCATCAGATGAGGGTTCCCACTCCTCATCCGACTGGGTCAGAAGCCTGTAGGCCTCTTCAAAAGAATACCCCTTGTTAGACATGTGGGCAACTAAATTTAGGGGTATTCCCTGAGACTACCCAAGAAAAAAAAAGCAAGCCTGTCTTACAAAGGGGAGGCTAGCGAAGTACCGGAGGCCGCTGCGGTTGATAAAAAATATCAAAACTGATTTTTTTATCGCCGCAGTGCGTGTAAAGTGAATGTGCAGTGATCAAAAAAAAAAAATTTTTTTGTCACTGCGGTGGGGCGGGCTTGGGCGAACGCACGTGTGGGCGACCGATCAGGCCTGATCGGGCAAACACTGCGTTTTGGGTGGAGGGCGAACTAAAGTGACACTAGTACTATTATAGATCTGACCGTGATCAGTTTTGATCACTTTCAGATACTATAAAAGTACAAATGCTGATTAGCGATACGCTAATCAGCGAATAACGGACTGCGGTGCGGTGGGCTGGGTGCTAACTGATTGCTAACTACCTAACCAAGGGACCTAAACTATACCTAAAACCTAACGGTCAATACCAGTGAAAAAAAAAAAAGTGACAGTTTGCACTGATCACTTTTTTTCCTTTTCACTAGTTATTGACAGGGGCAAGAAGGGGTGATCAAAGGGTTAATTGGGTGCTGGGAGGTGATCTGGGGGCTAAGTGTACTGTAGTGGGTACTCACAGTGATGATGTGCTCCTCTGCTCCTCTCCTGGAACCAACCGACCAAAAGAAGGAGCAGAGGAGCACAGCAGCCATATAACCCCATCATATTTACTAATATGTGGGGTTAAATGGCTGCTGATTGGATTTTTTGAAAATCATCAACCTGCCAGCCAATGATCGTGGCCGGCAGGTTGATGACGAACTTCTTCTTTGAATTTTGCCGGCCCGCGATGCGCATGCGCGGGCCGGCATACCCGGAAATCTCGCGTCTCGCGAGAGGACGCACCGGCGCGTCCACCCAGAGCAGCACGACCGCCGCGAAGACGCAATCCTGCGTACGGCGGTCGTGAGGAGGTTAAAGGGAACCTGTCACCGGGATTTTGGGCATAGAGCTGAGGACATAGGTTGCTAGATGGCCACTAGCGCATCCACAATACCCAGTCCCCATAGCTCTCTGTGCTTTTATTGTGTAAAAAAAACGATTTGATACATATGCTAATTAACATAAAAGAGTAATCTCTTACTTGTGTGACCAGAGAAGAGTCATATTTTCAAGCTCTGACTCATCTCAGGTTAATTTGCATATGTATTAAATCGTTTTTTTTACACAATAAAAGCACACAGAGCTATGGGGACTGGGTATTGCGGATGTGCTAGTGGCCATTTAGCAGCCCATGTCCTCAGCTCTATAGCCAAAATCCAGGTGACTAGGGATGAGCGAACCCGAACTGTATAGTTCGGGTTCGTACCGAATTTTGGGGTGTCCGTGACACGGACCCGAACCCGGACATTTTCGTAAAAGTCCGGGTTCGGGTTCGGTGTTCGTCGCTTTCTTGGCGCTTTTTGAAAGGCTGCAAAGCAGCCAATCAACAAGCGTCATACTACTTGCCCCAAGAGGCCGTCACAGCCATGCCTACTATTGGTATGGCTGTGATTGGCCAGAGCACCATGTGACCCAGCCTCTATTTAAGCTGGAGTCACATAGCGTCACCCGTCACTCTGATCTGATCAGTATAGGGAGAGGTTGCAGCCGCGACGTTAGGGCGAGATTAGGCAGTGATTACCTCCTCCAAAAGACTTCATTCAGAGATCGATCTGCAGCTGTGGATGATTGAACTGCTGCTATTGAATTGCTCACTGTTTTTAGGCTGCCCAGAGCGTTTTTCAGTCACTTTTTTCTGGGGTGATCGGCGGCCATTTTGTGTCTTGTGGTGCGCCAGCACAAGCTGCCACCAAGTGCATTTAACCCTCAATGGTGTGGTTGTTTTTTGGCTAAATCCTACATCAGGGTGAAGCTGTCACACCAAGTGCATTTAACCAGCAATAGTCTGGTTATTTTTGGCCATATACTACATCAGGGGCAAGCTGAGCCTGTCACCAAGTGCATTTAACCCTCAATGGTGTGGTTGTTTTTTGGCTAAATCCTACATCAGGGTCAAGCTGTCACACCAAGTGCATTTAACCATCAATAGTCTGGTTATTTTTTGGCCATATACTACATCAGGGGCAAGCTGTCACCAAGTGCATTTAACCCTCAATGGTGTGGTTGTTTTTTGGCTAAATCCTACATCAGGGTCAAGCTGTCACACCAAGTGCATTTAACCATCAATAGTCTGGTTATTTTTTGGCCATATACTACATCAGGAGCAAGCTGAGCCTGTCACCAAGTGCATTTAACCCTCAATAGTGTGGTTGGTCAAGCTGTCACACCAAGTGCATTTAACCATCAATAGTGTGGTTATTTTTTGGCCATATCCCAGTCTAATTCTGTCAGTAAACGTATACCTGTCACCCAGCGCCTAAATAATAGGCCTCAAATTTATATCCAGCTAAATCTGTCATTACTGCTGTGGCTGGTCAAGTTATTTAGTGTCCGTCAAAGCACATTTTTTGTTCTGGGTTGAAATACAATTCCCAATTTAGCAATTTCCTAATTTAGTGGTTTCTGCTGTATCAGGCCTACTTTAAATTTATCCCTAAAAGGGTATATTAGATTCAAGGTGCAGATAGGGTCATTCTCAATAACTTCACACACACGCTACTGTGCATATCCCAGTCTAATTCTGTCAGTAAACCTTTACCTGTCACCCAGCGCCTAAATACTAGGCCTCAAATTTATATCCAGCTAAATCTGTCGTTACTGCTGTGGCTGGTCAAGTTATTTAGTGTCCGTCAAAGCACAGTTTTTGTTCTGGGTTGAAATACAATTCCCAATTTAGCAATTTCCTAATTTAGTGGTTTCTGCTGTATCAGAGCTATTTTAAATCTATCCCTAAAAGGGTATATCAGATTCAAGGTGCACATAGGGTCATTCTGAATAACTTCACACACATGCTACTGTGCATTTCCAAGTCTAATTCTGTCAGTAAACCTATACCTGTCACCCAGCGCCTAAGTACTAGGCCTCAAATTTATATCCAGCTAAATCTGTCGTTACTGCTGTGGCTGGTTAAGTTATTTAGTGTCCGTCAAAGCACATTTTTTGTTCTGGGTTGAAATACAATTCCCAATTTAGCAATTTCCTAATTTAGTGGTTTCTGCTGTATCAGAGCTATTTTAAATCTATCCCTAAAAGGGTATATCAGATTCAAGGCGCACATAGGGTCATTCTGAATAACTTCACACACGCTACTGTGCATTTCCAAGTCTAATTCTGTCAGTAAACGTATACCTGTCACCCAGCGCCTAAATACTAGGCCTCAAATTTATATACAGCTAAATCTGTCGTTACTGCTGTGGCTGGTCAAGTTATTTAGTGTCCATCAAAGCACATTTTTTGTTCTGGGTTGAAATACAATTCCCAATTTAGCAATTTCCTAATTTAGTGGTTTCTGCTGTATCAGGCCTACTTTAAATTTATCCCTAAAAGGGTATATTAGATTCAAGGTGCAGATAGGGTCATTCTCAATAACTTCACACACACGCTACTGTGCATATCCCAGTCTAATTCTGTCAGTAAACCTATACCTGTCACCCAGCGCCTAAATACTAGGCCTCAAATTTATATCCAGCTAAATCTGTCGTTACTGCTGTGGCTGGTCAAGTTATTTAGTGTCCGTCAAAGCACAGTTTTTGTTCTGGGTTGAAATACAATTCCCAATTTAGAAATTTCTTAATTTAGTGGTTTCTGCTGTATCAGAGCTATTTTAAATTTATCCCTAAAAGGGTATATTAGATTCAAGGTGCAGATAGGGTCATTCTCAATAACTTCACACACACGCTACTGTGCATATCCCAGTCTAATTCTGTCAGTAAAACTATACCTGTCACCCAGCGCCTAAATACTAGGCCTCAAATTTATATCCAGCTAAATCTGTCGTTACTGCTGTGGCTGGTCAAGTTATTTAGTGTCCGTCAAAGCACAGTTTTTGTTTTGGGTTGAAATACAATTCCCAATTTAGCAATTTCCTAATTTAGTGGTTTCTGCTGTATCAGAGCTATTTTAAATCTATCCCTAAAAGGGTATATCAGATTTAAGGTGCACATAGGGTCATTCTGAATAACTTCACACACACGCTACTGTGCATTTCCAAGTCTAATTTTGTCTCCTCTTCCTGGGTACTGGGCCTAAATATATGACAATGGACTGTTCCAATGTTGGCTGACGTGAAGCCTGATTCTCTGCTATGACATGCAGACTGATTCTCTGCTGACATGAAGCCAGATTCTCTGTTACGGGACCTCTCTCCCCTGCCTGGGTGCTGGGCCTAAATATATGACAATGGACTGTTACAGTGGTGGCTGACGTGAAGCCTGATTCTCTGCTATGACATGCAGACTAATTCTCTGCTGACATGAAGCCAGATTCTCTGTTACGGGACCTCTCTCCTCTGCCTGGGTGCCTGGGCCTAAATATATGCCAATGGACTGTTGCAGTGGTGGCTGACGTGAAGCCTGATTTTTATTTTTATTAATTTCCCTATCCACATTTGTTTGCAGGGGATTTACCTACATGTTGCTGCCTTTTGCAGCCTTCTAGCTCTTTCCTGGGCTGTTTTACAGCCTTTTTAGTGCCGAAAAGTTTGGGTCCCCATTGACTTCAATGGGGTTCGGGTTCGGGACGAAGTTTGGATCGGGTTCGGATCCCGAACCTGAACATTTACGGGAAGTTCGGCCAAACTTCTCGAACCCGAACATCCAGGTGTCCGCTCAACTCTACAGGTGACAGGTTCCCTTTAAGTTCTGAGACCTCATGGACAAATAAGTTATAGAAACCTGTTCACATGGTGCAGTATGGTTGCTGCTGTGGCTTCGATGCTAGGCCTGTGAGTTGGTGCCAAGGTGACTGAGTCTGACAGCACAGGTGCTGTTGGGTTGCTGGGTCTCGACGCCTGTAGGTACTATGTTTTGGCGGCAGTGGTTGCCATGTGGTGCTGCGCCAAATTAGATTAAGTCTACTCAAAAGAGGCAATCTTGAAGTGATGAGTGGGCTATGCACTTTGATTAAAATGTCACAAATGGCCTTCTGTAGGGGGCGGAGCTAGCCGCGAGCCGAGGTGGACGCCTGATTTCAGTGCTCCTCACAGACGTCGCTGCTTCAACCAGCATAACGGGTGCCTTATCCCCCTAACATGGTGAAGTCCAACAGAGAAAGAAGTGAGAACACCCCAGGCTCGCAAAGGTCATGCCACACACAGTCTGAAATGGACTGTTTTCTTAAAAAGAGAGGTCATTCTCTGGCATGCAGAATCAAGATGGCGCCGGAGGGTGCCAAAGCAGCCGCACAGCCAGAAGACTCAGATGGTGAAAGCTCCTGCGTCATGTCGGAGGGAGAAGATGCCTCCGATCTACCACTATCAAGAGCCTTCTTCAAAAAGACACTGTACAAAGCTCTCCAAACCCTGCAAAAGGACATCTCAGACATCAAAACTGAGGTAAATCAAATTGGGGGACGTGTACTCGCACTAGAAGAGACCCAAACGGTCCTAGTTAATCATAGTGAGGCCATGTGTAAGGTCCTGCAGGACCACAACTCATACTTTACCTCCGCTCTCCTCCACCTGGAAGACCAGGAAAATAGGAGCAGACGGAAAAATGTCTGCATCAGAGGCGTGCCAGAAGACATCACGCCTGGAGAGATCTGAAGTGCGGTTATGGCCATCTTTACCTCCCAGACAAGGAATCACAGATAATAATCGAGCGGGCCCACAGAGCCTTATGGCCGAAACCACCTGAAAACAGCCCACCTAGAGACATAATATGCGGCCTACTAAATTATCTAGCTACGGCCTCTCTCCTACGCGCCGCGAGAGATACTAAGGACATCTCCTATAATGGGGCGCAAATACAACTATTTCAGGACCTTGCCTCCAGTACACTGGCGAAACGCAGAGCCCTAAAACCCTTCACAGATGCCCTCAGGGCGCACAAACTCCCAGTACGTTGGTTGTTCCCCTTTGGCCTGGCTACCTCTAAAGCAGGGCAGCAAATTGTGATCAGAACACCACAGGACTTAACAGCAGCTTGGGAAAAGCTTGATATTACACCACTGGAGGTTCAGCCGTGGATGCCTGTGCCTAAGGAACTTCAAATTCCGGACCTGCCTGTGATTCAAGCGTGGCAAGTGGTCAAGAAACCTAAGTCTCCAAAACATAGGAAGAACACCTGAATGTCGACTGGAGTCTACCTTATCTACACCTTTAAAATCACCTTTATCCTTCTACACCAAATGTGACATTAATGGGTAACTGGCGACCCTCTAACTCATGGATGTCAAACTCATGGCCCTCCAGATGTTGCAAAACTACAACTCCCATCATTCCCTGATAGCTGTAGTATGCCCAGGCATGATGGGAGTTGTAGTTTTGCAACAGCTGGAGGGCCACAAGTTTGACATCCCTGCTCTAACTGTTTTCTCAGCAGTTCAGTTATATATATCACTGCAGGTCGTATACTCACCTTGATATGGTTAGCATTATGTTTATGTCTCTCAGGTCACCAGACCATTATTCTTTTAGTGGATGGTAACCTCGAAACTGCGTCTATAGTTCACTGCGTCTAATACGTTTTAAAAGACTTTTATATTGCTTTTCACCTTATAAGATCTATTGAGATCTCCTTGTTTGAACCAGTTATACAACACTATGTGTAATTTTAGCTGTTCACAAAAAGGCAGCTAGTCTTGCTGATAATGGCTTTTCTCTCCTCCCAGCGGGGGTGTTGTGTTCCTCCGGGCCGAACCCAGCCTCCACTTTTACACTCTGGAGGTGACATGGTCGGGCTCATTAAAGCACAAGCACTTTGGTTAATGGCTATATCATTTACCACTACCAATCCCCCGTTTGTTACTTTTGTTACTATTATTTGTTGTAAAAATTGGTTCCCACTAGTTACCACCCTTAATAGGCTCGCAGGGGGCAGCGATATATACTTCTTGTACAGGGGTTATGGCTAACCTAACTGTATGGTCCCATAATGTGAACGGGCTGAATGTTCCTCAAAAGAGGAAACAGATTTTCAACCTGCTACTTAAACAGAAAGCAGATATAGTCTTGCGGCAGGAGACGCATTTCCGCCATAGCCATATACCTTATCTATCCACCTCCAAATACTCACAATGGTTCCATGCAACACATTCATCTGCTTCTAGAGGAGTATCTATAGCCATCAGCTCTTCCATCCCTTTTTGGCTTGTCAAATCCTACGTTGACCCTGGGGGCCGTTTGCTCATTATTCAGGGCACAATTTTTAATTAAAAAATTACTATAGCTAACCTATATGCGCCTAATTCACACCAAGTACCTTGGTTACTTGGGACGCTCAAGACGATTAGGGATTATACTGAAGGTATGCTGATAGTAGGAGATGACCTAAATATTTCCTTGGACACCCCGTTCCAGGGATCTTCCAAAATTCCTAGGAAACAAATGGTGAAATTAATGATGGCATTGGCGGCGATGCGTCTGGTTGATGTATGGAGAACTATTCATTCCACTGATAGGGATTACACATTTTTCTCACATGTTCACAACTCATACAGCCGTATTGATTATCTATTCTTGCCTGACTGCCATTGGTGAAAAGTGCAGATATTGGAAATATAGCAATATCAGATCACGCCCCTGTTACGTTATCACTCTCTCTCCAATGTCTCCCGTATAAAGCATGGTTGTGGAGGTTGAATACTACGCTTCTTGAAACGCAGACACACCTAAAGGCATTAGGAGAAAAATTAGAAAACTATTTCAAAACGAATACCTCACCGGAAACATCCACACCAATACTTTGGGAGGCCCACAAGGCCTACATAAGGGGCAAACTGATAGCATTAGGTTCTTATGTAAAGAAAAAAGCCACAAAGGAGTTCATGTCGTTACTCTCCCAGATTCAAACACAAGAAAAATTGCATAAATTAACACAATCTGATGTACATAAGGAGGCATTGATCACACTCAGACGTAAGGTTAAGGCTCTCCTTAACATCAAAGAGGCTCGATCTCTCTTACGACTAAAAAGTAGAATATGCGAACATGGCGACAAAGGGAACAAAATGATGACCTAATTAAAAAGAGGAGGGAAAAAACCTTTGTTTCATCAATAAGGTCCAGTCCATCTTTGAGCGTCACCTCTACCCCTCTCATTGCTAAAGCCTTCCAGACATTCTATACAAAATTATATAATCTCCCTTCATCAGTTGTGGATCCTAACTTACAAGACAAACCATATGCAACTCTCCCGGCAGAATTCTTAGATTCAATTAAATCTCCCACGTTATCTGGGAAAGAGCGACAGCAACTCCTTAAACCCTTTACCATATCTGAAGTGGAAAAAGTCCTCAGTTCCATCCCTATAGGGAAGAGCCCTAGTCCGGATGGACTCCCAACTGTCTACTATAAGAAACTCAAACAGGTTTTACTTCCCCACTTCACGGACCTCTGCAACTCACTGTTGGGGCAGGGGGGCATTTCTAGCTCCCCAGGCCTTGAGAGCACATATAACAATCTTACACAAAGAAGGGAGGACTGTGGGAGCTACAGACCCATCTCTTTTTCTCAATTGTGACTTGAAATGGTGGTCAAAATTACTGGCAAATATAATATCCCCTCTGTTAAACAAACTGGTTGACCCTGAGCAAGTAGGGTTTGTTCCTGGGAGAGAGGGGAAATACATTATATGGAGACTGATACACCTGATCCACAATGCCCATGTAAGGAATACACCTATGTTGCTATTGGGTACTGATGCGGAAAAGGCATTCGACAGGGTCAACTGGGACTTTATGAAAGCTACATTGATGAAATTTGGTTTCCCTCCTGTTTTTGTCACAGCTATTTTCTCACTATACACATATCCAACGGCGCAAGTACTGGTAAATGGATCCCTGTCGGATGCCTTCCCCATCAGGAATGGTACTGGGCAAGGTTGTCCCCTCTCCCCTTCTCTATTCATTTTATGCTTAGAGATGCTCCTCCTAAAAATCAGACAGTCTGATAAAATACATGGTATCACCCTGGGTCAGTATCACCATAGGTCTGCAGCATTTGCAGGCGACCTATTAATTATAGTATCCAACCCGACTGAGGCCCTTCCCATTATTATGTCCACATTTGTCCAGTACAGTGTGCTCTCTAATTTCAAGATCAACTTTTCCAAATCAGAGGCCCTTCCGATTGACATTCCACCCACCATTTTAGACCCACTCAAACACTCATCTCCTTTTAAATGGCCCCCAACTGCCATTAAGTATCTAGGTGTGCATGTCCCTGCTGACTTGAGCCTGCTGTTTAAAGGGAACCTGTCAGAAATTTTATGGTGTCCTAACTAAGGTCAACATAAATAAGTGACTGATTCTCTTAGCAAAATGCTGGGTAACATCTTGTATTGAAAAGCTCCAGCTGATAATGATGAGTCATGAATATTTATGAGCTCCTGACTCTCCCCGCATACCTGCTGCAGATTGACAGTTTTTTTCAATATGAATCAGCAGGTGGGCAGGGGAGTGGCTATAGCTCTGAATTTTAAAAAACGCTGGACTCACTGACATCATGCTGGACTCAAATCACCTCATTAGCATGCGGCATGTGGCATCTTTGTGTGTATATTATAAGGTAACCATCTGTCACACCAGTAAGTGAATACATCTAAGGTACTTTTTAGTAGTTAAAACGAATATAAATTTTGGAAAGGGGGTCACTCAATATTTATGCAAACGCACGGTGAATTGGTATCCACAAAAATTTTATAGGTTTGAAATTATAAACACGCTGCAATATTACATATAAAACATCTCTTAAAATACAGTTGAAAATATAGTATATACTACACTCTGATGCTGCTGAAATTGCAATGTCCCAATATGATGGCTATATACAGGGAGTGCAGAATTATTAGGCAAGTTGTGTTTTTGAGGATTAATTTTATTATTGAACAACAACCATGTTCTCAATGAACCCAAAAAACTCATTAATATCAAAGCTGAATATTTTTGGAAGTAGTTTTTAGTTTGTTTTTAGTTTTAGCTATTTTAGGGGGATATCTGTGTGTGCAGGTGACTATTACTGTGCATAATTATTAGGCAACTTAACAAAAAACAAATATATACCCATTTCAATTATTTATTTTTACCAGTGAAACCAATATAACATCTCAACATTCACAAATATACATTTCTGACATTCAAAAACAAAACAAAAACAAATCAGTGACCAATATAGCCACCTTTCTTTGCAAGGACACTCAAAAGCCTGCCATCCATGGATTCTGTCAGTGTTTTGATCTGTTCACCATCAACATTGCGTGCAGCAGCAACCACAGCCTCCCAGACACTGTTCAGAGAGGTGTACTGTTTTCCCTCCTTGTAAATCTCACTTTGTTAATGGACCACAGGTTCTCAATGGGGTTCAGATCAGGTGAACAAGGAGGCCATGTCATTAGATTTTCTTCTTTTATACCCTTTCTTGCCAGCCACGCTGTGGAGTACTTGGACGCGTGTGATGGAGCATTGTCCTGCATGAAAATCATGTTTTTCTTGAAGGATGCAGACTTCTTCCTGTACCACTGCTTGAAGAAGGTGTCTTCCAGAAACTGGCAGTAGGACTGGGAGTTGAGCTTGACTTCATCCTCAACCCGAAAAGGCCCCACAAGCTCATCTTTGATGATACCAGCCCAAACCAGTACTCCACCTCCACCTTGCTGGCGTCTGAGTCGGACTGGAGCTCTCTGCCCTTTACCAATCCAGCCACGGGCCCATCCATCTGGCCCATCAAGACTCACTCTCATTTCATCAGTCCATAAAACCTTAGAAAAATCAGTCTTGAGATATTTCTTGGCCCAGTCTTGACGTTTCAGCTTGTGTGTCTTGTTCAGTGGTGGATCGTCTTTCAGCCTTTCTTACCTTGGCCATGTCTCTGAGTATTGCACACCTTGTGCTTTTGGGCACTCCAGTGATGTTGCAGCTCTGAAATATGGCCAAACTGGTGGCAAGTGGCATCTTGGCAGCTGCACGCTTGACTTTTCTCAGTTCATGGGCAGTTATTTTGCGCCTTGGTTTTTCCACACGCTTCTTGCGACCCTGTTGACTATTTTGAATGAAACGCTTGATTGTTCGATGATCACGCTTCAGAAGCTTTGCAATTTTAAGAGTGCTGCATCCCTCTGCAAGATATCTCACTATTTTTGACTTTTCTGAGCCTGTCAAGTCCTTCTTTTGACCCATTTTGCCAAAGGAAAGGAAGTTGCCTAATAATTATGCACACCTGATATAGGGTGTTGATGTCATTAGACCACACCCCTTCTCATTACAGAGATGCACATCACCTAATATGCTTAATTGGTAGTAGGCTTTCGAGCCTATACAGCTTGGAGTAAGACAACATGCATAAAGAGGATGATGTGGTCAAAATACTCATTTGCCTAATAATTCTGCACTCCCTGTAGAACCAACTCTCAAACCACTGAAAAAAGGGGTCCCTTTACCCCGAAACGCGTTTGGTGACAACAGTGAGGGATTATCGAAACAAGAGCGCTCTACATTACAAACTCTGACGTGCATCATCGAATATTTGGAACTTATTACTACTGAATACAGGTGATTTGAAATCCCCGGCTAAAAAGACGTCAGCAGCACATGACCAAGCAGTGAACCACGTGGGACGCCACGTAAGGTCCTGGAAGGTCACAACAAAGAATGTTTGCAACAGTGCTGCACTTTACACAGAGGAGCAGGAGACTTCACTGATTCATGGGCACGTCCAACGAGAGACTAAGCGGACATTGGATGGTAATGTACAATCAACCTACCACCATTTACAGCTCCGGTTTATAGTAACCCAATCCAACTAGATAGACTCGTCACTCACGCTAACTATATAGCCATCATATTGGGACATTGCAATTTCAGCGGCATCAGAGTGCGGTATATACTATATTTTCAACTGTATTTTAAGAGATGTTTTATATGTTTTATATGTAATATTGCAGCGTGTTTATAATTTCAAACCTATAAAATTTATGTGGATACCAATTCACTGTGTGTTTGCCTAAATATTGAGTGACCCCCTTTCCAAAATTTATATTCGTTTTACCTACCAGCATTTGGGAGTGCTGAGGGGCAGTGCACCATTCCAGAAGTGGGACAGTGAGTGAGCCGCCATTTCTTTTCTACTTTTTAGTAGTTAATGATTGTATATAATTAGTTAGATTATAATCAAATATCCACATGACAGGTTCCCTTTAAACTCAATTACACTCCAATACTATCCAAAGTTAGATCCTTTATGTCCTCTCCAAGAGTGCCATACATGTCATGATTTGGTAGGAAAAACTTATTGTCCACGTTTGTATTACCTCAACTCCTATATGTCCTACAAGCTATCCCGATACATCTACCGTCCTCCTATTATGCTCAAATTAAAAGCCTATTCACATCCTTCTTATGGAAAAACAGAAGACCTAGATTAGCCTTCTCACTTTTAACCCAAAAGAAGGATAAAGGAGGTATCTCTCTGCCTGATATATCAATATATTATAAGGCTATCCAGTTATCCAGATGGGTACTCCTAGCCAATGACCAATTGGAGGCCCCCTATTTAGATATAGAAAGAACTCTAATGGGAGTACATAGACATGCTTTTCTGTGGTTGCGTGAGGTTCGGCTCTCTCTCTCTGCCCTAAGATGTGCATTCTAACAAAGAGTATGTTCAACATTTATCAAAACTCCCCAGCCTCACCTCAAAATGGAAGTAAAGTGTCAAAACTGGTTCCACTTAGTGTGCTACCCTACCTCTTTAACAATATGGGAGGTAGGGATTAGAGTTGGTGGCACTCCCTAGGGGGAACAAAGATAGGTGAGATGACAGAAACCAATCGTATACTCTCCTTGGAAAACATTCACATTAACCTAGAAAGAGACCCCCCCCAACTCTAATTTGGGATTTTATCAATATATGTAAGAGATACGAAAAAACTACCTCCTCAACATTACTATATCCCACATGGCTAAAAAATTTCACAGCCCTTCCCTCACGACTGAAAAAATCATTATCAGTCATCTATAACAACCTATTGAATCAAACTAGCGTCTCAAAACCCTATTACTTATGTCACTGGAAGACTTAGGGAGATGTTTCTCTGACATTAAATCTAACTATATCCTTTCCCATGCAAAAGGTTTTTCTACCTGCATTCGATATCAAGAAAACTTCTATTGGGGTCTCTCCTACTGATCAATGCTGGAGATGCCAATCATGAGTAGGCTCCATGCTCCACATCTTGTGGTCTTGCCCACCTTTATCACAATATTGGAGGGATGTAGAGAACTCCATCAACTCCATCTGCTCTACCTCGATTAAACTTACCCCCGAGTTGATAATGCTTTGGCTCCCAACCCCAACCTTTTAACCTACTAAAGAAAAGCTTCCCACGCATATGGTTGCAACAGCAAAACTTCTCATCTCTACTAAATGGAGAGATACTTCACCTCCAAATATAAAAATGTGGTTTAATAAAATGCATCAGCTTCATAGAATGGAAGAACTGTTAGGTTGGGTCCATAGTGACAGGCTCAAATATCTTGAGGTATGGCAACCCTGGAGGCAGTCTCAGGTTGTGGGGGATACAGACACTCTTGATCAAGTTGAAGAACAAGACCTTTAAGAGAGCATTTGTTGAACCTAAGGAGTAGGGACCGCTACTCGCTCTTGTAACCAATACGTTAACCCTGTTCACCATCACTATTTATGGGAAATTCATATCCATACTTATCTATGCATACGTATTTATACCTTCTTACCACTTCATAAGTAGACCCCCTATATGAGGTTTATTGACTCTCTGCTGCTTCGGAGCCTCGTTTTTTCCGCCTTTTTTTTATTTTTATTTTTTATTATTTATTATTTAAGCGCCATTCATTCCATAGCGCTGTACATATGATAAGCGGTGCACATACATAACAGACAATTGTACTAATCATAAACAAGATGAGTTACAAACTGGTACAGAAGGAGAGAGGGCCCTGCCCGTGAGGGCTTACAATCTACATGGTATGGGAGAAGGACACAGTAGGTGCGGGTTGAGTTGGTCATGGCGGTATAGAGGCAGCAGGGTCATTGGTTGTAGGCTTGTCTGAAGAGGTGGGTTTTCAGGTTTCTTTTGTAGGATTCCACTGTAGGTGAGAGTCTGATATGTTGGGGTAGCGAGTTCCAGAGTATGGGGGATGCACGGGAGAAATCTTGGAGTCGATTGTGGGAAGAGGCAATAAGAGGAGAGGAGAGAAGGAGGTCTTGTGAGGATCGGAGAGTGCGTGTGGGGATGTATCGGAAAAGTAGCTCAGAGATGTAGGGAGGGGACAGGTTATGGACGGCCTTGTATGTGTTTGTCAGTACTTTGAAGTGGATTCGTTGGGCAATGGGGAGCCAGTGAAGGGATTGGCAGAGGGGAGAGGCAGAGGAGTAATAAGGTAAGAGGTGGATTAGTCGGGCAGCGGAGTTGAGGATAGATTGGAGGGGTGCGAGGGTGCTAGATGGAAGGCCACAGAGGAGAATGTTGCAGTAGTCTAGGCGGGAGATAATGAGGGCTTTATGTTTGTTTTATATTTTATGTTCATGCTGATTAAGATGTGCTTATATACAGTACGTGTCAGGGAATCATGAGACCCCACAAACAACATCAAATCATCTGCATGCAGTGAAATCTTTTCTTCATGATTCCCATCGTAAACCCTATTAAACCCTATTATCTCTTTATCTTGTCTTATTAGAGATGTAAGGGTTTCCAGTGCTATAGCAAATAAATGTGGGGATAGGGGACAGCCTTGCCTTACTCCTCTCTGGATTTTAATAGAATCTTAGACCTCACCATTCACTAATATTCTAGCTTTAACATCCGTATATAGAAGTTTAATCCATGAAATATAATTGTTCCCAAACCCCATTTTCTTTAGTCTAGCAACTAGGAATGGCCATTCTATTGTATAAAATGCTTTAGATGCATCCATTGATACAACTAGTCGCTGGCCACTATTTATTGGTTCCACCTGCATATTAAAAAAACATCTCTTAATATTATCCGATGTGGATTTCCCAGGCATAAATCCGGTTTGATCCGCGTGGATTAGTGTTGATATAACCCCTCTTAGTCTAGTTGCCAATAGTTTCTCTAGTAATTTGTAGTGTTGATCACGAATATTCGAATCGCGAATATCGGCACTTTGAGAAATCGTGAATATTTAGAATATAGTGATATATATTCATAATATCGAATATTCGAGATTTTTTTTTTCATCAGTAACCTCCCTTCTTGCTTGTGGGCCAATGAGAAGGCTGCAATGTCTTTGTCTGAGCTTAGCAACATCCCTAGCAACCAATAGGAAAGTTGCCTGCCCCTTACTATATAAGTACCTCCCCAGCAGACATTTTCTGTAGTTTTATAGAGTTCTGAGAGAGACAGCAGTGTCATTGCTGTGCTCTGTGCTTTCCACACTACAGTAGATAGATAGTTAGATAGCGTATTTATATATATATATATATATATATATATAATACAGGTAGTTAGTGGGAGACAGTCAGTGTAGGTTATATCCTGATACAGGTCCTTCAAAAAAAATTAGCATATTGTGATAAAGTTCATTATTTTCTGTAATGTTCTGATAAACATTAGACTTTCATATTTTTTAGATTCATTACACACAACTGAAGTAGTTCAAGCCTTTTATTGTTTTAATATTGATGATTTTGGCATACAGCTCATGAAAACCCCAAATTCCTATCTAAAAAAATTAGCATATTTCATCCAACCAATAAAAGAAAAGTGTTTTTAATACAAAAAAAGTCAACCTTCAAATAATTATGTTCAGTTATGCACTCAATACTTGGTCGGATAAAAGAGTCTGGAGGAAGACTGAGATTCACACTGAAGGCATCAAAACTATGAATTAACACATGTGGAATTATATACATAACAAAAAAGTGTGAAACAACTGAAAATATGTCATATTTAGAGTTGAGCGAACACCTGGATGTTCGGGTTCGAGAAGTTCGGCCGAACATCCCGGAAATGTTCGGGTTCGGGATCCGAACCCGATCCGAACTTCGTCCCGAACCCGAACCCCATTGAAGTCAATGGGGACCCGAACTTTTCGGCACTAAAAAGGCTGTAAAACAGCCCAGGAAAGAGCTAGAGGGCTGCAAAAGGCAGCAACATGTAGGTAAATCCCCTGCAAACAAATGTGGATAGGGAAATGAATAAAAATAAAAATTAAATAAATAAAAATTAACCAAAATCAATTGGAGAGAGGTTCCATAGCAGAGAATCTGGCTTCCCGTCACCCACCACTGGAACAGTCCATTCTCAGATATTTAGGCCCCGGCACCCAGGCAGAGGAGAGAGGTCCCGTAACAGAGAATCTGTCTTCATGTCAGCAGAGAATTAGTCTGCATGTCATAGCAGAGAATGAGGCTTCACGTCAGCCACCACTGCAACAGTCCATTGGCATATATTTAGGCCCAGCACCCAGGCAGAGGAGAGAGGTCCCGTAACAGACAATCTGGCTTCATGTCAGCAGAGAATCAGTCTGCATGTCATAGCAGAGAATCAGGCTTCACGTCACCCACCACTGCAACAGTCCATTGTCATAAATTTAGGCCCAGCACTAGTGTTGAGCGGCATGTCCCATATTCGAATTCGCGAAATTTTGTGAATATTCGAAAGAATATTCGTAAAATATTCGCGATTATTCAAATTCGTTATTATTTCGCATATGCGATAATTCGAATTTTCGCATCGCATAATACATATGCTATGCAAAATTCACATGTGCGCTAATGAAATCGCCTTACGAAGATTCGCAACTCAATTCAATCACTAATGTATGAATGCAATGCCCTTTGCCTCTGTTCTGGGACAAGTGTAGATATTCGCATGTGCGCTAATAAAATCGCCTTACGAAGATTCGCACCTCAATCACTTTCTAGGGAATGTGAGACTTTTGGGAATCAATCGAGATACAGTGGGGGGTGATGACAGTAGTTGACAGAGTACAGATCAATGTAATCTGTAAGGTGGAAAGTAAAATAAAAAATACGAATTTTCGTTAATCAAATTTTACGAAGTTCTACGTATTCGCGAATATGGTGCTATACTATATGAATGCACAGGCCTTTGCCTCTCTGTTCTGGGGACAAGTGTAGATATTTGCATTTGCGTTAATAAAATCGCCTTACGAAGATTCGCAGCTCAATTCAATCACTAATGTATGAATGCAAAGCCCTTTGCCTCTGTTCTGGGACAAGTGTAGATATTCGCATGTGCGCTAATAAAATCGCCTTACGAAGATTCGCAACTCAATCACTTTCTAGGGAATGTGAGACTTTTGGGAATCAATCGAGATACAGTGGGGGGTGATGACAGTAGTTGACAGAGTACAGATCAATGTAATCTGTAAGGTGGAAAGTAAAATAAAAAATACGAATATTCGTAAATCGAATTTTACGAAGTTCTACGTATTCGCGAATATGGTGCTATACTATATGAATGCACAGGCCTTTGCCTCTCTGTTCTGGGGACAAGTGTAGATATTTGCATTTGCGTTAATAAAATCGCCTTACGAAGATTCGCAGCTCAATTCAATCACTAATGTATGAATGCAAAGCCCTTTGCCTCTGTTCTGGGACAAGTGTAGATATTCGCATGTGCGCTAATAAAATCGCCTTACGAAGATTCGCAACTCAATTCACTAATGTATGAATGCAAAGCCCTTTGCCTCTGTTCTGGGACGTGCCGATATTCGCATGTGCGCTAATAAAATCGCCTTACGAAGATTCGCAACTCAATTCACTAATGTATGAATGCAAAGCCCTTTGCCTCTGTTCTGGGACGTGCCGATATTCGCATGTGCGCTAATAAAATCGCCTTACGAAGATTCGCAACTCAATTCACTAATGTATGAATGCAAAGCCCTTTGCCTCTGTTCTGGGACGTGCCGATATTCGCATGTGCGCTAATAAAATCGCCTTACGAAGATTCGCGCCTCAATCACTTTCTAGGCAATGTGAGTAAGATCTGAGCTGTTGGACCTTTGGGAAACAATCAATTATATGTGTACTGTAATTTTGTGGGGGGGGGAAAAAACAAAAAACGAATATTCGTTTTTACGAATATATAGCACTATATTCGAAATATTCGCGAAATCGCGAAGTTGCGATATTCGCGAAAAAAATTTGCTTTTCGAATATTCGCGCTCAACACTACCCAGCACCCAGGCAGAGGAGAGAGGTCCCGTAACAGACAATCTGGCTTCATGTCAGCAGAGAATCAGTCTGCATGTCATAGCAGAGAATGAGGCTTCACGTCAGCCACCACTGCAACAGTCCATTGGCATATATTTAGGCCCAGCACCCAGGCAGAGGAGAGAGGTCCCGTAACAGACAATCTGGCTTCATGTCAGCAGAGAATCAGTCTTCATATCATAGCAGAGAATCAGGCTTCACGTCACCCACCACTGTAAGAGTCCATTTTCATAAATTTAGGCCCAGCACACAGGCAGAGGAGAGAGGTCCCGTAACAGAGGATCTGGCTTCATGTCAGCAGAGAATCAGTCTGCATGTCATAGCAGAGAATCAGGCTTCACATCACCCAACATTGGAACAGTCCATTGGCATATATTTAGGCCCCGGCACCCAGACAGAGGAGAGGTTCATTCAACTTTGGGTAGCCTCGCAATATAATGGTAAAATGAAAATAAAATAGGATTGAATGAGGAAGTGCCCTGGAGTCCAATAATATATGGTTAAGGGGAGGTAGTTAATGTCTAATCTGGACAAGGGACGGACAGATCCTGTGGGATCCATGCCTGGTTCATTTTTATGAACGTCAGCTTGTCCACATTGGCTGTAGACAGGCGGCTGCGTTTGAGGCCTAGTATTTAGGCGCTGGGTGACCGGTATGGATTTAGTGACAGAATTAGACTTGGAAATGCACAGAAGCGTGTGTGTGTGAAGTTATTCTGAATGACCCAATGTGCACCTTGAATATTATATACCCTTTTAGGGATAGATTTCAAATAGCTCTGATATAGCAGAAACCACTAAATTATGAAATTGCTAAATTGGGAATTGTACTTCAACCCAGAACAAAAAATGTGCTTTGACGGACACTAAATATCTTGCCCAGCAACAACAGTACAGCGGTGGGTAACGAGAGATTTAGAGGGAATTAAATTTGAGGCCTAGTATTTAGGCGCTGGGTCACCGGTATGGATTTAGTGACAGAATTAGACTTGGAAATACACAGTAGCGGGTGTGTGTGAAGTTATTCTGAATGACCCTATGTGCACCTTCAATATTATATACCCTTTTAGGGATAGATTTCAAATAACTCTGATATAGCAGAAACCACTAAATTATGAAATTGCTAAATTGGGAATTGTACTTCAACCCAGAACAAAAAATGTGCTTTGACGGACACTAAATATCTTGCCCAGCAACAACAGTACAGCGGTGGGTAACGAGAGATTTAGAGGGAATTAAATTTGAGGCCTAGTATTTAGGCGCTGGGTCACCGGTATGGATTTAGTGACAGAATTAGACTTGGAAATGCACAGAAGCGTGTGTGTGAAGTTATTCTGAATGACCCAATGTGCACCTTCAATATTATATACCCTTTTTGGGATAGATTTCAAATAGCTCTGATATAGCAGGAACCACTAAATTATGAAATTGCTAAATTGGGAATTGTACTTCAACCCAGAACAAAAAATGTGCTTTGACGGGCACTAAATAACTTTCCCAGCTACAACAGGACAACGGTAACGAGAGATTTAGAGGGATTTAAATTTGAGGCCTAGTATTTAGGCGCTGGGTGACAGGTATGGGTTTAGTGACAGAATTAGACTTGGAAATACACAGTAGCGGGTGTGTGTGAAGTTATTCTGAATGACCCTATGTGCACCTTCAATATTATATACCCTTTTAGGGATAGATTTCAAATAGCTCTGATATAGCAGAAACCACTAAATTATGAAATTGCTAAATTGGGAATTGTACTTCAACCCAGAACAAAAAATGTGCTTTGACGGACACTAAATATCTTGCCCAGCAACAACAGTACAGCGGTGGGTAACGAGAGATTTAGAGGGAATTAAATTTGAGGCCTAGTATTTAGGCGCTGGGTCACCGGTATGGATTTAGTGACAGAATTAGACTTGGAAATACACAGTAGCGGGTGTGTGTGAAGTTACTCTGAATGACCCTATGTGCACCTTCAATATTATATACCCTTTTTGGGATAGATTTCAAAGAGCTCTGATATAGCAGGAACCACTAAATTATGAAATTGCTAAATTGGGAATTGTATTTCAACCCAGAACAAGAAATGTGCTTGAACGGACACTAAATAACTCGCCCAGCTACAGCACTAGGGACAGATTTAGCTGGATATAAATTTGAGGCCTAGTATTTAGGCGCTGGGTGACCGGTATGGATTTAGTGACAGAATTAGACTGGGATATGGCCAAAAAATGAACAGACTATTGCTGGTTAAATGCACTTGGTGTGACAGCTTCACCCTGATGTAGGCTTTAGCCAAAAAACAACCACACCATTGAGGGTTAAATGCACTTGGTGACAGGCGCAGCTTGCCCCTGATTTTGTATATGGCCAAAAAATGAACAGACTATTGCTGGTTAAATGCACTTGGTGTGACAGCTTCACCCTGATGTAGGCTTTAGCCAAAAAACAACCACACCATTGAGGGTTAAATGCACTTGGTGACAGGCGCAGCTTGCCCCTGATTTTGTATATGGCCAAAAAATGAACAGACTATTGCTGGTTAAATGCACTTGGTGTGACAGCTTCACCCTGATGTAGGCTTTAGCCAAAAAACAACCACACCATTGAGGGTTAAATGCACTTGGTGACAGGCGCAGCTTGCCCCTGATTTTGTATATGGCCAAAAAATGAACAGACTATTGCTGGTTAAATGCACTTGGTGTGACAGCTTCACCCTGATGTAGGCTTTAGCCAAAAAACAACCACACCATTGAGGGTTAAATGCACTTGGTCGCAGCTTGTGCTGGCGCACCACAAGACACAAAATGGCCGCCGATCACCCCAGAAAAATGAGACTGACAAACGGTCTGTGCAGCCTAAAAACAGTGAGCAATTGAGGATCAGCAGCTCAATGATCCACAGCTGCAGATCGATCAGTTAATCAAGTCCTTTGGAGGAGTTAATCTGCCTAATCTCGCCCTACTGTCGCAGCCGCAACCTCTCCCTACGCTAATCAGAGCAGAGTGACGGGCGGCGCTATGTGACTCCAGCTTAAATAGAGGCTGGGTCACATGGTGCTCTGGCCAATCACAGCCATGCCAATAGTAGGCATGGCTGTGATGGCCTCTTGGGGCAAGTAGTATGACGCTTGTTGATTGGCTGCTTTGCAGCCTTTCAAAAAGCGCCAAGAAAGCGTCACAAAAGCGCGAAGAAAGCGACGAACACCGAACCCGAACCCGGACTTTTACGAAAATGTCCGGGTTCGGGTCCGTGTCACGGACACCCCAAAATTCGGTACGAACCCGAACTATACAGTTCGAGTTCGCTCATCCCTAGTCATATTCTAGGTTCTTCAAAGTAGCCACCTTTTGCTTTGATTACTGCTTTGCACACTCTTGGCATTCTCTTGATGAGCTTCAAGAGGTAGTCATCTGAAATGGTTTTCACTTCACAGGTGTGCCCTGTCAGGTTTAATAAGTTGGATTTATTGCCTTATAAATGGGGTTAGGACCATCAGTTGCGTTGTGGAGAAGTCAGGTGAATACACAGCTGATAGTCCTACTGAATAGACTGTTAGAATTTGTATTATGGCAAGAAAAAAGCAGCTAAGTAAAGAAAAACGAGTGGCCATCATTACTTTAAGAAATGAAAGTCAGTCAGTCTGAAAAATTGGGAAAACTTTGAAAGTGTCCCCAAGTGCAGTCACAAAAACCATCAAGCGCTACAAAGTAACTGGCTCACATGCGGACCACTCCAGGAAAGGAAGACCAAGAGTCACCTCTGCTGTGGAGGATAAGTTCATCTGAGTCACCAGCCTCAGAAATTGCAGGTTAACAGCAGCTCAGATTAGAGACCAGGTCAATGCCACACAGAGTTCTAGCAGCAGACACATCTCTAGAACAACTGTTAAGAGGAGACTGTGTGAATCAGGCCTTCATGGTAGAATATCTGCTAGGAAACCACTGCTAAGGACAGGCAACAAGCAGAAGAGACTTGTTTGGGCTAAAGAACACAAGGAATGGACATTAGACCAGTGGAAATCTGTGCTTTGGTCTGATGAGTCCAAATTTGAGATCTTTGGTTCCAACCACCGTGTCTTTGTGCGATGCAGAAAAGGTGAACGGATGGACTCTACATGCCTGGTTCCCACCGTGAAGCATGGAGGAGGAGGTGTGATGGTGTGGAGGTGCTTTGCTGGTGACACTGTTGGGGATTTATTCAAAATTGAAGGCATACAGAACCAGCATGGCTACCACAGCATCTTGCAGCGGCATGCTATTCCATCCGGTTTGCATTTAGTTGGACCATCATTTATTTTTCAACAGGACAATGACCCCAAACACACCTTCAGGCTGTGTAACGGCTATTTGACCATGAAGGAGAGTGATGGGGTGCTGCGCCAGATGACCTGGCCTCCACAGTCACCGGACCTGAGATGGTTTGGGGTGAGCTGGACCGCAGAGTGAAGGCAAAAGGGCCAACAAGTGCTAAGCATCTCTGGGAACTCCTTCAAGACTGTTGGAAGACCATTTCAGGTGACTACCTCTTGAAGCTCATCAAGAGAATGCCAAGAGTGTGCAAAGCAGTAATCAAAGCAAAAGGTGGCTACTTTGAAGAACCTAGAATATGACATATTTTCAGTTGTTTCACACTTTTTTGTTATGTATATAATTCCACGTGTGTTAATTCATAGTTTTAATGCCTTCAGTGTGAATCTACAATTTTCATAGTCATGAAAATAAAGAAAACTCTTTGAATGAGAAGGTGTGTCCAAACTTTTGGTCTGTACTGTACATGCAGACCTGCTAAAATGTGAAGTTTCACGTATTGCGCCAAAATATGCGCATCATTAGTGCCGATTTGCGCAATCGCAAATATATTGGAGCAATGTTCTGCCGTGCCAACCATTTTCTCCAGTCTCAGGAAACTTCTAGCCGTTTGGAAATTTGGAAATTTAGCAAAAGTAACCCACGCCTGTATTTTGCGCGCATTACACGAATATTAAATTGCCGATTTTTTTGCAATCAAGAAAATTATCTCGAATTCGCAAATATATGATGAATATTCGCCCAAATATTCGTGAAATATTGAGAATTCGAATATAGCCCCTGCCGCTCATCACTAGTAATTTGTTATTTGTATTTATCAAGGATATAAGGCGATATGATTCCATTAATTTAGGATTTGTATCTGGTTTTAATATTAGTGTTATCAGAGGTTTGTGTAAAGTATCAGGCAGTATGTTGTTATTTCTAGAGGCATTCCACATTTGCAGTAATTTAGGCGTTAATACTTTTCTGTATGTGTCATATACCTTAAAGGGGATACCGTCCAACCCTGGGGACTTATTCTTGGCAATAGAGTTAAATACCTTGTCTATTTCTGATCGGTTAATTGGGGCTTCCAACATTTCTTTCTGTTCTTTTGTTAATTGTTTTTTTTCTATATGTTCCAGGAACCCATTTATTACATCCATTCACTCATTTAATCTAATTTTATATACAGTGGATATAAAAAGTCTACACACCCCTGTTAAAATGTACGGTTTCCGTGCTGTAAAAAAATGAGACAAAGATAAATCATTTCAGAACTTTTTCCACCTTTAATGTGACCTATAAACTGTACCACTTAATTGAAAAAATAAAATAAAAAATCTTTTAGGTGGAGGGAAGAAAACAAAAAACACTAAAATGATGTGGTTGCATAAGTGTGCACATCCTCCTATAACTGGGGATGCAGCTGTGTTCAGAATTAAGCATTCACATTCAAAATCATGTTAAATAGAAGTCAGCATACACCTGCCATCATTTAAAGTGCCTCTGATTAACCCCAAATTAAGTTCAGCTGCTCTAGTTGGTCTTTCCTGAAATTATCTTAGTCATATCCCACAGCAAAAGCCATGGTCCACAGAGAGCTTCCAAAGCATCAGAGGGATCTCATTGTTAAAAGGTATCAGTCAGCAGAAGGGTACAAAATAATTTCCAAGGCATTAGATACCATGGAACACAGTGAAAAGAGTCATCATCAAGTGGAGAAAATATGGCACAACAGTGACATTACTAAGAACTGGACGTCCCTCCAAAATTGATGAAAAGACGAGAAGAAAACTAGTCTGGGAGGCTACCAAGAGGCCTACAGCAACATTAAAGGATCTGCAGGAATATCTGGCAAGTACAGGCTGTGTGGAACATGTGACAACAATCTCCCGTATTCTTCATATGTCTGGGCTATGGGGTAGAGTGGGAAGACGAAAGCCTTTTCTTACAAAGAAAAACATCCAAGCCAGGCTACATTTTGCAAAACACATCTGAAGTCTCATAAAAGCATGTGGGAAAAGGTGTTATGGTCTGATGAAACCAAGGTTGAACTTTTTGGCCATAATTCCAAAAGATATGTTTGGCACAAAAACAACACTGCACATCACTAAAAGAAACAAGCACTTAAGTTAGTCAGAAACAAGACACATGCAGGGCACACCAATCATGTGGCACACAAGAAACGTATACATGTGTCACATACTGCATATACACCACTGATACATAGAACATATATAGCACACACCAATCACACATAGGAAACACACAATGCACACACCAAGACATTTATGCCTAACCCTATTAAGTGTAACACACTTTAAAGGGTTACAGGGGTTGTATCACTTCAGCAATTGGCATTTATCATGAAGAGAAAGTTAATACAAGGCACTAACTAATGTATTGTGATTGTCCATATTGACTATTTTCCATCACATTATACACAGCACGTATCCATGATTTTGACCACTCTGCTATCCAGCAGAGTTGGTCGTGCTTGCACACCATAGGTAAAGGTATTGGCCTATGTGCACTTCCAGCCTTTCCCTATAGTGTGTAAGCACGGCCACCACTGCTGGATACGTGCTGTGTATAATTTGATGAAAAGGAGGCAATATGGACAATCACACTACATTAGTAAGTGTTGTGTATTAACTACATGATAAATGCCATTTACTGAAGTGAGACAAACCCTTTAACCCCTTTAAGCATAAATGTCTGGCATGAAATTTACCAAATCTTAACCTCCTCATATTGTACATAATCTACATTATAATTAAAAGGGTTGTCCTACCATAATGACCTATTGCCTATCTACAGGATAGGTGAGGTCTGACTGCTGGAACACCCACTGATCATGAAAAAAGGCGTCCTGAGACATTCAATTACATTACCACCAATCTATGTACACAAGGGTCTTAAGACTACGTTCCCTTGATCATGGGGGTCCCAGCAGTCAGACTCCCATTAATTAGACACTTATCACCTGTCATGTCATAGCTGTTGGACCTTTTCACATTCCCTATCCTTAAAGGTTTTCTTTGGGTGTAAAAAAAATAATTAAAAAAATAATAAAAATCTGGCCCAAAATATGTGCAAACTAAAATAAAAATGCTCGCCTGTTAAAGGACCCGTGTCCACTTTTCTAGTTATCCTCATTTACAGGATCGAGAGACCTAAGTTATCGGTGGGGGTCTGAACGCTGGAGCCCCCCGCTGATCCCCCTTCTTGATTGAGTGGCAGGTCAAGCATATACCCTGCCTCTCCATCCATTCTATATGGGGTCGCTGGAGATGGCAGAGTACAGCGCTGGCTATTTCCAGTGGTCCCAAAGAGAATGAATGGAGCAGCTTGGCGTATGTGTGGTCTGCCACATCATCAAAAAGGGGGAACAGGACCCGTTCCTGGGATCAGTGGGGGTCACAGACTGGGACCCCACTAATCATATAGTTATGCCCTATGGTGTGGTGAGGATAACTTGAAAACCCTGACAACCACTTCAAATCCTCCACCACTCCACCACCAATATCTCTTTATATGGCAGCAGTGTCAATACTGGAGACTATGACGCACTGTGCAGAATTTTTCTGGGATAAGTCCAACCTCCTTTGCAGATCACAACTTTTAACAAAGCCCAAGCAAAAGTGCTAGAGGAGCAACGTGAGCAAAGGGCACAAACGGAGGGTCATAACTGAAGCAGAGACATTAGGGTCACCCGAGGCAAGGTAATAGTGGGGATCCTGGAGTAGAGGTAACTGGAGAAGAGGCAATATTAGTGGTGTATTTAGAGTGAGGGCATCTGGAGCTGGGGCACTTATGGGGGTGCCCCTAAAGCAGAGGTACTAGGGTCACCTGAGGCAGGGTAATAGTGGTGATCCTGGAGCAGAGGTATTAGGGGGCAACTGGAGAAGAGGAAATATTAGAGGTGCATTTAGATTGGGGCATTGGGGGGCATCTGGAGCTGTGGCTCTAATGGGGGTGCACCTAAAGCAGAGGCATTGGGGGGACCTAGGGCAGAGTCCCCCCAATGCCACTCTGAACTCTGCAGAGAGCAGCACACATACATAGATCTGAGTTTACTATAAACAAATCCCCTATTTCCCCCTTACAGTCTCCTACAGCTCACTACTGTCACACACCTGAGAAATCAGCCCAGCACCGCAGAGGAGTCCTTCTCTCCAGCAACCAGTTTTCTGACACCAGGGAGAGCAGGAGGATGGCCAGACATGTTCTCTCCTCCTTCACTGCCAGCAGTCCGGGAAACTTAGAAGATACTGCAGGGCCTCCTGTACAATTTATACTAGTAGGAGGCTTCATCACTTTGCGATACTGACACCTAGTGGCTACAATAATTATCTCTCCTGAAAACAGGAGAACTAATTACTCCTCCGTCTTATCTCGCATAGAAGACTGGGGGCCTACGGAGGAATCCCCTGCCTCCCCGGTCGGCAAATCCGAGCCTGGCTGCAAGTAAATGCTTCCTTCCAGACAATTGGTTTCTCCACGGCGCATTTAAATTGGCCTTTAGGGTAGATTCACAAAGTCTACTAATACCCCTTTTATTTATGGACGCATTGCTTGCACTTCTGTTTCTTGTTGAAACAATGCTGGCTCCTGATGCTAGCTGAAAGTCTTTCTATTGGAAAAATAGAATGCAGGACATACTTTTTGTTTTTTGCTACTAGCGTTTCTTGTTGTTGTTGTTTTCCAACTTGATGGTGTGCCTTGTGTCTCTGCATTTTTTTTAAAAGATGCAGCATAGGTGAAGCAATGGCATTTTTCAGCAGTTTTTCATTAGTTTTCCTATAGTGACAAAATGCATCAAAAATAGCATTCAAATATGTGTTAACACAAAAAGGCCACTAAAAATCTATTAAAACATTTGCGGTATGGCCCAAACCACAAGCAAGTTAACAAACAAATGCCACTAAATATAAATAAAAAAATCTTTGCAGTATTGCACACACCACAAGCAGTTTTTATGGCATGTTTTAGCAGTAAATAAATGCCAGAGCAATATTTGTGTGTGAAGAAACGCTTAGGCTGGTTTCACACGATTGTGTGTCACGCTCTGGACTTGCAGCGCAGCACCCGTCCTAAACTTCCAGCACTTCCGAGGTCACATAGCATTATATTGATTTATGAAGCTATGTAACCCTTGCAGTTCTGGAATGTATTGGATAACACTGGCATAAAGCTGTTAGTAGTTGTTTACCTCGCGTATATCTTCCCCATGCTTTTTCAGTTTGTATTCTCCTGACCTGTTTTCACCATATAAACCAATCCGTCTGGTTTGTTTCCATCCTGTATATAGCACTACCTGCTCCTGTACCCAACCAAAACCATGATGCACTTCTCCTTTTTCTGCCACAGCTCCAGCGCCACCCCTAACCACACTTAATTCGTTTACAGTTCCTCCCAACCAAATAGTTACATAGACACTCCCCTATCACTGCATCTGTAAGGATATAACATTACAGGAAATAAGAAAGGTTTGCGAGGACATATGTATTACCCCAGAGCAGGCACTACCATTCCTACACCCTACTACTGGCTAACCAATAATGTCATCTGTGTATTTATTCCAGGTCTGTCACGAGGGTATCGAGAACCACGCCTGACTCCGTTATACCCGGGGTCAGGAAGTCGCAGCGGTTGGCTGCACGCTCTATTTAAGATAGGGCTGTTTTCCTTATGGTAGCTTTCTGAGTTTGCTTTGCAAACCCTTTTGGCTCACTCAGGGATCCGTAGCTCCTTCTCCTCAGCTGTTCCTTGTCCAGCACTCCCTAACCTCCTTATATTCCCCTCTCACACTTCTCTGGTTGCCAGAGATAGAGCTTCCTGCCTGGACATCTATCCTGACCCACTGGAGCTGTGTTGCTGCGTTCTCTGACTGTTGATTCAGAACGCTACCCTCCGGATCCCTGTTGGACCTTTGTGGACTGCTGTGGTAGTCCACCTGGGTGTTTGTGTTTGTCTGTATTTGTCTGTCCTCTCCCTGGTGTTTCCCTCTTAGTGCAGTGGTGCGGACTAGCGATCCCACCGGCCCGTTCACTATCTAGGGCTCATTTCAGGGAAAGCCAGGGTTTAGGCACGTGATCGCCGCACGGGTAAGGAACCCGTCTAGGGACGTCAGGGCAGTCAGGTGCCAGTCAGCAAGGTGAGTTAGGGGTCACCACCTTTCCCTCTCCCTTGGGCAGGGCTTTCCCTGTTTTCCTCCCTGTGCGTGACACCGGTCATCACATTATCTCTGGCCCTTATTTTGTGTAGGTTAAAAAAATTAATTTTTTTTTTTACCTACTTAGAATCCAGTATGGATCAAATTGCTGCTCTGTCCAAACAATTTCATGGCCTGTCTTTGGAGGTGGTAGGATTGAAGGCGTCGGTCCTCCAGCAACAGCAGCAATTACAACTGACCGCAAGCCCAGCGGTTGCTACTGGTAACCAGGTTGTTGCGGAACCCAAGGTCCCTCTCCCTGACAGATTTTCTGGGGGAAGGGACAAGTTTTTGACATTCCGTGAGGCCTGTAAGTTATATTTTAAACTGCGCCCTTACTCCTCTGGTAATGAAGATCAGAGGGTGGGGGTTGTTATTTCCCTGCTGCAGGGGGACCCGTAGTCCTGGGCGTTCTCTTTACCTACTGATTCCCAGGCTCTTCGGTCAGTGGATGAGTTTTTCGGGGCCTTGGGTCTCATATATGACGACCCTGACCGAGTAGCACTGGCTGAATCAAGATTACAGAGACTCTTACAAGGAGAACTGGCCGGTAGAGGAGTATTGCTCTGAATTCCGTAGGTGGGCTACGGATACCCAATGGAACGACCCGGCTCTCAGGAGTCAGTTCTGCTCTGGGTTATCTGAAAGGGTTAAGGATGCGCTTGCATTATATGAGACCCCCTTTTCCCTTGATGCGGTTATGTCCCTTTCTATCCGTATAGAGAGACGCCTTAGGGACAGGTTGAAAGAACCAGAGAAATTGGTAACTCCTCCCAAGCAGCAGTTAGTCTGTACGGACTTAGACGAGCCTATGCAGCTAGGAGGAACTACTCCCCAGGTCCGTCCTCCTGAGGCTCGCCGTAGGCGTGGGGTTTGTTTTTTTTGTGGGGAGAGGGGTCATTTCATTAATGTCTGTCCTTCTTTCCTCAGAAACAAAAGACCGTCGGAAAAACTACTAAGCCCAGGCTGTGTGGAGGATGTCAGCCGGGGGGTATACGTCTCCTCCATACGTACATCGCAATTTGTGTTGCCAGCGGTTATTATTTTTGGTGATAAGACGGAGACTATTTCTTTCTTTTTAGACAGTGGAGCAGGGGTAAATTTGACAGATGCCCATTTTGCCCGCACTTTGGGTTTGTCTCTCTGTACGTTACAGAGACCCATTCCCATATTCGCTATTGATTCTGCTCCCCTGTCTCAGAGAAACCTCACCCACATTGTTCATAATTTACACCTTCGGGTAGGGGACCACCATAACGAGATGCTTTCAGGTTATGTTCTGGAGGGGCTTCCCACTCCGGTGGTGCTGGGTCTTCCCTGGTTGGTAGCGCACAATCCAGTAGTGGATTGGCAGGCCAGGGAGATATTGGAGTGGAGTGAGCAGTGCAGAGGAAATTGCTTAAATAGCAATTGCTTAGTCGCCTCCATAACTACCCTACCTACATTTATTTCGGATTTTGAGGATGTTTTTTCTGAAAAGGGTTGTCAGAAGTTACCACCTCATCGTCCTTATGATTGCCCGGTTAACCTTATTCCCGGCGCAAAATTACCCAAGACCAGGTTATATAATCTTTCGGGTCCAGAGAGACAAGCCATGAAAGATTATATCTCCGAGAGCTTGGCTAAGGGACACATCAGGCCCTCTTCTTCACCCGTGGCTGCAGGGTTTTTCTTTGTTAAAAAGAAAGATGGGGGCCTGCGTCCTTGCTTGGATTTTCGCGAATTAAATCGGATAACCATCCGAGACCCATACCCTCTTCCTCTCATTCCTGACCTGTTTAATCAGATTGCGGGTGCTAGGTGGTTCTCCAAACTTGATCTTAGGGGGGCCTACAATCTGATTCGTATTAAGGAGGGGGATGAGTGGAAGACAGCGTTTAACACCCCTGAGGGGCATTATGAAAATCTAGTTATGCCTTTCGGTCTGACCAATGCTCCTGCCGTCTTTCAACATTTCGTTAATGACATTTTTAGTCATCTAATCGGCAGGTTTGTGGTAATATACCTAGATGATATTTTAATTTATTCGTCTGATCTGAAAACACATGAGGTGCATGTCAGACAAGTACTGCAGGTCCTACGGACGAATGAATTATATGCTAAGATTGAAAAATGTGTCTTCGCCGTTCAGGAAATACAATTCCTGGGTTATTTTTTATCTGCTTCAGGTTTCCGTATGGATCCTAGGAAGGTCCAGGCAATTTTAGATTGGGATCTTCCTGAGAACCTCAAAGCACTACAACGGTTCTTGGGCTTCGCGAATTTCTATAGGAAATTCATTAAAAATTATTCACTTATTGTAAAACCGCTTACTGACATGACTAGGAAGGGGTCTGATTTTTCTGAATGGTCTGACGCCGCTAAAGTTGCTTTTTCCTCTCTAAAAGAGAGGTTTACCTCAGCACCTGTACTAGTCCAACCTGATGTCTCTCAGCCTTTTATTGTTGAAGTCGATGCGTCAGAGGTGGGAGTGGGGGCGGTGCTGTCTCAGGGTCCGTCTCCTGGCAAATGGCGTCCTTGTGCTTTCTTTTAGAAAAAACTATCTGCAGCAGAAAAGAACTACGATATTGGCAATAGGGAACTATTAGCTATTAAACTTGCGTTTGAGGAGTGGCGTCACTTCTTAGAGGGGGCAGTCCACCCCGTCACTGTGATTACAGGACCACAAAAATCTCCTGTACCTCGAATCAGCTAAGCGTCTCACCTCTAGACGGGCCGGACCTAGGAGTGAATGACTATGTGTGGTTGTCTACTAGGAATATTAAATTGAAGGTTCCCTCTTGGAAACTGGGTCCTAGGTTTATTGGCCCTTACAAAATTGTAGCCATCATCAACCCCGTGGCTTTTCGCCTGGAGTTACCTCAGACTTTTAAAATTCATAATGTTTTTCATAAGTCGTTACTCAAAAAATATGTTCCACCTCTAGAACCATCACCGCTGCCACCCCCTCCTGTTGTCGTGGATGGTAATCTAGAATTTCAGATATCCAAAATTGTTAATTCTCGTCGGGTCCGCCGCTCTCTTCAATATCTGGTGCATTGGAGAGGTTACGGTCCCGAGGAAAGAATGTGGGTTCCTGCGTCTGAGGTAAACGCCGACAGGTTAGTTCGGGTTTTTCATGCCTCTCATCCTGAGAGACCTGGTCCTGAGTGTCCGGAGGCCCCTCGTAGAGAGGGGGGTACTGTCACGAGGGTATCGAGAACCACGCCTGACTCCGTTATACCCGGGGTCAGGAAGTCGCAGCGGTTGGCTGCACGCTCTATTTAAGATAGGGCTGTTTTCCTTATGGTAGCTTTCTGAGTTTGCTTTGCAAACCCTTTTGGCTCACTCAGGGATCCGTAGCTCCTTCTCCTCAGCTGTTCCTTGTCCAGCACTCCCTAACCTCCTTATATTCCCCTCTCACACTTCTCTGGTTGCCAGAGATAGAGCTTCCTGCCTGGACATCTATCCTGACCCACTGGAGCTGTGTTGCTGCGTTCTCTGACTGTTGATTCAGAACGCTACCCTCCGGATCCCTGTTGGACCTTTGTGGACTGCTGTGGTCGTCCACCTGGGTGTTTGTGTTTGTCTGTATTTGTCTGTCCTCTCCCTGGTGTTTCCCTCTTAGTGCAGTGGTGCGGACTAGCGATCCCACCGGCCCGTTCACTATCTAGGGCTCATTTCAGGGAAAGCCAGGGTTTAGGCACGTGATCGCCGCACGGGTGAGGAACCCGTCTAGGGACGTCAGGCCAGTCAGGTGCCAGCCGCAAGGTGAGTTAGGGGTCACCACCTTTCCCTCTCCCTTGGGCAGGGCTTTCCCTGTTTTCCTCCCTGTGCGTGACACCGGTCATCACAAGGTCATCTTACACTGTGTCTTAAAATTATTGCTATTTAACTGTTATGCATGTCTGTAAATGTAATGTGCCTGGTTTTCCAGTAGGTGGCAATGTATCTGACAGAGAAATTTTTGATAGAATGGAACTTACCATTCCATTATTCCATTCTCTCCCCTTTTGGGCAGAAATGGGCTAGTCCTGAGTCCTACCAGGGGAGGTGTTGCAGGAAGCCAAGTAGAGTAAAGAGTTGGAAGGAGAAGAGACATGGCACAGTGAGGGGAGCATCCCCTCCAGCAGCAGGAGCCTTCCATGGGAAGCAGCTCATAGAGCACCATGGCTCCAGAAAATTTATAGACTATAGAGTATTATGAGGGGGTCAATGGCCAAAGTCACCCCACTCAAAGGTACCAGAACTGCCAGAAAGTCCAGTAACTAGACTGAAGCCAGAGATTAGCACAGCAGAGAAAGATATAGCAAAGTGTTCAAGTTCACCTGCCAGTTTACCCTTAGCCTGCTGTAGCCAAGAGAAAGATCAAGTATTGTTTGGATACAAGTTTATTCAAGTAAAACCTTTAGACTTCACCAAGTCTGGACTCGACTTATTCCTCCAACTACACCTCCTTTAAATGCTACTGAGCCTAACCCTGGGGAGCGACAGTATCCAGGTAGGAGCACCATAACGCAAAACTATCAGGCCACATCACTACTCAGCATTCCCTAAAATCCTGGGACACGATTGACCTGGGGGGGGGGGGGGGGGGGCGGCACGCCGCATATAGTCATGTGTAGGCTTGAGTGAATAAAGCTTCGGATCATAGATCTGAAGTCAATTCATTTAAAAAGTTCATTCGTAGTGCTGTTTCCGTACAGCACTAAAATGTATGGGCTCCGTGTCGATAAACTTCGTCTCGCCCGAAGCTGCGCAAGACTTCGGTGAATGAGGTAGCAAAGGTACCAAAGCCGACTTCAGATTCCTTTTTTAAAATATTTTAAAAAATGTAGATAGGAATACTGAAGTCATTCACCAAGTTCTCGAGCAATTTTGCCAAGACGAAGTTTTGCTACACGGAGCCCATACATTTTAAAGCTGTACAGAAACAGCATTACAAACTACATTACAAGTTTTTTAACTAATCGACTTCGGATCTATGATGTGAAGCTCGATTCGCTCAAGCCTAGTCATGTGACCACATCCCAAAATGGAAGATAGGAACAATAAGGGGAGAAAAAATATATTACAGCTTCCTTTATATATGATTATGTTAAAAAGATATTGATGCAAACAGGAAAACCCTTTTAAGTGGTTTAACTACTAGTGTTGAGCGCGAATATTCGAAAAGCAAATTTTTTGATCGAATATCGGCACTTCGCTAATTCGCGAATATTTTGAATATAGCACTATAAATTCACTATTTCGAATATTCGTTTTATTTTTTATTTTTTTTGTTATATTTTTTTCTTTCCCACTTCCCAAAAGTAGTTCTTACCTGTCCTGAGGATTCCTGGCTTCCTGGCTGCTCCAGTCAGTGCCCATTGCCGCTTCTGCCGACTTCTGTGCTCATGGAGTGTCCCCATCACCATGTGAACGCCTCCATACTAGAATGTACTGTCGGATGTGAGAATTAAGTTAAAATCGCAATGTGATTAATATAACTTGAAGTAATGGCATTGCAATTTCAACTTAGACCTGGTTTATTATGGTTGGCTTGGTAGAATTAGCGAAGATGACGAATGTATTCGTCATATTACTCATAACGAAGATAAAAAAGTATTCTCCATCTTCGTTTTAGCTCCATATTCGTCAACTTGGCTAATTCTAGCAATCAAATAGGAAAGTTGACAAGAGACAGCTAAGTTTTTAATTGGCTATGTGATTATATTACTTTGCTTTTTTTTCTAAATAAATAAAATAATTATAATACTATATATTATAAATATTTATTTTAAAAAAAAGCAAAGTCATATAATCGCATAGCCAATTAAACTCAGCTGTCTCTATAGTCAACTTTCCTATTTGATTGCTAGAATTAGCAAAGTTGACGAATAGGTAGAAAAAACGAAGATGGAGAATACTTTGTTATCTTCATTTTGAGGAATATGACGAATACATTTGTCATATTCGTCATCTTCGCTAATTCTAGATTTCAAACCAATAGGAAAGTTACCTTAAGTTAAAATCGCAATACGCGATTATTTAAATCGCATATTAATCGCGATAACTAGAATAATGGCGAATATTCGATTTCGACGAATATGAGATGAATATTCAAGCGAACATTCGCAAATTTCGTCGAAATAGAATATGGCATCTCCCGCTCATCACTATTAACTACACTTGTACAAAACAAAAATATAAAGAAATAAATAGTTTTTGTGCTGCCACATTCTGTCCCTTGATGGACAGACCCTCTTAAAGGGCTTATTTTTGTGGAATAAACTGAAGTAACATTTTGGGGTACATGAGACTTATTATGGCATCCACCATGAGGGATAAATAATGGAAGATGCAGCCACTAAATAACCAGACTACCCATTAGTGATGAAATGAATACTGCTGCCTTGGCTACTGTCTGAATACTTCCTTTGTTAGATCTGATTTTAGCATTCCATGCAGGTAATATACAGACATGAAACATTGGAGGTGCAATGCCATCTCCCAGATCTCATGTATGCTTTTAGCACTACTATTTCTTGATTTGATGAGGTGTAAGGGTTAAACAAGACATCAGATTATAGCTGGGTTTATGAAGCTATACAGTCTGCATTAGATAAGAAAAAAGATATGATTCATTGCTATTGTGGAGTAACCATACCAGAACTACTAGATTAGCGTGGGTGTAAGATCAAAAGGTGGAGAGTGGAAAGGCTTAGAGGAGTTCCCAACGTGTTCCCTGCTTTACAGGAGGAAGCATATGTGTTTCCACCCTATGAAGAAATGTTTTTTTTTTTTTTACTAGCTTAAAGGTGGTAGGGACTGAGTCACAGCACACTACTTTTCATATGACCTGCAGCTTCCAGTGCACATGAAAACCAAAACTAACACATCTGAAAAAAGACCCCTCCTGTTATCTCACTGAGGCCATACATGAGAATACGCCAAGGGGAAGTTTACATGTCAAATGGAGAAAACTGAATCAGGGAAAAAATTGAGTGTTAGGACATTTAAGTTGCATTCATTGTCCCCCATGTTACATAATCTTATTTGCCATATTATTTGCATTTAAATGCTGGGACTGAGCAGGTAATTATTGGGAAAGAAGAGTTCTTTCTGGATAACCAGCTGCTTGTCCCACTGTATGGAGACAAGTGATGGCTACTGCAGTCTCTGGTCCCCATACAGACTCATTGTTTCTGAGCAGCAGATCCCTGGGTATACAGAACGATCTCCTGTCCAGAAATGATGACTTAATGTGACGCATAACTGATGAGTCCACCTAATGAAGGAGCATGTGTTTATCAGGTGACCAGGGGCATCTTTATACAGGCCGATTACCAGGAACAAATGTACTTCCTACGAATGTCCATTCCCACTAACTGACCAGATAACGAGTTAACGCGGGCCCCTCCTCGTTGGGTGACCTTACTGCCTGACTCATTGCACTGTATACTCCACGTCACAAATATAAGAATGATTGCCTGACTCATTTCACTGTATACAGGTCCTTCTAAAAAAATTAGCATATTGTGATAAAGTTCATTATTTTCAGTAATGTACTGATAAACATTAGACTTTCATATATTTTAGATTCATTACACACAACTGAAGTAGTTCAAGCCTTTTATTGTTTTAATATTGATGATTTTGGCATACAGCTCATGAAAAACCCAAATTCCTATCTAAAAAAATTAGCATATTTCATCCGACCAATAAAATGAAAAGTGTTTTTAATACAAAAAAAGTCAACCTTCAAATAATTATGTTCAGTTATGCACTCAATACTTGGTTGGGAATCCTTTTGCAGAAATGAATGCTTCAATGCGGCGTGGCATGGAGGCAATCAGCCTGTGGCACTGCTGAGGTGTTATGGAGGCCCAGGATGCTTCGATAGCGGCCTTAAGCTCATCCAGAGTGTTGGGTCTTGCGTCTCTCAACTTTCTTTTCCCAATATCCCACAGATTCTCTATGGGGTTCAGGTCAGGAGAGTTGGCAGGCCAATTGAGCACAGTAATACCATGGTCAGTAAACCATTTACCAGTGGTTTTGGCACTGTGAGCAGGTGCCAGGTCGTGTTGAAAAATGAAATCTTTATCTCCATAAAGCTTTTCAGCAGATGGAAGCATGAAGTGCTCCAAAATCTCCAGATAGCTAGCTGCATTGACCCTGCCCTTGATAAAACACAGTGGACCAACACCAGCAGCTGACATGGCACCCCAGACCATCACTGACTGTGGGTACTTGACACTGGACTTCAGGCATTTTGGCATTTCCCTCTCCCCAGTCTTCCTCCAGACTCTGGCACCTTGATTTCCGAATGACATGCAAAATTTGCCTTCATCCGAAAAAAGTACTTTGGACCACTGAGCAACAGTCCAGTGCTGCTTCTCTGTAGCCCAGGTCAGGCGCTTTTGCCCCTGTTTCTGGTTCAAAAGTGGCTTGACCTGGGGAATGCGGCACCTGTAGCCCATTTCCTGCACACGCCTGGACACGGTGGCTCTGGATGTTTCTACTCCAGACTCAGTCCACTGCTTCCGCAGGTCCCCTAAGGTCTGGAATTGGTCCTTCTCCACAATCTTCCTCAGGGTCCGGTCACCTGTTCTCGTTGTGCAGCGTTTTCTGCCACACTTTTTCCTTCCCACAGACTTCCCACTGAGGTGCCTTGATACAGCACTCTGGGAACAGCCTATTCGTTCAGAAATTTATTTCTGTGTCTTAGCCTCTTGCTTGAGGGTGTCAATGATGGCCTTCTGGACAGCAGTCAGGTCGGCAGTCTTACCCATGATTGCGGTTTTGAGTAATGAACCAGGCTGGGAGTTTTTAAAAGCCTCAGGAAACTTTTGCAGGTGTTTAGAGTTAATTAGTGGATTCAGATGATTAGGTTAATAGCTCGTTTAGAGAACCTTTTCATGATATGCAAATTTTTTTAGATAGGAATTTTGGGTTTTCATGAGCTGTATGCCAAAATCATCAATATTAAAACAATAAAAGGCTTGAACTACTTCAGTTGTGTGTAATGAATCTAAAATATATGAAAGTCTAATGTTTATCAGTACATTACAGAAAATAATGAACTTTATCACAATATGCTAATTTTTTTAGAAGGACCTGTACTTCACGTCACAATTATATGAACTGAAAACATTTTTTGGAACATCAGCCTGAGAAGAGGGGATAAAATTAACCAAAACCAATTTTCTAATTTTTATATTTGAGATTTTACCCACTTATTTTTTATTTTTGCTTGCTGGTATCAATAGGACACAGAGGTCTTTTTAGGATATAAATGAAAATTATATAGAGATCAACAATATTGGTAAAAACCGCCCCTGTGCATATACATAGAAAAACGCAAGATTACCGCAAGGATTAAGTCTGGAACTCAAAGGAATACTAATGAACATATTTACTATGAAATTAAATAGAACAGCATAGGGTCGATATAAATTTATATTTTTATATAATGTATTTATTATTTATATTTCATTATGACTTCATTCTCTAGAAGGTTGATAGTATTAAACAAATAGGATAAAATATGGGGTCAAACACATATATATATATATATATATATATATATATATATTTATCTTAATATGATCTGTTTTGATATAAATGAAAACCGCATAGAAAGTAATATTATTGTCAAAAACCGCAGCAATAACGCAATATTGCCGCAAGAGTAGAACCTGTTTGGATTTCTGCAGAACAACTAGGAATAGACAATAGCGATGTATGTAGCTAACTAAAAAGAACAGTATATGGCGATATATATTCTTATATAATTTATATGTTATTTCTATATGCATTTTTGATACATGGTTCCATACATATAAATCTGGATTTTATTTAGATACTGCTTGCCTATATTGCTAATATATATTTATGAACATGTCCGCTACAATAGCTCTGTGAGTCCTCCAAATACTCCATGTCAAGATTTCAGTGCAGCTGAATCAAATTAAATCAAACTACACCTGGATAGCTGTATATAAAAGTCAACGCGTCTGGTGAAGGATAACCCCATGAAACTAAGCACATAACTAGGATATTGAAGCGCTGCAAGTCGACCATAAGGAGAGGGATCGATCTCGAAAATCTTCCAGGAAAAATTGAAAATCGACAGCCGTAGTAAAAACTGACCTGCCGCTTGGTTAAAGCACCTGTGCAGGAACTGCATCACATAAAATCACTAAAACGGCACTCCTACAAGTGATGACCGAAGATCCCTGAGCCTACTCTTTGGAAGCTATATCACTGTCTGCAAGCGTATTACACGTGGGACGCCACGCTAACCGCAACACAGCCGTCACAACTCTACAGAACTGTGAGTAAAAACTAGTGCCGAACTAGTGTATACACAGACCGTGAGATCTGAGACACTAATAATCTAAAACAAAAGAAATACGAGGGACCAGACTACAAGTCCTTATCTGATTACACTGAAACTATTCTGTGAACTTTGCCTTGCAATTAGATTCGCTGCATGAGCACTACATTACGGACATACACAGCAATAGGAAGGATTTTCCTTTGTGACTTTACCAGAATTCATTCCTTTTAGGATTATATACCCGAATGTATATTTTAGTGTGCAACTTTATTCATTTTAGAGGTATTATTAAGTTCATATAGCATGCCAATATATGTTTAATAAGGTTTTATGTGTCACAATATATAGTGTCTGAATAAATTAAATTTTACTGCATA
Source organism: Bufo gargarizans (assembly GCF_014858855.1). Classification (NCBI taxonomy): domain Eukaryota; kingdom Metazoa; phylum Chordata; class Amphibia; order Anura; family Bufonidae; genus Bufo; species Bufo gargarizans. The sequence goes on along the minus strand of NC_058080.1, from coordinate 561,631,523 downwards.
TAAATCTCCCATGTGTATTTGAATGCAGGTGTGCCCTACCACTTTTTTATTTATATGTCCTATTATTGTCCGCATTATGGACAAGGATAGGACTGTTTATTAGGGTCCAGCTGTTCTATTCCGCAAAATACGGAATGCACATGGACGTCATCTATATTTTTTGCAGATCTGCTTTTTGCGGCCCGCAAAATACATACGGTCGTGAGCATGAGCCCTTAACCTGAAATGGTCATTACTTTTGAGAACCATTTGAATAACCCATCTAACCATTTTCAGTACATTGTTAAAGGTTGTTTAAAATTCCATAAACTACGGCACGTAATCCATAAGGACGCTGAAAAATTGCTAGTAAATTCATCACACCCTATACTAAAAACACCATGGTCGTTAACCACATGTGAGTCATATACCATGTTCTTTCTGAAGCTGAGTATGACCTCAGCTTATCTATTATGTTAGCAGTACACATCTGCTAGAACAAGGCTAGCTCACAAGTGACCTTCGTTCATCAGAGGTGCCTTGTTTCCTTTGATGGTGTGGAGATAGTGGGTCGGATGTGTACTGCTAAACCACAATATCCTACAAGCTCCAGCCAGCTATTTGTCATTCTTTACGTTGTTGGACTACATGATGCCTTTTGCCCCATTTGCTTTTTTCCTAGTATTGCAGTCTGGCTAGTATCTTTTATCAAAGGCCTTCTAACCTGAGACAACCAGGGCTTCAATGAGGAACCAGCATCCGACTAATCCTTTTAATTCCCTTGGGAGCCTAACAGATTTCTTTTACGAGTTTGTCTCTGAATTTAATCCAGGTAAACAGTTTAAAACAGCAGGGGACCTGTGCAGATCACTATTGTACTGCAATAAACCTGGAGCAGGACCTCCTATAACTACAGTCTTCAAGTGCCACATTTTACAACCTTACCAATGTAATGCAAAACACATTTCCACACATGTTTACTTATCATATATTTCTGTATAGCTATGGGCTATTAACAGGTTTTCCATGCCATATGAATCACTTATATGTTAATCAGAAAGTAAAACATTTAAAGGAAATGCATCATCAAAACAGTTTTCTGCCAGTTGAAACCAGAGAGTGACACATATTCGTTTTCCTAATCTGTTTTTATTTTCTTATTGAAGATTATTTTTTTTATTCTATTTCCTGAATAATATTATAGGGCCCGACATCATGCCTCTGCGGTTCTTAGGTGGTATTACACAGTGGTATTACACTGTTCTTCGGTGGTATTACACTGCCCAATCGTCAGACTGATCTATTATATGGGAATGATAATTGGCCCAAAATAGTGCAGTTTAACAGGTCCTTTAACAGTATGTAGAAACATACTTTACTATTGACAGGAGGAAACTCATTGACTTCTATGAGAAAATTTTGTAGGCATGCTCTGTGACATGTTCAGAGGTCAGGAGTGAGCTGCTAAGATTTGATAATCACCTGTTGTGAATTGTGGATCCTGTGTTATGTATACACAAAGGTTATATCTGTCATCCTAAAGGTGGGCCAAGCTATGGCCGATTCATGACAGTCGGCTACTCGATTAGTAAAGGAGACCATTGCATCTTCATTCAGCGATCTCCTTCACAGTATGTGGACAAGGGATTGCAATTGCGATCGTTCATCACCATACAGAGTCATTATTTCTGGGCAGTATTTCACTGTTTAGACTACATGATCTGCTGCCCAAAAACAATGATGTATGTGCCTGCATGAACAACAGGATGGGGTAATTGGCAGCACGGTTAGATGGGCAGGTTGTCGGGAATCAGCATTCACAGGAATGTTCGTTCCCGATAATCTGCCTAATTATTGGGCCGTGTAAATCCACCTTAATCCTGCCTGTAATGACAAACAGATTTTAAGGAGTATTTTTTTATTATAGACATGGAAAATTAAAAATAATATTGATTTAAACAAAAGGTCATTTTCTGATGACATATTCCATTTAAGACAAAATAAATTCAACTGGGTTACTAAGGCTTCATGTCAGTATTTAGATTGCCAGCTTGTTTTCCTCTGGTGGAGTGGTGGCAGCCTGAGACCCAAGTGGAATACCGGAACTCATGTTTTTGAAAAAGGGTGACTTGGATGCACTTGCAGGTTGTCGGAGAAAGCGTGAGTCCATATATCTGGCATATTAGAAAGGGCCATAAATAAGCACTGCTACCTTTTACTTCTACTGTTTTATTTTTATTTTTTTGGACTAGAACTTAAAACTGCACCAAAAATAACTTATTGTCAGAAAACTCCAAGGTGGAATCCTGTTTTAACGAACACTGGAGAGTTAAAAAGGACTTTTAATGGGTTTGTAGTAAGTGAGATAAATATCTGTACCTGTGGGGTACCCCCGCTGATGCTGCCACCCTGCCTGTTTTTTTTAAATAGCTCTCTTGCGCCCCATTATGGCCCCCCGCAAATTTCACGCCCAGTATGCTAATACTAAGCATCAGAGCAATGGGGAGGAAACATAGTCTTTCTCTGTGGGCGTCTCCTTCTATATTTATCTTACTTGCTACAAACCCATGAAAGGTCCTCTTTATGCTTATAGTCTTAGTATATATGGAGAGGATATTACATATTTAAAGGGAACCTGTCATGTGGATATTTGATTATAATCTAACTAATTATATACAATCATTAACTACTAAAAAGTACCTTAGATGTATTCATTTACTGGTGTGACAAATGGTTACCTCATAATATACACACAAAGATGCCACATGCCGCATGCTAATGAGCTGATTTAAGTCCAGAGTGATGTCAGTGAGTCCAGTGTTTTTGTAATTCAGAGCTATAGCCACTCCCCTGCACACCTGCTGCTGATTTATATGGAAAATAACTGTCAATCAGCAGCAGGTAGGCGGGGAGAGTCAGGAGTTCATGAATATTCAGGACTTATCATTATGAGCTGGAGCTTTTTAATACAAGATGTTGGCAGATTGACTGGGTCAATTAAAGAAAGTGACCCTGCATTTTGCTAAGAGAATCAATCACTTATTTATGTTGCCCTTAGTTAGGACACCATAAAACTGGTGACAGGTTCCCTTTAATATCATCTAATAGACAAGTTGCTGGTGTGGCTGAGTGCGGTGTTTTATTTGTTCCCTACTTGATGTGACTACTGATGATATTAGATTTTTAGAAGTAATTATGGGACATTGATTGGACATTATTAATTATGGATCAATTTTTTGTAAATGGTAAGGTGAACCTCTTCTTCTAATGGACTGGTTATGAATTAAGGTATTAAAGATAATTAATACACGGAGCAGAAATAATCTCAATATTTTGTGTGGTAAAGATTGACTGATTCTTCCCCAGCTATTTAATGTGATGAGTTTATTAATCAGGATGGATGTATATTTGGTATATTTAGTGGATATTATGTAATAGGGGTAAATTCTCTCCTTTTACTTAATTTATTGATTTATCTGTATTATGTCATTAAGATTATGAACTAGTCTCTGTATGAATTGATGTTGATCATTTGGGAGGTGATTAGCGGGATATTTGAGGTTATTTAAACTATTTTTAAAAAAGCCAGCTAAAGCTCAGAATAAAAAATCAGTGGGGAGGGTATAACCTAAAGGTGGTGAGGTAAACAGCCCTTTAACAAAGATGGCTACATTTCTGAAATCCCCGCCGGCTAAGACCAGAATGGCATAGAAGAACTAGGGATATATGGAAGGAAAGGAGTATGGTGGTGATCAACATCATATCGGGGAACCCCAAGAAAGGGGTCATGAGAATGTCCAGGGTAAAAAGGAGGGGTTGGATGTAAAGATAAATATAATTGATAACAAATTTGAAGATATACTAGGTGCAGTGAATAAATCCAATCAATACTTGGTAGATTTAACAGTAAAAGTTGCCTCCTTCCAAAATGATTTTACCCTGATAAAAGATGAAGCGAATAAAATGTGGGATAGGATTCGGGAAGCAGAAATACAGTATCTATCAGACGCGAAAGAGGAGATGGTTAGGATTAATAAAAGAATGGACAAATGGAATCTGATAAAAAAAGGTGTTGAACGAGAAGCTCACAGATTTAGAGGATAGGGCGCAGAGATATAATCTTTGTGTACTGGGCTTCCCTGAAGGAATAGAGAAAGATGACCCAGCAGGGTTTATCCAAATGGAGTTGATAGAGGTAATTGGTTCTGAATAGATATCCCAATGGTTGGTGGTGGAACGTGGCCATAGGATTCCAACTAAAAAACCTCCTGCTGGAAGCCCTGGTGGAACAATTCTGGCAAAGATGATGTGTTCAAAAGACAGGTTTTTGGTGTGGAGAAGAGAGAATTGCAGGAGATAGAATATAATGGCAGTAGAATAGAAATTTACCCAGATTTTTCAAGCGAAACACAGAATAAACGGAGAGAATATCAAGACATCAAAAGAAGGCTTATGCAGGCTAAAATTAAATACTCCATGTTATACCAGACAAAATTGAGAATAATTTATAAGGATCAAGTCTTTTTTTCCCCTAAACCTAATGAAAGGTGGAATGGTTAGATATTAGGGATTATGAGTTCATGCCTCTAGTGGGGAGGTATGAGTTTATAGGTACTATTATGTATTCGGTAGGGGGAAGGGGTGGGGGGGAGTACAGGGGGATAGGTAGATAGTAAAAGGTTTATGAGGTGGTAGAAGGAGGGTGGGAGGGAGTTATCGCAGGAGCCACTGAGGGTAAAGGTGGTAGTAAAGGGTGTTCCACTCGGGACTGGTTTGTATGACTGTTTATTATAATATAGGGTTATGACACATAGGGTATTGAAGTGGAATGTGAGAGGGTTGGCGGATAAGGTAAGATAAAAAGGAGAGCAGTTTTTGATCTAGTAATTTCCTTCGATTGTAGGTTTAGTTGAAACTCATTTGATATTAGAGAAAATGGATTATATGAAAAAGAAATAGGCTCAGTATGAATATCATGCCTTTCAACGCACTCACGTGGTATATACAGTTGCAAGAAAAAGTATGTGAACCCTTTGGAATGATATGGATTTCTGCACCAATTGGTCATAAAATGTGATCTGATCTTCATCTAAGTCACAACAATAGACAATCACAGTCTGCTTAAACTATGGAAGGGGAGTGAAGTCCCTGAAACGCGTCTGGCATTGGATCCCTGTTTCGATTTTAAATCCGGATATGATCGAGATCATCTAAATAATTTGGAGCGCTCCATTTTCTCTTTTCTTGCTGCAGACACAATCGCATTTGAACACCGGAATAGAGCCAGCAAGTCCCGCGATATCTCTGGGAAAACACGTGACACACACCAGAGAGCGGAGACGCCGGCAGCGACTACAGCAGCGTGGTGTGGGAAGCTGGAGAACGAGAGTACCGGACACTTGGACATACCGGTAAGCGATACATCTCTCTACAGCATTGACCACCAGATATAATTGAGCTACTGTGGAAGAGGCATTTGAAAACTCACATTCTGTGGACATTGAGATTTGAATTCATATATATTACTACCCAGATGCATACCACCTTGTTTTAAAGGGACATTGCCATAAATTCACCAGACTATTCAAGTGGAAGATTGGGACTCTATTTAACATCAAAGGACAGTCCTTATCATACCTAGCAAGATCCCTTTATCCATAGGGCGCATACACCAGTGGATGGTTGATTAGAATTTTATATACATTTTATATATGTTTTAAGGGGATATTTTATGCATCATTTTTATGTTAATTGTGATGTTTTAACCTGATGTGATTATTCTTGTGACTTTTTATGTTAATAAATGCTGTCGTTGTGACCCATATAGTATAGTAGTGCCAGTCGCCTACTTACAAATTTTTCATCCTATTCTGACTGATTGGGTGATCAGTCTCAGACTAGAGTACCTTTATCACACCATGAAAGGTGGTGAGCTATCCACAACCACTTATTCTAAAATTTCAAAATTTCACTTATTTGGCATATTTTCCATTTTAATAATTTTTTTCCAGTTACAAAGCAAGCGTTAACAGCCAAACAAGACTCAATAATTATTGCTCTGATTCTGCAGTTTACAGAAACACCCCATATGTGGTCATAAACCACTGTACGGGCACACGGCAGGGCGCAGAAGGAAAGGAATACCATACGTATTTGAAAGGCAGATTTTGCTAGACAGTTTTTTTTTTTTACACCATGTCCCATTTGAAGCCCCCCTGATGCACCCCTAGAGTAGAAACTCCATAAAAGTGACTCCATCTAAGAAACTACACCCCTCAAGGTATTCAAAACTGATTTTACAAACGTCGTTAACCCTTTAGGTGTTCCACAAGAGTTATTGGCAAATAGAGATGACATTTCAGAATTTCAATTTTTGGGCAAATTTTCCATTTTACTATTCTTTTTCCAGTTACAAAGCAAGGGTTAACAGCCAAACAAAACTCATTATTTATGGCCCTGATTCTGTAGTTTACAGAAACACCCCATATGTGGTCGTAAACCGCTGTACGGGCACACGGCAGGGCGCAGAAGGAAAGGAATGCCATACGGTTTTTGGAAGGCAGATTTTGCTAGACCGTTTTTTTTGGACACCATGTCCCATTTGAAGCCCCCCTGATGCACCCCTAGAGTAGAAACTCCCAAAAAGTGACCCCATTTTTGAAACTACGGGATAGGGTGGAAGTTTTGTTGGTACTGGTTTAGGTTACATATGATTTTTGGTTGCTCTATATTACACTTTTTGTGAGGCAAGGTAACAAGAAATTGCTTTTTTGTCACCGTTTTTTTTGTTTGTTATTTACAAAATTCATCTGACAGGTTAGATCATGTGGTATTATTATAAAGCAGGTTGTCACGGATGCAGCGATACCTAATATGTATACTCTTTTTTTATTTATGTAAGTTTTACACAATGATTTCATTTTTCAAACAAAAAAAATCATGTTTTAGTGTTTCCATAGTCTAAGAGCCATAGTTTTTTCAGTTTTTGGGCGATTATCTTGGGTAGGGTATGATTATTGCGGGATGAGATGACGGTTTGATTGGCGCTTTTTTGGGGTGCATATGACTTTTTGATCGCTTGCTATTACACTTTTTGTGATGTAAGGTGACAAAAAATTGTTTATTTACGGTGTTCATCTGAGGGGTTAGCTCATGCGATATTATTATAGAGCTGGTCGATACGGACGCGGCGATAACTAATATGTATACTTTTTTTTATTCATGTAAGTTTTACACAATAATATCATTTTTGAAACAAAAAAAAATCATGTTATTGTGTCCCCAAATATTTTTTATTTTTTTTGGGCCATTGTTTCATGTAGGGTCTCATTTTTTGCGGGATGAGGTGACGGTTTGATTGGTACTATTTTGGCATACATGCGACTCTTTTGATCACTTTTATTACCTTTTTTGCGAAGTAAGGTGGGCAAAATGTAAATTTCCTGATAGTTTTTATTTTTTTATTTTTATGGCGTTCTCCGTGCGGGGAAAGTAACATGACCCTTTTATAGATCAGGTCGTTACGGACGCGGCGATACCTAATATGTGTAGTGTATTTTTTTATATTTTTTTTTATTCAGTGATAAATGTGTTTTTTGATTTTTACTTTTTTTCACTTTTGTTTTACTTTTTCTTTTACCCAGACCCAGTTCTTGAAGATCCAGTGGGTCTGATGTCTGTATACTACAGTACAGTACAATATATATATTGTACTGTACTGTATTTTACTTACACTGAACAGATCTATGCTTTTAGCATAGATCTGTTCAGCACCATGGACAGCAGGACGCCTGAGAAGGCGTCCCGTTGCCATGGGAACCTTCCCCGTCTGCCACAACTGAGCAGACGGGGAAGGGGAATGAGGGGAGCAAAGGCACAGCAGCCCCCCGATGGCAGAGGGGGGGAGCTCCCTGACTTAACCCTTTTCATACCGCAGTCCGTACGGACCGCGATATGGAAAGGGTGAAACGGCTGACATCGCAGCGATGTCAGCTGCTTATACCAGAGTGTCAGCAATGTGCTGACACTCTGCTTTACCACTGACCACCAATGAAAATTCAGCGGGAGGCGGGCGGGGGACCGCAATCCTGCCTGACGCACCAACCGCCTCCCGCAACTGCCGCAGGGCCCCGCACCGCCCACAAACCGCCCCCCTGCACCTCTCCACATAAATGCATTCAGGGGTGCAGGGGGGGTAAAAAAATTAAACTTCGGCCATTTTTAAGTTTCTGATCCCTGCGGTCAGGGACCGCAGGGATCAAACTACAAAAAGCGCTGTAAACCGCAGGTCTGAATTGACCTGCGGTTTGCTGCGATCGCCAATATGGGGGGTCACAGAACCCCCCTCGGCATTGAGCCTGAGTGCCTGGCTGTGTGTAACAGCCGGCACACAGCGCTGTCACCATGTCTGCAGACATGGTGACAGTTTAATTACAGGACGAGTATACTCGTCCTGGTGAGCTAAGTACCCTCGCTCCAGGACGAGTATACTCCTCCAAGGTCCTGAACGTGTTAAAAATAAAAGCATTGTTTGGACTTCAATCTGTTGTCTGTGGCAAAGTCTGTGAGAATGACCCCCAGATAAGAGACAATCCCTTACAAAGGTTATGAATAAAATTAATATGGGGGAAAACTTTATTAAGTGGGTGCAACTGCTAGAATAAATGTTAATGGGGTATGGTCAGATTCATTTAAGTTATATCAAGGCACTAGACAGGGTTGTCCTCTTTCCCCTCTACTATTTGCGATCTTCCTAGAACCACTTGTGTGTAAAGTCAGGATGGATGATAGGATAGTAGGATTTGGGGAGGTGGGATTAGAGATAAAATAAGCCTATATGCAGATGATGTAATGATTTTTTTGAAAGCAGGATGGAAAATCCTTCCTTATGTTATGAGGATGGTAAATGATTTTCGAGCCATTTCGGGATTTGAAATAAATTGGGTAAAATCGGCAGTATTGCCACTGAACCGACAAGTTGGTGGCAATGTTATCGATGTTCGAATACTTAAACCTACAGAACAGTTTGAGTATTTGGGATCAAAATCACTTCTAACTTGAATGATTATAGTAATTTAAATCTATCCCCGAATTGTTCTAGTGAAAATGGTTTTGCTCCCGCAAGTTTTATACATATTTCATACATATTGACTGCATGTCCAATTTGGATAGAAGATCCCTTTTTCAATTTGTTGGAAAGGATTATAAATGATTTGATATGGGGAAGAAAGCAAGTCCAGATCAAGCAAAAATATCTATGGTTAGCCGAGGAAGTTATTACATGGCTGCACAAAGTGGCACCTGAGAAACCTTGGCGTGGTACGCAGGCTCAGGTGTGTCCTTAATATAAGGATATACTGGCTAAAGTCTCATTTTCAGTGTTAGGGTTTAGTCAGATGTTACTGTTTGCATCCACCAAAGTAGTGCACCTATTCTTGTAACTATTTATTCTGAGTTAAATAGCCAGCCTTGAGGGAAGCTCAGTCTATTGAACCCAGAGGGAAAAAAGCAGGCTGGTTTGAGAGCTGAATTTATACAAGCAGGCAAATAATGCAAGTTTGTGAGCATTCGCATGTTTGATTTCAAGTGTGTTTGTATTAAGTGTGTGACTTTAGATTACGTGACTTCAGATTCAGGGACTTTAGGAGGGGACTACAGTAAGTTAGATTCTTATCACTGCACTATATTGTATTTTTATCTTTTCTTGCGTAATCCCCACTTAGTATGTGTTCCATTATTGACAGCGCAGTCCAGTACACATCTTGTCTAATGTATGCAGTCCTGGATCAGCCGTTTGAGGGTGCATATCTTTGTTCAAAATGTGAGCAAATTGCCCGTTTGGAATCGCACATCGAGTTTCTAAACGGGCAAATTTCAACACTGAGAAGTGTTGACAATTTGGAAAAGAGTTTGTCAATTTAGGGGAGTTTTTTTCACTGGAAGATTATACATTTTTGGAGAAGAGGGATATAGTGATGGTGTCACATCTAGTTACACAAGGGAGAAAAAGTTCACTTGAGGAGTTGTGTGCAGGGTAAGGAATTTAGGTATGCACAATTAAGGCTAGAACTAAGGCTACTTTCACACTCGCGTTTTGGGCAGATCTTTCATGGATCTGCAAAAACGGATCAGTTACAATAATACAACCGCATGCATGCTTCATAAACTGATCCGTTTGTATTATCTGCAACATAGCCAAGATGATCCGTTATGAACTGCATTGAAAGTCAATGGGAGACGGATCCTTTTCTATTGTGTCAGAGAAAACTGATCCGTCCACACATTGACTTACATTGTGTGCCAGGAAAGATCCGTTTGGCTCAGTTTTGTCAAATGATCAGCAAAACGCTGCAGGCAGTGTTTTGGTGTCCGCCTCCAAAGCGTACGGCATACATATTAGGACATCGTCAGACATCATCCACAACTCCATCCTCCGTCAGGCAAAACTCCCTCCTACCTCAGACTTTAGACAAAACTCTGTCCTCCCTCATCCAAAACTCCATCAGACCTCAGACAAAACTCCGTCCTCCTTCATCCAAAACTCCGTCCTCCATCAGACATCAGCCAAAACTCCGTCCTCCTTCACCCAAAACTCCATCAGCCCTCAGACATTAGACAAAACTCTGTCCTCCGTCAGGCAAAACTCCATCAGACATCAGACAAAACTTCGTCCTCCATCAGGCAAAACTCCATCAGACCTCAGACATCAGACAAAACTCCGTCCTCCATCAGGCAAAACTCCATCAGACCTCAGACATCAGACAAAACTCCATTAGACCTCAGACATCAGACAAAACTCCGTCCTACATCAGGCAAAACTCCATCAGACCTCAGACATCAGACAAAACTCCGTCCTCCGTCAGGCAAAACTCCATCAGACCTCAGACATCAGACAAAACTCCGTCCTCCATCAGGCAAAACTCCATCAGACCTCATACATCAGACAAAACTCCGTCCTCCCTCACCCAAAACTCCATCAGACCTCAGACATCAGACAAAACTCCGTCCACCCTCAGACATCAGCCAAAACTCCGTCCTCCTTAACTCAAAATATGCCCTACTACACACACTCTTCACCTGATGGAGCTGCTAGCTGCTGGAGAGGCAAAGGACCTGTGATGACATCATGACCATGTGACGAGTCACGTGTGTGGGAGGGGTCAGATGTGCACAGCAGCTGGTAGAGTGTACAGAACAGTAGCCATTAAATAGAGCTCTGTACTAGAGATGTGTGTGTAACCTGTATGTAGCAGAGCTGTGCACTGTGTTACAGAGATGTATGTGTAACCTGCATGTAGCAGAGCTGTGTACTGTGTTACAGAGATGTATGTGTAACCTGCAGGTAGCAGATCTGTATGTGTAACCTGCAGGTAGCAGAGCTGTGTACTGTGTAGCAGATCTGTATGTGTAACCTGCAGGTAGCAGAGCTGTGTACTGTGTAGTAGATCTGTATGTGTAACCTGCATGTAGCAGAGCTGTGTACTGTGTTTAGAGATGTATGTGTAACCTGCAGGCAGCAGAGCTGTGTACTGTGTAGCAGATCTGTATGTGTAACCTGCAGGTAGCAGAGCTGTGTACTGTGTAGCAGATCTGTATGTGTAACCTGCATGTAGCAGAGCTGTGTACTGTGTAGCAGAGCTGTATGTGTAACCTGCATGTAGCAGTGCTGTGTACTGTGTAGCAGATCTGTATGTGTAACCTGCATGTAGCAGAGCTGTGTACTGTGTAGCAGAGCTGTATGTGTAACCTGCATGTAGCAGAGCTGTGTACTGTGTAGCAGTGCTGTATGTGTAACCTGCATGTAGCAGAGCTGTGTACTGTGTAGCAGAGCTGTATATGTAACCTGCATATAGCAGAGCTGTGTACTGTGTAGCAGAGCTGTATGTGTAACCTGCGTGTAGCAGTGCTGTGTAATGTGTAGCAGAGCTGTATGTGTAACCTGAATGTAGCAGAGCAGTGTACTGTGTAGCAGAGCTGTATGTGTAATCTGCATGTATCAGAGCTGTGTGCTGTGTAGCGGAGCTGTATGTGTAACCTGCATGTAGCAGGCTGTGTACTGTGTTACAGGGATGTATGTGCAACCTGCATGTAGCAGTGCTGTGTACTGTGTTACAGAGATGTGTGTGTAACCGCATGTAGCAGAGCTTTTTACTGTGTAATAGAGATGTGTGTGTAACCTGGGAACTATAAAAAAGTGTAAAATAAAACATAAAAATTCAGATCACCCCCCTTTTCCCAAAATGAAAATAAAAGAACTAAAAAAATACACATCATGGGTGTTTCAATGTGTAAAAACACCCATTGTATAAAAATATATTCCCCATACGGCAAAACAGAAACAAAAAATGAGTCCAAATGTCCGATTCGCCGTTTTTGGTCGCTTCATTTGCTACAAAAATGTAAATAAAAAGTGATCAAAAAGTCTTAAACACCCCAGAATGGTATCAGTGAAAAGTTCAGATTGCCCCGCATAAAATGAGCCCCTATCCAGCTCTGTACACATAATTCGCAAAAAGTTATATAGCTCAAAATATGACGACAAAAAAAAAAAAATCTGATTCTGTAAATCTCCTGTCACTCCGAGTTACTCAGAATTGGTAACCCTAATTAATAAATACATGCAACATGAATGCATATATGCCGCTTCACACAGATCACAAGTGTTAGGCCTCTTGCACATGAACGTTGTTGGTCCATTCCGTGCATTGGGGACAGCAATTTGCAGTCCCCAATGCACGGGCAACGTGCGTGCAGCAGCCGGGACAGATCCAGACCCATTCAACTTGAATGGGTCCATGAATATGTTCTACTTTTTTGCTGTGCGGAGGCATGGCCAGAAACACCACAGAAGCACTCTGTAGTGCTTCTGTGGGGATCCGATCCGTGTTTCTGTTCCGTTCAAGTGAATGGGTCGACATCACGGATGCGGTATGCACACGGCTGGTGCCCTGTGTATTGCGGAACCGCCGTATGTGGTCCACAATACAACTACAGGCAGACAGCGGCCATGTGCAAGAGGCCTTACAAAGATGGGATTTAAGGTGCACATCCTCTTATGCTTCCCATATTCCAGAGATTTATATCACACAGCTACTTACAGTTGTGCTGATACGTTTACATACCCTTGCAGAATTTATGATTTCTTAAATGGGTATTCTCATCTTCCCTTTTTCATACTTACCTTCCTTGAGCGTGACGTTCACTTCCTGTATTCTTCTCCCCGCTGTTCACTGTTAAATCTGTTAATGATTTAGTAACATAGTAACATAGTACATAAGGCCGAAAAAAGACATTTGTCCATCCAGTTCGGCCTGTTATCCCGCAAGTTGATCCAGAGGAAGGCAAAAAAAAAAAACCCTGTGAGGTAGAAGCCAATTTTCTCCACTTTAGGGGAATATAAACTTCCTTCCCGACTCCAATCAGGCAATCAGAATAACTCCCTGGATCAACGACCCCTCTCTAGTAGCTATAGCCTGTAATATTATTAAGCTCCAGAAATACGTCCAGGGCCCTCTTGAATTCTTTTATTGTACTCACCATCACCACCTCCTCAGGCAGAGAGTTCCAGAGTCTCACTGCTCTTACCGTAAAGAATCCTTTTCTATGTTTGTGTACAAACCTTCTTTCCTCCAGACGCAGAGGATGTCCCCTCGTCAGAGTCACAGTCCTGGGAATGAATAGATGATGGGATAGATCTCTGTACTGACCCCTGATATATTTATACATATTAATTAGATCTCCCCTCAGTCGTCTTTTTTCTAAAGTGAATAACCCTAATTTTGATAATCTTTCAGGGTACTGTAGTTGCCCCATTCCAGTTATTACTTTAGTTGCCCTCCTCTGGATCTTCTCCAGCTCTGCTATGTCTGCCTTGTTTACAGGAGTCCAGAACTGTACACAGTACTCCATGTGTGGTCTGACTAGCGATTTGTAAAGTGGTAGGACTATGTTCTTATCACGGGAATCTATGCCCCTTCTGATGCAACCCATTATCTTGTTGGCCTTTGCAGCTTAGTTTGCTGTTTATTAAAATTCCTAGGTCCTTTTCCATGTCAGTGTTACCGAGTGTTTTACCATTTAGTATGTACGGGTGACTTGCATTTTTCCTTCCCATGTGCATAACTTTACATTTATCAGTGTTAAACCTCATCTGCCACTTATCTGCCCAAGCCTCCAATCTATCCAGATCCCTCTGTAGTAGTATACTGTCCTCATCAGTGTAAATTACTTTACACAGTTTAGTGTCATCTGCGAAAATTGATACTTTACTATGCAAGCCTTCTACAAGATCATTAATAAATATATTGAAGAGAATAGGGCCCAATACTGACCCCTGAGGTACTCCACTAGTGACAGTGACCCAATCTGAGTGTGTACCATTAATAACCACCCTCTGTTTTCTATCATTGAGCCAGTTACTTACCCACATACAGATGTTTTCTCCCAGTCCGAGAATTCTCATTTTATATACTAACCTTTTATGTGGTACAGTGTCAAATGCTTTGGAGAAGTCCAGATACACGACATCCATTGATTCGCCGCTGTCAAGTCTAGAACTTACCTCCTCATAGAAACTGATTAAATTAGTCTGACATGACCGATCCCTCACGAAGCCATGCTGATATGGCGTTATTTGCTTATTTCCGTTAAGATGCTCTAATATAGCATCTCTCAGAAAACCTTCAAACAGTTTACCCACAACAGATGTTAAACTTACCGGCCTATAGTTTCCTGGCTCTGTTTTTGGCCCCTTTTTGAATATTGGCACCACATATGCCATGCGCCAATCCTGTGGGACATTCCCTGTCAATATAGAATCTGCAAATATCAGAAATAAGGGTCTGGCTATGACATTACTTAATTCCCTTAGGATACGAGGGTGTATGCCATCCGGTCCTGGCGATTTGTCTGTTTTAATCTTTTTAAGTCGCTGATGTACTTCTTCCTGGGTCAGACAGGACATTTTTAATGGGGAATTTATTTTTGCATTCTGCATGTCATCTGACAATTTATTTTCCTCAGTGAATACATTGGAGAAAAGAATATTTAACAGCTTTGCTTTCTCCTCGGTGCTCTCTGCGACTTCCCCCTCACAGAGAGCACCGAGGAGCACCGTTGTCTTTGGTCTCCCCTGGTCACGGCCACCTCTCCTGTCGAATCCAGCCGGGCCACGCTTGCGCAGAAGACGGAAAATTCTCTCCCGGCTGGGCCGCACAATGTCCTGAACGTGCACGGCGCCACGCATGTGCCATGGTAACTTATTCCTGGCCTGTATAGTACAGAGTCGGCGTGCGCATTCGCGGCTCTGTACTATACTGGCCAGGAAGAAGTCATCATGGCGCATGTGCGGCTGCATGCGCGTTCAGGACATTGCGTGGCCCAGCTGGGAGAGAATTTTCCGTCTTCTGCGCAAGCGTGGACCGGCTGGATTCGACAGGAGAGGTGGCCGTGACCAGGGGAGACCAAAGACAACATCAGGTAAGAGGGGACTTATTTTCTAAAAAAAGGATGGGAATTGGGTAATAAAATGTATTTAGAAAAATTATCACTGTCAAATCATTAACAGATTTAACAGTGATCATTAAGATGAGAATACCCCTTTAACCATTGTTCAAAGAAAATGATTGATGCCACAGACAGTTTTCTCTCGCTCATGGTTAGTGGTCGGCTGAAGCCATTTATGTCAAACAACGGTGTTTACTCTTTATAAATCATAATCACAACACAAACTCCCCAAATGACCCTGATCAGAAGTTTACACACCCCAGTTATTAATACCATGTATTGCCCCCTTTAACATCAATGACAGCTTGAAGTCTTTTGTGGTAGTTATGGATGAGGGTCTTTATTTTCTCAGATGGTAAAACTGCCCATTCTTCCTGTTGAAAAAAAAAAGCAATTCCACCACAGTTTTACGTGATTTTTATTTACGACATTCGATGTGCGATAAAACTGACTGGTTACTTTTATTCTACAGGTCAGATCGAATCCGGCAATACCTTATACAGGGAGTGCAGAATTATTAGGCAAGTTGTATTTTTGAGGATTAATTTTATTATTGAACAACAACCATGTTCTCAATGAACCCAAAAAACTCATTAATATCAAAGCTGAATATTTTTGGAAGTAGTTTTTAGTTTGTTTTTAGTTTTAGCTATTTTAGGGGGATATCTGTGTGTGCAGGTGACTATTACTGTGCATAATTATTAGGCAACTTAACAAAAAACAAATATATACCCATTTCAATTATTTATTTTTACCAGTGAAACCAATATAACATCTCAACATTCACAAATATACATTTCTGACATTCAAAAACAAAACAAAAACAAATCAGTGACCAATATAGCCACCTTTCTTTGCAAGGACACTCAAAAGCCTGCCACCCATGGATTCTGTCAGTGTTTTGATCTGTTCACCATCAACATTGCGTGCAGCAGCAACCACAGCCTCCCAGACACTGTTCAGAGAGGTGTACTGTTTTCCCTCCTTGTAAATCTCACATTTGATGATGGACCACAGGTTCTCAATGGGGTTCAGATCAGGTGAACAAGGAGGCCATGTCATTAGTTTTTCTTCTTTTATACCCTTTCTTGCCAGTCACGCTGTGAAGTACTTGGACGCGTGTGATGGAGCATTGTCCTGCATGAAAATCATGTTTTTCTTGAAGGATGCAGACTTCTTCCTGTACCACTGCTTGAAGAAGGTGTCTTCCAGAAACTGGCAGTAGGACTGGGAGTTGAGCTTGACTCCATCCTCAACCCGAAAAGGCCCCACAAGCTCATCTTTGATGATACCAGCCCAAACCAGTACTCCACCTCCACCTTGCTGGCGTCTGAGTCGGACTGGAGCTCTCTGCCCTTTACCAATCCAGCCACGGGCCCATCCATCTGGCCCATCAAGACTCACTCTCATTTCATCAGTCCATAAAACCTTAGAAAAATCAGTCTTGAGATATTTCTTGGCCCAGTCTTGACGTTTCAGCTTGTGTGTCTTGTTCAGTGGTGGTCATCTTTCAGCCTTTCTTACCTTGGCCATGTCTCTGAGTATTGCACACCTTGTGCTTTTGGGCACTCCAGTGATGTTGCAGCTCTGAAATATGGCCAAACTGGTGGCAAGTGGCATCTTGGCAGCTGCACGCTTGACTTTTCTCAGTTCATGGGCAGTTATTTTGCGCCTTGGTTTTTCCACACGCTTCTTGCGACCCTGTTGACTATTTTGAATGAAACGCTTGATTGTTCGATGATCACGCTTCAGAAGCTTTGCAATTTTAAGAGTGCTGCATCCCTCTGCAAGATATCTCACTATTTTTGACTTTTCTGGGCCTGTCAAGTCCTTCTTTTGACCCATTTTGCCAAAGGAAAGGAAGTTGACTAATAATTATGCACACCTGATATAGGGTGTTGATGTCATTAGACCACACCCCTTCTCATTACAGAGATGCACATCACCTAATATGCTTAATTGGTAGTAGGCTTTCGAGCCTATACAGCTTGGAGTAAGACAACATGCATAAAGAGGATGATGTGGTCAAAATACTCATTTGCCTAATAATTCTGCACTCCCTGTATGTATAGTTTTTCTTGCGTTTTAATAGTGATAAAAAAATAAAAATATCCAATTTTTTTGTTGCCATATTTTGAGCCCTATAACTTTTTTGTAATTATGTGTACGGAGCTGCGTGGGGGCTCATTTTTTGCGGGGCAATCTAAACTTTTTACTGATAGCATTCTGGGGTGTTTAAGACTTTTTGATCACTTTTTATTTACATTTTTGCAGCAAATGAAGTGACTAAAAACAGCGAATCGGACATTTGGACTCTTTTTTTTTTTCTGTTTTGCTGTTTGCCGTATGGGGAATATATTTTTATACAATGGGCGTTTTTACACATTGCGAAACCCATGATGTGTCTTTTATTTAAATTTTGGGGAAAGGGGGGTGATCTGAATATTTATGGGTTTTTTTTTACATTTTTTTATAGTTCCCAGGTTACACACACATCTCTGTAACACAGTACACAGCTCTGCTACATGCGGTTAGACAAACTGCTCTATATACACAGTACACAGCTCTGCTACCTGCAGGTTGCACATACATCCCTGTAACACAGTACACAGCTCTGCTACATGCAGGTTACACATACTGCTCCGCTACACAGCACACAGCTCTGCTACATGCAGATTACACATACAGCTCTTCTACACAGTACACAGCTCTGCTACCTGGAGGTTACATGTACATCTCTGTAACACAGTACACAGCTCTACTACATGCAGGTTACACATACAGCTCTGCTACACAGTACACAGCTCTGCTACATGCAAGTTACACATACAGCTCTGCTACACAGTTTACAGCTCTGCTACATGCAGGTTACACATACAGCTCGGCTACACAGTACACAGCACTGCTACATGCAGGTTACGCATACAGTCTGCTACACAGTACACAGCTCTGCTACACGCAGGTTACCTCTACAGATCTGCTACACAGTACACAGCTCTGCTACCTGCAGGTTACACGTACATCTCTGTAACACAGTACACAGCTCTGCTACATGCAGGTTACACATACAGCTCTGCTACACAGTACACAGCTCTGCTACCTGCAGGTTACACATACAGCTCTGCTACACAGTTCACAGCTCTGCTACATGCAGGTTACACATACATCTCTGTAACACATTACACAGCTCTGCTACATGCAGGTTACACATACATCTCTGTAACACAGTACACAGTTCTGCTACATGCAGGTTACACATACAGCTCTGCTACACAGTTCACAGCTCTGTAACATGCAGGTTACACATACAGCTCTGCTACACAGTACACAGCTCTGCTACATGCAGGTTATACATACACATCTGCTACACAGTACACAGCTCTGCTACCTGGAGGTTACATGTACATCTCTGTAACACAGTACACAGCTCTACTACATGCAGGTTACACATACAGCACTGCTACACAGTACACAGCTCTGCTACATGCAGGTTACACATACAGCTCTGCTACACAGTACACAGCTCTGCTACATGCAGGTTACACATACAGCTCTGCTACACAGTTCACAGCTCTGTAACATGCAGGTTACACATACAGCTCTGCTACACAGTACACAGCTCTGCTACATGCAGGTTACACATACACATCTGCTACACAGTACACAGCTCTGCTACCTGGAGGTTACACGTACATCTCTGTAACACAGTACACAGCTCTACTACATGCAGGTTACACATACAGCACTGCTACACAGTACACAGCTCTGCTACATGCAGGTTACACATACAGCTCTGCTACACAGTACACAGATCTGCTACATGCAGGTTACACATTCACATCTGCTACACAGTACACAGCTCTGCTACCTGGAGGTTACACGTACATCTCTGTAACACAGTACACAGCTCTACTACATGCAGGTTACACATACAGCACTGCTACACAGTACACAGCTCTGCTACATGCAGGTTACACATACAGCTCTGCTACACAGTACACAGCTCTGCTACATGCAGGTTACACATACACATCTGCTACACAGTACACAGCTCTGCTACCTGGAGGTTACACGTACATCTCTGTAACACAGTACACAGCTCTGCTACATGCAGGTTACAGATACAGATCTGCTACACAGTACACAGCTCTGCTACATGCAGGTTACACATACAGCTCTGCTAAACAGTACACAGCTCTGCTACATGCAGGTTACACCTACAGATCTGCTACACAGTACACAGCTCTGCTACCTGCAGGTTACACGTATATCTCTGTAACACATGCAGGTCACACCTACAGATCTGCTAAACAGTACACAGCTCTGCTACCTGCAGGTTACACGTACAGTCATGTGAAAAAATTAGGACACCCTTTGAAAGCATGTGGTTTTTTGTAACATTTTTAATAAAAGGTTATTTCATCTCCGTTTCAACAATACAGAGAGATTAAAGTAATCCAACTAAACAAAGAAAACTGAAGAAAAGTCTTTTCAAGATCTTCTGTAAATGTCATTCTACAAAAATGCCTCTTCTAACTGAGGAAAAAGATAGGACACCCTTGCCCCTAATAGCGAGTGTTACCTCCTTTGGCTGAAATAACTGCAGTGAGACGGTTCTTGTAGCCATCTACCAGTCTTCGACATCGGTCTGAGGAAATTTTACCCCACTCCTCAATGCAGAACTTTTTCAGCTGTGAGATGTTTGAGGGGTTTCTTGCACGTACAGCCCTTTTCAAGTCACCCCACAGCATCTCAATGGGATTCAAATCTGGACTTTGACTTGGCCATTCCAGGACTCTCCATTTCTTCTTTTTCAGCCAATCTTTGGTTGATTTACTAGTATGTTTTGGGTCATTGTCATGTTGCATGGTCCAGTTCCGCTTCAGCTTTAATTTTCTAACTGATGGTCTCACATGTTCTTCAAGCACCTTCTGATACACAGTAGAATTCATCGTGGATTCTATGATGGTGAGCTGACCAGGTCCTGCTGCAGCAAAGCAGCCCCAAACCATGACACTTCCACCTCCATGCTTCACAGTTGGTATGAGGTTCTTTTCTTGGAATGCTGTGTTTGGTTTACGCCAAACATGTCCTCTGCTGTTGTGTCCAAATAATTCAATTTTGGACTCATCTGTCCAAAGAACATTATTCCAGAAGTCCTGGTCTTTGTCAACTTTATCTCTGGCAAATGTCAGTCTGGCCTCGATGTTTCTCTTGGAAAGCAAAGGTTTCCTCCTTGCACACCTCCCATGCAAGTTAAACTTGTACAGTCTCTTTCTGATTGTAGAGGCATGTACTTCTACATCAACAGTAGCCAGAGCCTGCTGTAGTTCTCGAGATGACACTTTAGGGTTTTTGGAGACCTCTTTTAGCATCTTGCGGTCTGCTCTTGGGGTGAACTTGCTGGGGCGACCAGTCCTGGGCATGTTGGCAGTTGTTTTGAAAGCCCTCCACTTGTAGACTATCTTCCGGACAGTGGAATGGCTGATTTCAAAATCTTTTGAGATCTTTTTAAATCCCTTCCCAGACTCATAGGCTGCTACAATCTTTTTTCTGAAGTCCTCTGACAGCTCTTTTGCTCTCACCATGGTGCTCACTCTCACTTCAACAGTCAGGAGCACACCAAACTAAATGTCTGAGGTTTAAATAGGGCAAGCCTCATTCAACATGCAGAGTAACGATCTACTAATTATGTGCACCTGGTGTGATATACCTGTGTAAGATCTGAGCCAATTTAAGAGGGAATACATGTGAGGGTGTCCTATCTTTTTCCTCAGTTAGAATAGGCATTTTTGTAGAATGACATTTACAGAAGATCTTGAAAAGACTTTTCTTCAGTTTTCTTTGTTTAGTTGGATTACTTTAATCTCTCTGTATTGTTGAAACGGAGATGAAATAACCTTTTTTTAAAAATGTTACAAAAAACCACATGCTTTCAAAGGGTGTCCTAATTTTTTCACATGACTGTATATCTCTGTAACACAGTACACAGCTCTGCTACATGCAGGTTACATATACATCTCTGCTACACAGTACACAGCTCTGCTACCTGCAGGTTACACATACAGATCTGCTACACAGTACACAGCTCTGCTACCTACAGGTTACACATAGATCTCTGTAACACAGTACACAGCCTGCTACATGCAGGTTACAAATACATCTCTGTAACACATTACACAGCTCTGCTACATGCAGGTTACACATACATCTCTGTAACACAGTACACAGCTCTGCTACATGCAGGTTACACATACAGCTCTGCTACACAGTTCACAGCTCTGAAACATGCAGGTTACACATACAGCTCTGCTACACAGTACACAGCTCTGCTACCTGGAGGTTACACGTACATATCTGTAACACAGTACACAGCTGTACTACATGCAGGTTACACACACAGCACTGCTACACAGTACACAGCTCTGCTACATGTAGGTTACACATACAGCTCTGCTACACATTACACAGCTCTGCTACATGCAGGTTACACATACACATCTGCTACACAGTACACAGCTCTGCTACCTGGAGGTTACACGTACATCTCTGTAACACAGTACACAGCTCTACTACATGCAGGTTACACATACAGCTCTGCTACACAGTACACAGCACTGCTACATGCAGGTTACACATACAGCTTTGCTACACAGTTCACAGCTCTGCTACATGCAAGTTACACATACAGCTCTGCTACACAGTTCACAGCTCTGCTACATGCAGGTTACACATACAGGTCTGCTACACAGTACACAGCTCTGCTACCTGCAAGTTACACATACATCTCTGTAACACAGTACACAGCTCTGCTACATGCAGGTTACACATACAGTTCTACTACACAGTACACAGCTCTGCTACCTGCAGGTTACACATACAGATCTACTACACAGTACACAGCTCTGCTACCTGCAGGTTACACATACAGATCTGCTACCTGCAGGTTACACATACATCTCTGTAACACAGTACACAGCTCTGCTACATGCAGGGTACACATACATCTCTGTAACACAGTACACAGTCTGCTACATGCAGGTTACACACACATCTCTAGTACAGAGCTCTATTTGATGGCTACTGTTCTGTACACTCAACCAGCTGCTGTGCACATCTGACCCCTCCCACACACGTGACTCGTCACATGGTCATGACGTCATCACAGGTCCTTTGCCTCTCCAGCAGCTAGCAGCTCCGTCAGGTGAAGAGTGTGTGTAGTAGGGCGTATTTTGAGTTAGGGAGGACGGAGTTTTGGCTGATGTCTGAGGGAGGACAGAGTTTTAGCTGGTGTCTGAGGTCTGATGGAGTTTTGCCTGACGGAGGACGGAGTTTTGTCTGAGGTCTGATGGAGTTTTGGGTGAGGGAGGACGGAGTTTTGTCTGAGGTCTGATGGAGTTTTGCCTGACGGAGGACGGAGTTTTGTCTGATGTCTGAGGTCTGATGGAGTTTTGGGTGAGGGAGGACGGAGTTTTGTCTGATGTCTGAGGTCTGATGGAGTTTTGGGTGAGGGAGGACGGAGTTTTGGCTGATGTCTGATGGAGGACGGAGTTTTGGATGAGGGAGGATGGAGTTTTGTCTGAGGTCTGATGGAGTTTTGGATGAGGGAGGACAGAGTTTTGTCTAAAGTCTGAGGTAGGAGGGAGTTTTGCCTGACGGAGGATGGAGTTGTGGATGATGTCTGACGATGTCCTAATATGTATGCCGTAAAAGCGGAATGTAGACTGATCGGAGGCAAATTGATGCATTCTGAGCGGATACTTTTCCATTCAGAATGCATTAGGGCAAAACTGACCGTTTTGGACCACTTGTGAGAGCCCATGTCAGCTCTCACAAACGGAAAGCCAAAACGCGAGTGTAAAAGTAGCCTTATACACGCATATGATTGCACAAAGGATAAGAGATATTTTACGATTAGGGATCACGAGTTTACAGATTTTTGTTACAGTTGCAAAGAGATAAGGATTACAATGGCACAAATATATAAAACAATTAGGAAGGGATTAGGTAAGATGATTACATTTAAAGGGAACCTGTCATGTGGATATTTGATTATAATCTAACTAATTATATACAATCATTAACTACTAAAAGTGTCTTAGATGTATTCACTTACTGGTGTGACTGTCATGGTCTTACCTTCTTGCTGTTCTCCTTCGTTTGACATGTGCTGGCGGCCATCTTGGCTTCTGGGTTTCTTGTAGCCTCCCACCCTGCGGCTTCTCCTTCCCACTGGGAGGAGCTGGATGCCTAGCTCATATATATAGGAGGTCTGTGGCTTCAGTTCCTTGCTTGGTCCTCCTGTGTTCACATGCTTCTAAGACTGCTGCTGCTTCTGGTTCCTGATCCTGGCTTCGTCTGACTACCCTGCTGGTTCCTGATCCTGGCTTCGTCTGACTACCCTGCTGGTTCCTGATCCTGGCTTCGTCTGACTACCCTTCTGGTTCCTGACCTCTGGCTTTGCAAGACCCTGCTTCGGTTTAGCCATCCGTTTGGACTTTTGCCTGACAGCTTGATTTTCAATAAAGCCTTCTTATTTCCACTTATCTCTTGTTGTACGTCTGGTTCATGGTTCCATGACAGTGACAGATGGTTACCTCATAATATACACACAAAGATGCCGCATGCTAATGAGCTGATTCGAGTCCAGCGTGATGTCATCTAGTCCAGCGTATATTTAATTCAGAGCTATAGCCACTCCCTTGCCCACCTGCTGCTGATTCATATGGAAAAAAAACTGTCATTCAGCAGCGGGTGGGCGGGGAGAGTCAGAAGCTCATAAATATTCATGACTCATCATTATTAGCTTGAGCTTTTCAATACAAGATGTTGGCAGATTGACTGGGTCAATTAAAGAAAGTGACCCAGCATTTTGCTAAGCGAATCAGTCGCTTATTTAGGTTGCCCTTAGTTAGAACACCATAAAACTGGTGACAGGTTCCCTTTAAGAGTGAGAATAAATGGAAACAGGAGATTGGGTGTAGAAGTTCACTGCAAAGGGAAGACGCTTATAAAAATATAAAAAGGGCAAGTAATCATAGACTAATACAATTTAATATAATTCATTGTTTATATTATACTCCTTCACTGTTGACTAAGATATATAAAGATAGGGATCATAGATGCTTAAAATGCCGAAATCAACAAGCAGGTTTTATTCATCTTATATGGATTTGCCCGATTATTCAAGAATATCGGGGTAAGATATTTGAGGAGATGGGTAGAAGGATGGAGGTAAAACCTGTGGTAGGAATAGAACTTGCAATATTAGGATTCCTCCCCATGGATAACGGGCATAAGAAGGAAAATATAATGT
Source organism: Bufo gargarizans (assembly GCF_014858855.1). NCBI lineage: Eukaryota > Metazoa > Chordata > Amphibia > Anura > Bufonidae > Bufo > Bufo gargarizans. The sequence goes on along the minus strand of NC_058080.1, from coordinate 561,606,724 downwards.
GGTTGAAAGGCCTAAAGATTGCAAAAGTAATAATAGTAAAAAAAAAAATGGGGATCAGAAAATTACCCTGAGTTTGAGAAATAGAAACAATTAATGAACACGATAAAGAATTATGAATGTGTATTATTTTGGGAGAAAAAACTGTTTAGACAATGGGAGCAGATATGGGCAGGATGGATTTAAATTCTCTGGTATGGTGTACTCCTGGACCCGAGTGGATGATCTCAGTTGGCTGATAATAATAGATGGGGAAAGTAGTGGGGAAGGGGGTAGTCGGGGGGAATGGATAATCATTTTTTGTAAATATTTGGAATTTGGTGTTGAAGTGTACCCTGTCAGATGTCAAGGGAATATCCAAGATATTGGTATTAGGATGATGCCATTAGAGGTGAGTGAATTTCTTAAAAGTTTGATTCGCTGAATTTCACAAAAAAATTACTTTTGTAAGTAGCTGGTGCAATGACAGGGAGCTGCGATAGCGCCGCCCCTGTCATTGTACCCTTCAGATGCCGCGTTCATACATGATCGCGGCATCTGAGTTTAAAATTAACAATTAAATATTTTTTTATGGCTGCCTCCATCTTGCTTGAAGATCTCGAACCGAAATCCTATGCGGGGCGAGGTTACGGCATCTTGCACCGCACAGGATTTCGGCCTAAATCTTCAAGCGAGATGGAGGAGGTAAGTTTGAATTTTTTTTGTTTATTATACTAATTCTGGTTAAATCGATTCGCTGACACGAAGTGTGAGGAAATTCGGCTTCTAGGCGAATCGAATTGATCCTGAAATTTGGATCAAATTCCACTTCGTGGGATTCGATTCACTCATCTCTAGTAAACATATTTTTAAAGAATTTCTGTTAATGTTTTTAACTTGAATATATTTATAGTATGGTGGCTCACTCCGCATACGGTTGTGGAAATGGGTGCTACTAAGTCTGATATGACTCACCCAGTCATAGGTTGGATAATATATAAGAATGTGTAGGAAGACTGAGCACTCACCAGCTGGACCAATTAGAGAACAAACGGATATATAGCAAAATAATTTATTTAATATTTATATATAGCCCTAAATCTAAAATGCAGCGGAATCAATAATAATATGGTATATAAAAAATTGATATTCAAATATAATAAATACACCTATAATAAAATGCAGTCGTATATATATAGCTTAAACAATATTATTAAAAAAACATAATAAGCCTAGAGAAAAGGGCAATTGTTCACAGTATATAAAAACATATACAAATGGTTGGAATAAATATTTGGTAGACTGCTGATCAGTTCGGAGAGTACGCCAAATAGAGTGTCCAAATCGAAATATTACAATGAATATTCGATAAAACACTGATCAGCACAGTGAATGCGCCAGATATGGTATCCAATAGTCATCAATAGTCAAAAGCAGATTAGTCTCCCTGTGTTTAGAGAGATCGGTTCACTTCGTATGAAATACTTTGATCAATGTGGCTAGGTGGACATATATTTAATGGATATAATACACCTGTTATTCGCCGTCTAATGTGAGTATAGCCGTGGCGTCCCACGAGGCTCACTGTATTAGATTCGGCGGTACCTGAGTCTGGTCGCTTGCTTGAGGTGGTTAAGATGAGCGTGTAGCTCTCGGCATAAGGAGTCTTCTGGTGATATTCACCGATATTGCAAGCCTGGACCTAGTTGATGAGTAACAAGGTGTTTCCTCCACACTAGCAAAGAGTTATACTTCCGGCAGAGTCAAAGTTCAATTATCGGGATGTTGGGGTCTCGTAGGTTTTTCATCAGCTGATGTCCGAGGTATACAGCTGATGAAAAACCTACGAGACCCCAACATCCCGATAATTGAACTTTGACTCTGCCGGAAGTATAACTCTTTGCTAGTGTGGAGGAAACACCTTGTTACTCATCAACTAGGTCCAGGCTTGCAATATCGGTGAATATCACCAGAAGACTCCTTATGCCGAGAGCTACACGCTCATCTCAACCACCTCAAGCAAGCGACCAGACTCAGGTACCACCGAATCTAATACAGTGAGCCTCGTGGGACGCCACGGCTATACTCACATTAAACGGCGAATAACAGGTGTATTATATCCATTAAATATATGTCCACCTAGCCACATTGATCAAAGTATTTCATACGAAGTGAACCGATCTCTCTAAACACAGGGAGACTAATCTGCTTTTGACTATTGATGACTATTGGATACCATATCTGGCGCATTCACTGTACTGATCAGTGTTTTATCGTATATTCATTGTAATATTTCGATTTGGACACTCTATTTGGCGTACTCTCCGAACTGATCAGCAGTCTACCAAATATTTATTCCAACCATTTGTATATGTTTTTATATACTGTGAACAATTGCCCTTTTCTCTAGGCTTATTATGTTTTTTTAATAATATTGTTTAAGCTATATATATACGACTGCATTTTATTATAGGTGTATTTATTATATTTGAATATCAATTTTTTATATACCATATTATTATTGATTCCGCTGCATTTTAGATTTAGGGCTATATATAAATATTAAATAAATTATTTTGCTATATATCCGTTTGTTCTCTAATTGGTCCAGCTGGTGAGTGCTCAGTCTTCCTAAACATTCTTAAATGTTTTTAACTTTCCATGTCATAAAAAACATAAAATTCTGCAGTTTTTGCACTGCCACCTAAGCCTAATAATAAGTGTCACGTCTTGGCCTGAATAGCTCACTTTACTGCAGTTATCTGCCTATCATCACAGGCAGGATTAGAATGACAGATAGCACCTATAGATACACATAACACAGGATCCACCATTAACAATAGGCGATTGTCAAAGTTTATCTACTTGCTTGTACAATGACCTCTGCACAGGTCACAGAGCATGCCTAGAAAACTCTCCTATAGAAACCAATGAGTCAGCTCCTGACCATTGTGCCTACAGCCCATGGTGGCTGCTTTAAAGAAATTATTTAAAAACGTTCTAAATGCTGTTAAAAACAGTTTAGTCAAGATGGCAGCCCCATAATCATGTTCAGAAAATAGAATTTAAAAAAATACTTTCTAAATCAGAAAAACACTTTGACACATTCCCTTCAACTGCTGGGTGTATGGATTTAATCATAATAGCAAATTTTAGTAATAATATGACATTTCAACTGCCTGATCTTCTCTTCCTACTGCGAACCACTGCCTTCTCCGCCTAGCAGGCATACATATGAGGGTATTGGGAGTGACAGCTGCCGGCCAAACAAGATATGTTATGAGTATGGCTGACCTTAGGCACTGTACGCACCACTTTGCTACTTTAGTATGTTTGATAGGAAAAAAATCATATGGTGTCAAACACATATGTTTATGTTGACAAGTGGATAAGTGATAAATGTTGTTAAGAGGAACATCTCTTCAAGTGCTTATTTTACATCTTTAACCTAACCACGTTTCCTCTGCATCTCAACAGAATATGAATTGTAATTTTATGGTTTAGATTTGTTTTTGGCTAGAAAATTCAAGCCAACAGAATCTGGCTTGGAAACATTCACAAACTGATTCATCTTCTAATGTTATCAGCAAGCCAGACTTTGGCGATCTGGTTGTGTTTTCATCTCCTCCGCCCTTTGTTAACATGTCGGAACCATCTGCTGTGTTTGTAAGATCTGGTTTTGGACAATGTGCAACTAGCTCTGCACATGGTTGTCTAAAGCTTCTCCACTGCAGCATCTGCGTCATGTCCTATCCTTTTGATCCTAAGCCAAATACGGTCCTCTTATATTAAATACAGATTATACTGAGCTAGAGTCTGTCTGCGATATTAACTACTATGGCATATTGTGCCAAATTTGTGCTCTGATTGTTTTGGCCTATGTTATGAGCCTCTCTGGACCCACATACTGCATTACACTGATGTCAATACAAACAGCATTATCTCACATTGGTCAGGTTTTAATGTACTCTTCATCACATATTACCATTTGAAGCTCGAAGCCTACAACTTTTGACTCTATGTTCAATTATGTATTCTAGATCCTGTGCTATTGTTACATGAACAACCAGGTCTTAAAACTAGATATAGAAACAGGACTTCTAATTGACTTCCAGTGATTTCTAGCCTATTAATTAGCAAATTTACAGATTTTTTTTTCAAATTTGCTTCGTTCCAAATTAATTCATCACTAAATGCATTAAATCGGCTATATCCCGGCCTGCAGGGAGAGTATATCTCAGTGTACATCACTGTGCATTGCAGCAACATGCATAGCTAGTCCTTTCCAGTAGTGAAACTGTTACTGTGACAGGCATGTGGACACCCGAATAACAGTAGATTTAGACAGTTTACTCATCCCAATGTAAGAAATCAAAGAGTAATAGAATTGCTTATCTATTAAAAAAAGTTGACACCCCAATAATAATAGAACTAGATAGCTTATTTACCCCAATTTAAGAATCAAGGCGTAATGGAATTGCTTATCTATTAAATAAGGTGGAGATCCCAATAACAGTAGAACTAGACAGCTTATTCACCTCAATTTGAGAATCAAGGCGTAACAGAATTGCTTATCTATTTAACAAGATTTACACTCCATTAACAGTTAAATTACACAGATTACTCACCCCAATTTGAGAATCAAGCCCTAATGTAATTGCTTATCTATTAAACATGGAGGACACTATTCAATTACGGATGTAGCATGGTTAGCACTCCTTTTTTGAGATTTCTGAGTTTGGTTATCTAATCTAAGCAAACACCTTCAATTGCTTTTCAATGGCTTTTGTCTCAAGATAATGAAATGAGTTAAGAAATTTGAGTTAACAGCGGGAGTGCTAACCATGCTACTAGGGATGAGCGAACTCGAACTGTATAGTTCGGGTTCGTACCGAATTTTGGGGTGTCCGTGACACGGACCTGAACCCGGACATTTTCGTAAAAGTCCGGGTTCGGGATCGGTGTTCGTCGCTTTCTTGGCGCTTTTGTGACGCTTTCTTGGCGCTTTTTGAAAGGCTGCAAAGCAGCCAATCAACAAACGTCATACTACTTGCCCCAAGAGGCCATCACAGCCATGCCTACTATTGGCATGGCTGTGATTGGCCAGAGCACCATGTGACCCAGCCTCTATTTAAGCTGGAGTCACATAGCGCCGCCCGTCACTCTGCTCTGATTAGCGTAGGGAGAGGTTGCGGCTGCGACAGTAGGGCGAGATTAGGCAGATTAACTCCTCCAAAGTACTTGATTATTGATCGATCTGCAGCTGTGGATCATTGAGCTGCTGATACTCAATTGCTCACTGTTTTTAGGCTGCCCAGACCGTTTGTCAGTCACATTTTTCTGGGGTGATCGGCGGCCACTTTGTGTCTTGTGGTGCGCCAGCACAAGCTGCGACCAAGTGCATTTAACCCTCAATGGTGTGGTTGTTTTTTGGCTAAAGCCTACATCAGGGTGAAGCTGTCACACCAAGTGCATTTAACCAGCAATAGTCTGTTTATTTTTTGGCCATATACTACATCAGGGGCAAGCTGCGCCTGTCACCAAGTGCATTTAACCCTCAATGGTGTGGTTGTTTTTTGGCTAAAGCCTACATCAGGGTGAAGCTGTCACACCAAGTGCATTTAACCAGCAATAGTCTGTTTATTTTTTGGCCATATACTACATCAGGGGCAAGCTGCGCCCGTCACCAAGTGCATTTAACCCTCAGTAGTGTGGTTGGTCAAGCTATCACACCAAGTGCATTTAACCAGCAATAGTCTGTTCATTTTTTGGCCATATACTAAATCAGGGGCAAGCTGCGCCCGTCACCAAGTGCATTTAACCAGCAATAGTCTGTTCATTTTTTGGCCATATACTACATCAGGGGCAAGCTGCGCCCGTCACCAAGTGCATTTAACCCTCAGTAGTGTGGTTGGTCAAGCTGTGACACCAAGTGCATTTAACCAGCAATAGTCTGTTCATTTTTTGGCCATATACTACATCAGGGGCAAGCTGCGCCTGTCACCAAGTGCATTTAACCCTCAGTAGTGTGGTTGGTCAAGCTATCACACCAAGTGCATTTAACCAGCAATAGTCTGTTCATTTTTTGGCCATATACTACATCAGGGGCAAGCTGCGCCCGTCACCAAGTGCATTTAACCAGCAATAGTCTGTTCATTTTTTGGCCATATACTACATCAGGGGCAAGCTGCGCCCGTCACCAAGTGCATTTAACCCTCAGTAGTGTGGTTGGTCAAGCTATCACACCAAGTGCATTTAACCAGCAATAGTCTGTTCATTTTTTGGCCATATACTAAATCAGGGGCAAGCTGCGCCCGTCACCAAGTGCATTTAACCAGCAATAGTCTGTTCATTTTTTGGCCATATACTACATCAGGGGCAAGCTGCGCCCATCACCAAGTGCATTTAACCCTCAGTAGTGTGGTTGGTCAAGCTATCACACCAAGTGCATTTAACCAGCAATAGTCTGTTCATTTTTTGGCCATATACTAAATCAGGGGCAAGCTGCGCCCGTCACCAAGTGCATTTAACCAGCAATAGTCTGTTCATTTTTGGCCATATACTACATCAGGGGCAAGCTGCGCCCGTCACCAAGTGCATTTAACCCTCAGTAGTGTGGTTGGTCAAGCTGTGACACCAAGTGCATTTAACCAGCAATAGTCTGTTCATTTTTTGGCCATATACTACATCAGGGGCAAGCTGCGCCCGTCACCAAGTGCATTTAACCCTCAGTAGTGTGGTTGGTCAAGCTGTGACACCAAGTGCATTTAACCAGCAATAGTCTGTTCATTTTTTGGCCATATACTACATCAGGGGCAAGCTGCGCCCGTCACCAAGTGCATTTAACCCTCAGTAGTGTGGTTGGTCAAGCTATCACACCAAGTGCATTTAACCAGCAATAGTCTGTTCATTTTTTGGCCATATACTAAATCAGGGGCAAGCTGCGCCCGTCACCAAGTGCATTTAACCAGCAATAGTCTGTTCATTTTTTGGCCATATACTACATCAGGGGCAAGCTGCGCCCGTCACCAAGTGCATTTAACCCTCAGTAGTGTGGTTGGTCAAGCTGTGACACCAAGTGCATTTAACCAGCAATAGTCTGTTCATTTTTTGGCCATATACTACATCAGGGGCAAGCTGCGCCCGTCACCAAGTGCATTTAACCCTCAGTAGTGTGGTTGGTCAAGCTGTGACACCAAGTGCATTTAACCAGCAATAGTCTGTTCATTTTTTGGCCATATACTACATCAGGGGCAAGCTGCGCCCGTCACCAAGTGCATTTAACCAGCAATAGTGTGGTTATTTTTTGGCCATATCCCAGTCTAATTCTGTCACTAAATCCATACCGGTCACCCAGCGCCTAAATACTAGGCCTCAAATTTATATCCCGCTAAATCTCTCGTTACCGCTGTCCTGTTGTGGCTGGGAAAGTTATTTAGTGTCCGTCAAAGCACATTTTTTGTTCTGGGTTGAAATACAATTCCCAATTTAGCAATTTCATAATTTAGTGGTTTCTGCTATATCAGAGCTATTTGAAATCTATCCCTAAAAGGGTATATAATATTCAAGGTGCACATAGGGTCATTCAGAATAACTTCACACACACACGCTACTGTGCATTTCCAAGTCTAATTCTGTCACTAAATCCATACCGGTCACCCAGCGCCTAAATACTAGGCCTCAAATTTATATCCTGCTGAATTTGAATACAATACATTGGGCCAAATAATATTTTTGTTGTTGTGGTGAACCATAACAATGAGGAAAACATCTAGTAAGGGACGCGGACGTGGACATGGTCGTGGTGGTGTTAGTGGACCCTCTGGTGCTGGGAGAGGACGTGGCCGTTCTGCCACATCCACACGTCCTAGTGTACCAACTACCTCAGGTCCCAGTAGCCGCCAGAATTTACAGCGATATATGGTGGGGCCCAATGCCGTTCTAAGGATGGTAAGGCCTGAGCAGGTACAGGCATTAGTCAATTGGGTGGCCGACAGTGGATCCAGCACGTTCACATTATCTCCCACCCAGTCTTCTGCAGAAAGCGCACAGATGGCGCCTGAAAACCAACCCTATCAGTCTGTCACATCACCCCCATGCATACCAGGGAAACTGTCTCAGCCTCAAGTTATGCAGCAGTCTCTTATGCTGTTTGAAGACTCTGCTGGCAGGGTTTCCCAAGGGCATCCACCTAGCCCTTCCCCAGCGGTGAAAGACATAGAATGCACTGACGCACAACCACTTATGTTTCCTGATGATGAGGACATGGGAATACCACCTCAGCATGTCTCTGATGATGACGAAACACAGGTGACAACTGCTGCGTCTTTCTGCAGTGTGCAGACTGAACAGGAGGTCAGGGATCAAGACTGGGTGGAAGACGATGCAGGGGATGATGAGGTCCTAGACCCCACATGGAATGAAGGTCGTGCCACTGACTTTCACAGTTCGGAGGAAGAGGCAGTGGTGAGACCGAGCCAACAGCGTAGCAAAAGAGGGAGCAGTGGGCAAAAGCAGAACACCCGCCGCCAAGAGACTCCGCCTGCTACTGACCGCCGCCATCTGGGACCGAGCACCCCAAAGGCAGCTTCAAGGAGTTCCCTGGCATGGCACTTCTTCAAACAATGTGCTGACGACAAGACCCGAGTGGTTTGCACGCTGTGCCATCAGAGCCTGAAGCGACGCATTAACGTTCTGAACCTGAGCACAACCTGCATGACCAGGCACCTGCATGCAAAGCATGAACTGCAGTGGAGTAAACACCTTAAAACCAAGGAAGTCACTCAGGCTCCCCCTGCTACCTCTTCTGCTGCTGCCGCCTCGGCCTCTTCTGCTGCTGCCGCCTCGGCCTCTTCCTCCGCCTCTGGAGGAACGTTGGCACCTGCCGCCCAGCAAACAGGGGATGTACCACCAACACCACCACCACCACCTCCGTCACCAAGCGTCTCAACCATGTCACACGGCAGCGTTCAGCTCTCCATCTCACAAACATTTGAGAGAAAGCGTAAATTCCCACCTAGCCACCCTCGATCCCTGGCCCTGAATGCCAGCATTTCTAAACTACTGGCCTATGAAATGCTGTCATTTAGGCTGGTGGACACAGACAGCTTCAAACAGCTCATGTCGCTTGCTGTCCCACAGTATGTTGTTCCCAGCCGCCACTACTTCTCCAAGAGAGCCGTGACTTCCCTGCACAACCAAGTATCCGATAAAATCAAGTGTGCACTGCGCAACGCCATCTGTAGCAAGGTCCACCTAACCACAGATACGTGGACCTGTAAGCACGGCCAGGGACGCTATATCTCCCTAACTGCACACTGGGTAAATGTAGTGGCAGCTGGGCCCCAGGCGGAGAGCTGTTTGGCGCACGTCCTTCCGCCGCCAAGGATCGCAGGGCAACATTCTTTGCCTCCTGTTGCCACCTCCTCCTTCTCGGCTTCCTCCTCCTCTTCTTCCACCTGCTCATCCAGTCAGCCACACACCTTCACCACCAACTTCAGCACAGCCCGGGGTAAACGTCAGCAGGCCATTCTGAAACTCATATGTTTGGGGGACAGGCCCCACACCGCACAGGAGTTGTGGCGGGGTATAGAACAACAGACCGACGAGTGGTTGCTGCCGGTGAGCCTCAAGCCCGGCCTGGTGGTGTGTGATAATGGGCGAAATCTCGTTGCAGCTCTGGGACTAGCCAATTTGACGCACATCCCTTGCTTGGCGCATGTGCTGAATTTGGTGGTGCAGAAGTTCATACACAACTACCCCGACATGTCAGAGCTGCTGCATAAAGTGCGGGCCGTCTGTTCGCGCTTCCGGCGTTCACATCCTGCTGCTGCTCGCCTGTCTGCGCTACAGCGTAACTTCGGCCTTCCCGCTCACCGCCTCATATGCGACGTGCCCACCAGGTGGAACTCCACCTTGGACATGCTGGACAGATTGTGCGAGCAGCAGCAGGCCATGGTGAAGTTTCAGCTGCAGCACGCACAGGTCAGTCGCACTACAGAACAGCACCACTTCACCACCAATGACTGGGCCTCCATGCGAGACCTGTGTGCCCTGTTGCGCTGTTTCGAGTACTCCACCAACATGGCCAGTGGCGATGACGCCGTTATCAGCGTTACAATACCACTTCTATGTCTCCTTGAGAAAACACTTAGGGCGATGATGGAAGAGGAGGTGGCCCAGGAGGAGGAGGAGGAGGAAGAGGGGTCATTTTTAGCACTTTCAGGCCAGTCTCTTCGAAGTGACTCAGAGGGAGGTTTTTGGCAACAGCAGAGGCCAGGTACAAATGTGGCCAGCCAGGGCCCACTACTGGAGGACGAGGAGGACGAGGATGAGGAGGAGGAGGATGAGGATGAAGCATGGTCACAGCGGGGTGGCACCCAACGCAGCTCGGGTCCATCACTGGTGCGTGGCTGGGGGGAAAGGCAGGACGATGACGATACGCCTCCCACAGAGGACAGCTTGTCCTTACCCCTGGGCAGCCTGGCACACATGAGCGACTACATGCTGCAGTGCCTGCGCAACGACAGCAGAGTTGCCCACATTTTAACCTGTGCGGACTACTGGGTTGCCACACTGCTGGATCCACGCTACAAAGACAATGTGCCCACCTTACTTCCTGCACTGGAGCGTGATAGGAAGATGCGCGAGTACAAGCGCACGTTGGTAGACGCGCTACTGAGAGCATTCCCAAATGTCACAGGGGAACAAGTGGAAGGCCAAGGCCAAGGCAGAGGAGGAGCAAGAGGTCGCCAAGGCAGCTGTGTCAATGCCAGCTCCTCTGAGGGCAGGGTTAGCATGGCAGAGATGTGGAAAACTTTTGTCAACACGCCACAGCTAACTGCACCACCACCTGATACGCAACGTGTTAGCAGGAGGCAACATTTCACTAACATGGTGGAACAGTACATGTGCACACCCCTCCACGTACTGACTGATGGTTTGGCCCCATTCAACTTCTGGGTCTCTAAATTGTCCACGTGGCCAGAGCTAGCCTTTTATGCCTTGGAGGTGCTGGCCTGCCCGGCGGCCAGCGTTTTGTCTGAACGTGTATTCAGCACGGCAGGGGGCGTCATTACAGACAAACGCAGCCGCCTGTCTACAGCCAATGTGGACAAGCTGACGTTCATAAAAATGAACCAGGCATGGATCCCACAGGATCTGTCCGTCCCTTGTCCAGATTAGACATTAACTACCTCCCCTTAACCATATATTATTGGACTCCAGGGCACCTCCTCATTCAATCCTATTTTTATTTTCATTTTACCATTATATTGCGAGGCTACCCAAAGTTGAATGAACCTCTCCTCTGTCTGGGTGCCGGGGCCTAAATATATGCCAATGGACTGTTCCAATGTTGGGTGACGTGAAGCCTGATTCTCTGCTATGACATGCAGACTGATTCTCTGCTGACATGAAGCCAGAATCTCTGTTACGGGACCTCTCTCCTCTGCCTGGATGCTGGGCCTAAATTTATGAAAATGGACTCTTACAGTGGTGGGTGACGTGAAGCCTGATTCTCTGCTATGACATGAAGACTGATTCTCTGCTGACATGAAGCCAGATTGTCTGTTACGGGACCTCTCTCCTCTGCCTGGGTGCTGGGCCTAAATATATGCCAATGGACTGTTGCAGTGGTGGCTGACGTGAAGCCTCATTCTCTGCTATGACATGCAGACTAATTCTCTGCTGACATGAAGCCAGATTGTCTGTTACGGGACCTCTCTCCTCTGCCTGGGTGCTGGGCCTAAATATATGCCAATGGACTGTTGCAGTGGTGGGTGACGTGAAGCCTCATTCTCTGCTATGACATGCAGACTAATTCTCTGCTGACATGAAGCCAGATCCTCTGTTACGGGACCTCTCTCCTCTGCCTGGGTGCTGGGCCTAAATTTATGAAAATGGACTCTTACAGTGGTGGGTGACGTGAAGCCTGATTCTCTGCTATGACATGAAGACTGATTCTCTGCTGACATGAAGCCAGATTGTCTGTTACGGGACCTCTCTCCTCTGCCTGGGTGCTGGGCCTAAATATATGCCAATGGACTGTTGCAGTGGTGGCTGACGTGAAGCCTCATTCTCTGCTATGACATGCAGACTAATTCTCTGCTGACATGAAGCCAGATTGTCTGTTACGGGACCTCTCTCCTCTGCCTGGGTGCTGGGCCTAAATATATGCCAATGGACTGTTGCAGTGGTGGGTGACGTGAAGCCTCATTCTCTGCTATGACATGCAGACTAATTCTCTGCTGACATGAAGCCAGATCCTCTGTTACGGGACCTCTCTCCTCTGCCTGGGTGCTGGGCCTAAATTTATGAAAATGGACTCTTACAGTGGTGGGTGACGTGAAGCCTGATTCTCTGCTATGACATGAAGACTGATTCTCTGCTGACATGAAGCCAGATTGTCTGTTACGGGACCTCTCTCCTCTGCCTGGGTGCTGGGCCTAAATTTATGAAAATGGACTCTTACAGTGGTGGGTGACGTGAAGCCTGATTCTCTGCTATGACATGAAGACTGATTCTCTGCTGACATGAAGCCAGATTGTCTGTTACGGGACCTCTCTCCTCTGCCTGGGTGCTTGGCCTAAATTTATGACAATGGACTGTTGCAGTGGTGGCTGACGTGAAGCCTGATTCTCTGCTATGACATGCAGACTGATTCTCTGCTGACATGAAGCCAGATTCTCTGTTACGGGACCTCTCTCCTCTGCCTGGGTTCCGGGGCCTAAATATCTGAGAATGGACTGTTTCAGTGGTGGGTGACGGGAAGCCAGATTCTCTGCTATGGGACCTCTCTCCAATTGATTTTGGTTAATTTTTATTTATTTAATTTTTATTTTAATTCATTTCCCTATCTACATTTGTTTGCAGGGGATTTACCTACATGTTGCTGCCTTTTGCAGCCCTCTAGCCCTTTCCTGGGCTGTTTTACAGCCTTTTTAGTGCCGAAAAGTTCGGGTCCCCATTGACTTCAATGGGGTTCGGGTTCAGGACGAAGTTCGGATCGGGTTCGGATCCCGAACCCGAACATTTTCGGGAAGTTCGGCCGAACTTCTCGAACCCGAACATCCAGGTGTTCGCTCAACTCTACATGCTACATCTGTAGATAGCTCTGTGCCCTACACAGGGATTGATGCAAAATGGGCTATCTCCTATGAATCTCTTCAGCTTCAGATTACAGAACCTTCACTGTCCCTGCAGTCTCCCTATTCTCACCCTACAGTATGTAAAAACGCTTCCTATGATCTCCTTACACTTTCCCTGCACTGTCCCTGCCGTTTTTCCTATGCCTACCCTACAGTATGTAAAAATTCTCCCTACATTCTCCTTACCCTTTACCTGCACTGTCCCTGCACTCTCCCTTTCCAATATTCCATAGTTAAAGGCTTCTTGAACATTGTCCCTAGCACTTTTCACATCTCTCCCTATCCTCAGCTCACGGTCAAATGGTTGACACCGCACAGGATGAGGCTTTGATGAGGGCTGTGACATCACAGGTGCTGACTAGCTACTGATTAGCTGTCTGCATGTCATTATGGGTGATCTCATGTTCTTTGGCTTATTACTTTCACTTTATAACACATGTAGCCACCATTTTAGGAAAAAAACAATTCATGTATACTAATGCCAGAAGCCTGACTAATAAAACTGGTGAACTGGAATTAGTGATGTGTGAGGAGAACTATGACATAGTGGGAATAACTGAGACATGGCTGGATGATAGCTATGACTGGGCGGTTAATGTACAAGGTTACAGTCTGTTTAGAAAGGATCGTCAAAACCGGAGAGGAGGAGGGGGTCTGCCTCTATGTAAAGTCCGGTCTAAAGCCCACACTCCGCGAAGATATAAATGAGGGACATGAACATGTGGAGTCACTGTGGGTAGAGATACATGGAGCTAAAAACAACAATAAATTACTAATAGGAGTTTACTATAAACCACCTAATATACCAGAGTCCACAGAAAATCTATTACTAAACGAGATAGTCGAGGCGGCAAATCATAATGAGGTGGTTATTATGGGGGACTTCAACTACCCAGATATAGACTGGGAAACTGAAACTTGTATATCTTATAAAGGAAACAGGTTCTTGGCAATAACCAAAGACAATTACCTCTCCCAACTGGTTCAGGACCCGACTAGAGGGACGGCCATACTGGACTTAGTATTAACCAATAGGCCGGACAGAACAACAGACGTGCAGGTTGGGGGACACCTGGGAAATAGTGACCACAAAGTAATAACCTTCCAATTATCATTCAAAAGAGCAGTTTCTACAGGGAGGAACAAAAATACCAAACTTCAAAAAAGCTAAATTTAGCCAACTAAGAGAGGCCATAGGCCAAACTAACTGGGACAAAGTCCTCAAAAATAAAATACAGCCACAAAATGGGATATCTTTAAAAACATCCTAAAATCTCATTGTGAGAGGTACATACCGTATGGTAATAAAAGGTTAAGGAATAAAAAGAAACCAATGTGGATAAATAGAACTGTAACGAAAGCAATAAATGACAAAAAGAAAGCATATCATTCACTGAAACAGGAGGGGAGCACGGAAGCACTGAAAAACTATAAGGAAAAAAATAGAACATGTAAAAAACAAATAAAAGCGGCCAAACTAGAGACCGAGAGATTAATTGCCAAAGAGAGTAAAACTAACCCTAAAATGTTCTTCAATTATATAAATGTTAAAAAGTATAAATCTGAAGGTGTCGGCCCTTTAAAGAGTAATGAGGGGGAAGTCGCAGAGAGCGATGAGGAGAAAGCAAAGCTGTTAAATATTTTTTTCTCCAATGTATTCACTGAGGAAAATAAATTGTCAGATGACATGCAGAATGCAAAAATAAATTCCCCATTAAAAGTGTCCTGTCTGACCCAGGAAGAAGTACATCAGCGACTTAAAAAGATTAAAATAGACAAATCGCCAGGACCGGATGACATACACCCCCGTATCCTAAAGGAATTAAGTAATGTCATAGCCAGACCCTTATTTCTGATATTTGCAGACTCTATACTGACAGGGAATGTCCCACAGGATTGGCGCATGGCATATGTGGTGCCAATATTCAAAAAGGGGCCAAAAACAGACCCTGGAAACTATAGGCCGGTAAGTTTAACATCTGTTGTGGGTAAACTGTTTGAAGGTTTTCTGAGAGATGCTATATTAGAGCATCTCAACAGAAATAAGCAAATAACGCCATATCAGCATGGCTTCGTGAGGGATCGGTCATGTCAGACTAATTTAATCAGTTTCTATGAGGAGGTAAGTTCTAGACTTGACAGCGGCGAATCAATGGATGTCGTATATCTGGACTTCTCCAAAGCATTTGACACTGTACCACATAAAAGGTTAGTATATAAAATGAGAATGCTCGGACTGGGAGAAAACATCTGTATGTGGGTAAGTAACTGGCTCAGTGATAGAAAACAGAGGGTGGTTATTAACGGTACACACTCAGATTGGGTCACTGTCACTAGTGGGGTACCTCAGGGGTCAGTATTGGGCCCTATTCTCTTCAATATATTTATTAATGATCTTGTAGAAGGCTTGCATAGTAAAGTATCAATTTTCGCAGATGACACTAAACTGTGTAAAGTAATTTACACTGATGAGGACAGTATACTACTACAGAGGGATCTGGATAGACTGGAGGCTTGGGCAGATAAGTGGCAGATGGGGTTTAACACTGATAAATGTAAAGTTATGCACATGGGAAGGAAAAATGCAAGTCAACCGTACATACTAAATGGTAAAACACTCGGTAACACTGACATGGAAAAGGATCTAGGAATTTTAATAAACAGCAAACTAAGCTGCAAAAACCAGTGTCAGGCAGCTGCTGCCAAGGCCAACAAGATAATGGGTTGCATCAGAAGGGGCATAGATTCCCGTGATAAGAACATAGTCCTACCACTTTACAAATCGCTAGTCAGACCACACATGGAGTACTGTGTACAGTTCTGGGCTCCTGTAAACAAGGCAGACATAGCAGAGCTGGAGAAGGTCCAGAGGAGGGCAACTAAAGTAATAACTGGAATGGGGCAACTACAGTACCCTGAAAGATTATCAAAATTAGAGTTATTCACTTTAGAAAAAAGACGACTGAGGGGAGATCTAATTAATATGTATAAATATATCAAGGGTCAGTACAGAGATCTATCCCATCAGCTATTTATCCCCAGGACTGTGACTGTGACGAGGGGACATCCTCTGCGCCTGGAGGAAAGAAGGTTTGTACACAAACATAGAAAAGGATTCTTTACGGTAAGAGCAGTGAGAATATGGAACTCTCTGCCTGAGGAGGTGGTGATGGTGAGTACAATAAAGGAATTCAAGAGGGCCATGGACGTATTTCTGGAGCTTAATAATATTACAGGCTATAGCTACTAGAGAGGGGTCTTCCTCTGGATCAACTTGCGGGATAACAGGCCGAACTGGATGGACAAATGTCTTTTTTCGGCCTTATGTACTATGTTACTATGTTACCATGAACAGTGCGGAAATTCTTATTCATTGCTAATCAAATTTTACCTAAACTTTAGATCGAATTCTACTTCGGATGCTTTGATTCGCTCAACACAGCTATTAATTATGTATTTAGGTATATGTTTTATACATTTCCCTTTAATGATGGACAGTCTGAGCTTGAAAAGCTTAAGTTATCAAAAAAATGTTCAAATGGTCAGAATATGTATACTGCTTCTGAAAAATAGTATTTTATTTATGTAAACAAGTCAGAATCTATAATCAAGAAGATTCCAACTTATTTTCATAAACAAAACAAGAGCTAAGTAGCGCTCTTTTATCTGCGATGAGTTGAAGACAAAAGGAAACAGGTATACAAAATATATATATTTATTAATAATAATTCAGTGCAAAATAGAATAAAATATAAAATAGGTGACAATAAAATGGTAATAAACAATGATATGCAATTAAGAAAAACCCAATAACCTAGAGAATATAAAGATAATGAATACATGAATCGGATATCTGAATAATAACTGGAAACAAATATAAAAAAAAATTCTCCAAGCCGACAGATGTTTCAGATGGAAACTGAGTTAGGTTTTCACCATATTTCATTTCCATATATATATATTCAACCATATAAATGACTAGAACTGAAATCAGTTCTTTGGAGTTGATACAGTGATATGTAAATATATATCAACAGTATATATCTATCTCCCGAGACTAAAGAGGGTACCATTGATACTGCAGGTACAATCACCCCAATTCAGTCTAGATCCTACACACAGGATATGATTGACATGATATATATATGGATATAATTAACTAATTTCCTAAAATAAAAATAGAACTTTATACCATACCAAAGAATCGGCCTGGAAGAATATTCCCTCCTCTTTTATTCTCCTTGTTGTGGGGAGTTGTTCCTTGGATGGATTGATCAAGTGAAGATGATCATGATGAGGATCAAGTGATGATGATCCTTTCTATCAGCTCATGCTGCCTTTTTATCCCATTTAGAAATGGGCTTAACCGGGTTTATCAATAACTAGTGACATCATTTGTCACTCCCCCATCTACTTCACAACTCATTTTTTACTTCAACCACACCAATAGATGGCACTAGAGGTCTATGTAAAAATGTTGTTTTTCTCTTAATTTCTTTAAAAAGATAATATTTAACCAAAACCTTGAGTATAATCTTAAAAGACAGCTATGTATACACAACTTCCAGACATTCAGTCCGTTTCTAAATACATGACTTAACCCTATTTAATTAAAACACGCACCATAAAACTCCTCTATTCAGTGGGATAAAAACTAATTTCTGTGGCACTTTACTCATTGTCTCTGTGAAGATACCTTATTTGCTTATAACACCTGATCCCTGACGAAGGAGCCCTATAGGCTCTGAAACGTGTTGGAAGTTTTTTGTCCAACGGAGGCTCCGGTACTGTCAACGGTGACGTCACGGATAGTGGTTTCCCGAACAACTGAATCACAAGCTCCCTCGCACCGTGCGTGCTTCCGGCCGGGGCAGCGCTGTTGCTAGTAGGTGAGCAAGGAGGACGCCCTGATTTAAAGATACATCTTCAAAAAGAAAAACACAGAAAAGAATCGAGAAGAGCGCTATATAACCACCAGAATCAACTAGGGGATCACAGTGAGTGAAGTATAAGGTACGGACCGCACTATTATTATTGTTTGTAACGCTTGCATTCACCGCTTAATTTCTGACTAAGACAATACACATTTATCCTAGTACAGCCCACCTTTCTAGACCGACCTCTCTTTTTCAGGTTAGATACCAATCCATCAAGCAAATTTAAATGCGATTAGCTGTTTAGTTTGTCTGCCAGCGCTGATGTCTCATATCACCCACTGGTGATACATTATTGATACCTATTTACACAATCCCCCTTCAAGAGATCTTCTAAAAATGTGTACCTAAGTAACTCTACACCATTCTATGACACTCTGCAACTACAGTGGAAATTTAACATATTCTAACATTAAATGAATTTAATATAATTACCACACATCTAGTTATTTAAAACATACAATTTTAGGACATATCATATAAAAAACTAAATCCATTCACATGATGATTAATATGAACATTATTTCACACTAATCGAATAAAGCTGGTTAACGTTCGTGAATTTGTCTAGTATCACAGCCTGATGAAGGTATTAAAAGAACAAAACAAAACTTTATTGTAATCTGTTTAAAATAGGGCAAATCCTATGTCACAATTTGTGATCATCAGGCAACCAGGCCAAAAAAAGTGCAGATGGGACTTGTATATAACCCTCTACACTTATCTGGAATAATTCTTAGATTGCTAGCAAACAAAGTGCTGCTAATAATCTGAAAGTAAAGATATATGGACACAGTCCAATATACTCATGGACTCGGGTGTGACACACGTAACCTCTGTGATCCTTTCTGACAACTTCAGATGCAATTGTTGGCTATTGTCTGAGAGAGCTATATTCTATGAGCCGCACTGATTGTACTATATACAATAAAAAAGTCACCAGTCCGCAGTAATGATATGCAGCAGGTCCGCAAAGTGATGTGGGATCAATCACACTTCAAATGGATAAAATATATGGGTTTCGGACCGCGCTTTTTATTCAGGCCAGTACGCAAACTTAGATCTTTCTTCCTTCTTCCTTTACAGGAGAACCGAGGGCTACAAATATCCTTTAACTGGATATCCTGTAACTTTAAAGGTAATAATAGTGTGAGACCGTATGATAAGGTAACCTGCACTGCACAGATTGTACTCACTCGGCGTTTTCAAGAAATAGGCGTAGATATAATCCCTCCGTAATGGATTGTTGAGATTCTCTCATATACCGCTTTCTCGTGCACTGCTGCAGGGTCTCCACCCGGTCTTTAATCAGGTATGATCCAGATAATTTCTCCAGATTCTGATAGGTTTCTGTAGGTACAAGTGCTTCTACAATAGTGAAGCTCAGTTGATATGTATTTAAAAGTTTTTATTTGTCCATACTTACAAGACAATTGTTAAAAAAGTCATATAAAATTCCCAGCGTCAATAATACTGCTACTGCCCGACCCGGGTTTCACTCCATGAGCTTCGTCAGGGGCACACTTAATTTCACCCTCCCCCTTCTTTTTATTTGTGGGTTGGTGTTGATCAGGAGTCAGGTGTGCTCCTTCACACTACCAACCTCATTCATCTTTAACCCTATACCAGTATCACCTAATCTGCAAGGGAGAAAAACGGTTGCTACTAGGTCACAATTCACATGGACACACTTAATACTCGGGTTCTGTTTTGTCAATTCTTCTTTCTAATTTAACACAGCCTGTAGGTCAAAATCTACATTTAGACCTCCTGGTTGTAATGTACCCAGTTCATATATCCATTGGCTCTCTTTTTTATTAATTTTCTCCAGGAAACTTCCTCCCCTCCAATGTTTTTGAATGGATTCTACTCCCATAAACTTGAGACCCTCTGGCTTTTTTTGATGACATTTTTTATAGTGGGCCGATACCCCATGACTTTCAAGTCCTTTTCTTATATTTCTAATGTGTTCCTGTATACGGACTTTCAAAGGTCTGATAGTCCGTCCTACATACTGGAGGCCGCAAGGGCACTCCAGTACATATATTACCCCTTTACTATAACATGTCATCTCGCCCACCAATTCTAACTGTTTATTCTTACTGGTACTTTTAACTATAGTGCTACTTTGTAATTTTTCTGTTCTTTTCCTGTTTTTGCAAGGGATGCAAAAACCGCACCAATTAAAGCTATTTTTTGTTTTTTTGTTGCTTTTTTTATTTTCCAATCTATTAGCACTATGTACCAATTTGTTTTGTAGGTTGGGTGCTTTTTTGTAGATGACTGTTGGTTGTTCAGGAATAACAGGACCCAACACTGGGTCATTTTTTAAAATCGACCAATTTTTTTTGATTGCGTTTTTCAATTCACCAGAACACTGTGTGAACTGTGTTATGAATGAAAAACGGAAATCCATGGTTTTTTTGTTTAATTCCGATTTTTTTGGGGTTCCCTCTCGTTTTTTAGTTACATCTTTTATGCATCTCTCCAAGTCATCATGTTTGTAACCTTTTTCCAAAAAACGTTCTTTTATTATATTGCTTTGTTCTTTAAATATAGCCTGATCAGTGCAGTTTCGGTGGATTCTCTGGACCTGTCCCTTTGGTATATTATATAACCACGGGGCATAATGACAGCTGGTTAGATCTATATATCCGTTAACATCTGTTGGCTTAAAATAGGTTTTAGTTTTAAGCTGTCCCTCCTCGGCATATATAGTTAGGTCCAAAAAATCCACCGAGACCGCACTGACCGTGCTAGTAAAACTAAGGTTCCATTCTTTGTTTTCCAGTCCTACAATAAAAGTCTCAAGTTGATTTTTGTCACCCTCCCATATCAACAAGCAGTCATCTATATACCTTTTCCAGGTTTTTAGAGTCCCACTTTTTTCCGATTTTTTTAAAACAGGGTCAATATATTCTTTTTCCCACATGGTCATGAAAATATTCGCGATTGTACTAGGCTAATAAAGTCTAGTCTGTAGTTCAACCAATGATCCACACTATGAATGTGCCTCAGTAGTCCTTGCGTTTGCTAACCACACACACACTCACCACAAGGCTATGTTTGGAAAGGTCTATTTATATCACCAGTCATCCCAAACACATGCACCGTACTTGTGTTAATTTCATTTGGATACATTCATAACCCTCATACACGTCAGTGCCTGTAAACTATCCTGTCAGATTGCCACTATCTAACTCAGAGGTAAACTATTGGTACTTATTTACACCCTGCCTTAAGAACCGTGTCCTAAGGACATTGACATCGGCTCTACGCATTTCCACGTGACATGTATTCACCACATATCCTCCAGGAGCTAGAAAAAGATGTCTGTAAAAAAGACAAGTGCCCCGCACTGTTGTGTGCATGGGCCGAACAAACCCCAAGTACATATAGCAAAGGCTGCGGAGGGGGAGGGTGCGCTAGTACGAACGCTAGTCAGAACTAAAGGTGTGTTCCTAACTCATGCCCTCTGGCCGGCGAGTACTGCAATGAGCTATGACGTTCCCGGGAGTTAGCGCATGCGCGCTACATTATGGGGGAATCCAGTTCGCGGCCCGTATCCCTAGCCTAGCGCCGAGTGAGTATATAAGTATGGACCCACCAGGGGACTCCCATCAAGAACTAAACAGCAACGCATCTATCTCCCCCCTGATATAAATCAGAGGCAGAGAGATCCATCGCTGTTGTCACATCAGTCAATAATAATGTAAGCTACTGCAGGCTAACATAGGGAACAAAAGTATACTATATTTATCAAGATAGCCAGATGTATAAAACCAATATTCAATGGAGACCCCCAGATACCAGATGGGTCGACAGGAGACAGATGAAACAGCACACACATCATAAATGGTCAGATACAGCATACAGGGTGGATACACAGCAGATACATACCCTTTCGGATAGACAGTCTGCAACTTGAAGGTCCACATCGCTTCCTTGCGAAGCAGGGGTATGTCGATATCACCACCACGAATCGCCATATTAACGTGTTCAATCCCCTGTACTCTCAACACATCAGGGTTACCGTCATGCATGTCACATACATGCCGTGCCACAGATGTGTCCCGCTGATTTCGAATATCTAACAGATGTTCGCCAAACCTTCTCCTTAGCTCACGTTTTGTTTTGCAGACGTACTGTAAACCACATCGGCAGCTAATAAGGTACACAATGTACACCTGATAAACAAGCATATATTATATCTATTCCCTGTAGTATGACTTACAAAAAATGCTCCTTTCATGATATTACCACATATTACACAGGAGCCACAGGGAAATGTACCCTTTAATGTGTCCTTCTACCAGGTTTCAGATTTAGGGCTTGTATATAGACTGTGTACCAGACGATCACGTTAATTGGAACTACGTCGGTATGTGATCGATGGACGGTCTAGTATCAGTGCCCCAACATCTGGGTCTGACTGCAGGATGGACCAGCGATACTGTAAAATGTCATGGACATGTTGATGAGCTTTATCAAAAGTAGCAATAATTCTAGGTGTAGAGTCATCTTTATTGCTAACCTTTGAAACCGGAAGTTTCCCACGATCAACACTCATAGAATGGTGAAAGGCCCTTCTCAGTGTGTACTGAGGGTACCCACGGTTCGTAAACCGACATCTCAAATCTGATGCCACCGCTCTGAATTCACTCAATTCAGAGCAGTTCCTTCTGTCCCTTAGGAATACCTCTTTTCAGGGCCAGTGGGTGGCCACTTTCCCAATGTAGGAGGCTGTTTGTAGATGTCTGTTTTCTGAACAGATTAGTGGTAATCCTTCTATCAGTTCCAATCATGATCATCAGGTCCAAGAATGTAATCTGACATTCCTGCATCTCTGAAGTAAAGAATAGACCCATCTGGTTCACATGCAATGCTGTTACAAATTCAGTGAAGCTATTTTGTGTGCTCTTCCATAATATCAACAAATCATCGAAGTATCTTATCCACAACTGTTTATTTGATGTGTACTGTTCCATAGTATCACCAAACACAATCTCTTTCTCCCACCAGCCCAGGTACAAATTTGCGAATGTCGTGGCGCAAGGACTGCCCATGGCAACGCCCCTGAGCTGGTGGTAGATATGCTGGTCAAAAATAAAGACATTGTGAGTGAGGACAAAGTTAAGTAATTGCATCAGGAAGATGTTATGGCGGCGATGATGTTCGCCTCTCTGTTTGAGGAAGGCCTTGACAGCCCTACACCCAGAATCATGGGGTATAGAGCTGTACAAGGCCTCCACATCCAGGCTAGTGAGCCACACATCCTCCTCACAATGAATCCCCTCTACTCACTGTAACACATCCATAGTATCTCGAGCATATGAAGGCAGGGCCACAACAAATGGACGCAAAATCCTTTCCAAGTATGTACTAATATTAGCAGTGAGACTGCCTATGCTCAAGACAATGGGTCTGCTCTTCAATGGTGTCCCTTGCTTGTGCAGTTTAGGCAGACTATAGAACGTTGCTAAGACCGGGGATTCCGGAAGCAAATAGTCCAGTTGATTTTTGCTAATCAGTCTGTCCTCACAAGCGTCGTTTAATAATGTCGCGAGCTGGTCCCTAAAGGTGGGAGTGGGATTAGTGGAGAGGCGCCTGTAGGTATTAGTGTCCTCAAACAGACAGAGGCACATAGCATGGTAATCTTACTGATCCATCACTACAATATTGCCCCCTTTATCAGAGGGCTTGATAATAATGGTTGTATCCCTCTATAACTCCCCTAGTGACTGTCTTTCTCCTGAGGTCAGGTTGTCCCTTCCCACAGGTATGTCCTCTAATTGTTGGAGGTCTCGTGTTACGACATTCAGGAAAGTGTCAATCGGGGAACTATCACTAACTGGGGGGAAAATTTGGGATGGATTTCTGAGATCCTTGAAGGGGCCATCCCTAATCACGCTCTCCCTCTTCAGGCAGATCTGCCAGTAACTGGACATCCTGGAGGTCCCCTAACTCAATACATAGAAACATAGAATGTGTCGGCAGATAAGAACCATTTGGCCCATCTAGATCTTGACATTTTCTCCTGTCGTGTATCTTGAAAAACTTTTTCTATTTGAGCCTGCGTGCAAACTGCAAATCTTTCACCCAGTTAAATAAATAACATTTCTGAAGGGGTACAAAGGAAAGGCCTTTCTTAAGAAGCCTCATTTGCATGGGGGAGACAGCACGTTTCGACAAATTAACCACCTGAAGTTCCTCTACTTGGGGGTGTCAGGTGCTTTCTTTTAGAGTAGTAGGTAGTCGGACACAGAGGGATAATCTAAAAAAAAAAAACTTGGGATCCTCTACCTGATCTACCTCCCTGTTGAGATCCACGGGCTCTACAGGGTCCTCTCCTATATCCACCTCATCCTCTTGTAGACCCACTTCCCTGCTTAACATCAGTGTCACACTCGGAAGACGACACCTCCGTGTCTATCTCCCATGTGACTGGACGTTTGGGCCCAAAATCAAAAATCCTACCCTCCTTAAAGTCGCTAATATCTCTATTTAATAGAAAGTGTTTCCTTTCCTTAATCTGAGAGGACCACCCCTTCCTTCTCTTTACCAACAAGATTGCATGTAATCCTTTGCGTAGCTGAAGATTCTGTGGGCTGAAAAATAAAATCACAAACTTGTCGCCCCTCCCCCTTGCAATTTGACATTAGAAGGGTTAAATTATTTTCAGGGATACTAACATTTGTGTTTTTTTGCTCATTTTTACATAACACAGAATCCTCAACTTTTGCAGTATTTGACCCTCTTACCTGCTTCCCCCCATTTAGGGGAGGGCTTTCTACAGGAGTAGCTGCTCCTAATAAAGGATTTTTGGGTTTAGCAGTGATAGCTTTGGATAATTCTTCCATCCGTTGCATCATTTCTCCAAACTGGCTCTGCATTTGATCCATTCGATCATATAAATTTCCTCTATTTTTCCCATAACCTTTTGGAGGTTGATTTGGGAATTTAGATGATTGAGATTTACCAGAACCATCTGACTCAGAACCATTTTGAACCCTTTTCGGCCCACGTTAGAATCTTCTTAGAAAGAAGGGAATCGCCTATTTCTAAACTGATTCTTTTTATCTGGACTTTCGGCTACATTGGGCATCTTATTATTATCTGGCCTAGGTTTAACTTTATCTGGCTGGGGTGGCCTGGAGTTTTTTTTACAACTTCAGCGTAACTCCTTCTGGGAGACTCAAACTGTCCCTGATCCCCTTTTATATGGATCCCAGCTATTTCATTAATTTTTTATTTTATTTTTTTCAATGCTTTATTAAAAAAGTTATTCAATATTACACATAAAGTAAAGAAACAATGTGCAGCAGTATGCAATATTATGCTGCGTAGCAACAATTACAGTAATTATAATAACAAGGTAGATGTCGTCTCTGGTCACAGTATATATTTGTAATTAGTTATCATATGTTTCTAATAGAGGAAATATGTTGCAATTCAGTCAATGGTCATTGTTGAAGTGCCTGAATTCTTCCCATTGCTTCCAAAGGGCGCAGAATTTACTATGAGAGCGATTCTCCCAGGCAGCTAAATCTTCAAATCTATAGATGGTATCCACGTAGTTTATCCAATGATCTATTGGTGGGAAGTCTAGGGATAGCCAGTATCAAGGAACCAATGGACATGCTGCCATAAGCAGTTTTTTAAACAGTGGTGTGACTCCGGTGGTTGTGTGTGTGTGTGGGGGGGGGGGGAGACCTAAAAGGGCTAGTTGAGGCAAAGGCGAGGCCTTTATTTTGAAAATTAGATTACATAGTCTAAAGATCTCAGTCCACCATTTGTAAATTGTTGGCCAGGACCACCAGATATGAAAGAACTTGTCACCCCCCTCTTCACACCTCGAGCAGGCGTCAGACCCTGTATCGTTGAATCTACAAGTGACTTCAGGTGTTTAATACCACCTGGTGAGGATTTTATATCCGTTTTCTTGTATTCTAATACATCTGGAAGAGGTGTGAGGTTCCCTGAATAGTCGTAGTTGGTCTTCCTTGGAGAATTAAATGTCAAGGTCCTTTTCCCAAGCTCCAATGAAGGCCGGTTTAGGGGCACATATAGGGGAGCTAAGTCTTATATATAATTGGGAGATTCATTTTTTAGGAGTGGGTTTAGAGCAAATAAGGCTTTCAAACCAAGTTAGGGGTCTCAGTAGGGCTTGATAAGGTACATATTTAGATAAACTGGAGTGGAGAAATGAGTAAAGAGAAGGAAATGGTTTTGCTTCAGGAAATAGGGAGACAAAAAGTTGCCTGCAACCCACCACGCCTTTTTCTCCAAATTGGGAGAGAGCCGAGATTTTAGAGTATCGGATAGATGCCGGGATACTCTGTTTCAGTTCTGGTGGGGCCAAGTCAATTAGGTCTTTCACCTGAATAAGTGGGGAAGGCAGTGGGATGCCCCTGTCAGATTTTTTAAATTTGCCCCACGCTTCTAGCGTTGTCTTAATATTTGGGCTAATATTTTTATTGTTAAATTGGTTCCTTTGGGAATGAACCAGAAGGACTCTGAGAGAGGAGTGAGCTAGGGTGGCTTCCATACTTATCCATGATTTGTGTGGGGGTTCTCTAAACCAGTCTATAACCCTTGTAAGTAGGGTAGCTGTGTTGTAGAGTGAGGGGTTCGGTAGGTTAATACCACCAAAGGATTTTGTAGAATAGAGAGGCGTAATCGGGGTTTCTTGCGGTTCCATATAAAGGAGCGTATTTCCCTAGTGAGGGTTTTAAAGTAGGAATTGGGAATAGAGAGAGGTAGGACTTGTTGCAGGTAATTTAGTTTTGGAAAAACTCATGAAGTGAAAATATTTTTGCGACCAAACCAGGAGAGTGTTTGGAGGTGGAGGTTGTTTAGTTGATTCTGCATGGACTGCAATAATGGGACATAGTTGAGATGAAATAATTTGGTGAGATCAGTTCCAATTTTGACTCCTAAGTATGTTATGTATGGAGTGTCCCAATTGAAGGTAGAGCGGGCTGCAAGGTCGGCTTTAGTATGGGTACTTAATCCTATGCTCAGTATGTGTGACTTTTTCATATTTATTTTAAAATTGGACAGTGGGTTAAATTTTTCTAGGATGTCATATATTAGTGGTAAGGAGACTTTTGGGTTAGAGGTAAGGAGTAGGAGGTCGTCGGCGAAAGCCGAGGCCTTATGCTCATGGTTCCCTAGTTTAATGCCTTCAATATTGACATTTTGTCGAATAGTTTGAAGAAGTGGCTCCATAGTCATCACAAAGACTAGAGGGGAGAGTGGGCAACCCTGTCGCGTTCCATTCCTAATAGGAAAGAAAGGGGAGATAGTCTCATTCACTTGCGCCGAGGCATTAGTATACATGGAGAAGACTGCCTCAATATGAGGCGTAGGTAGGCCGAATTTTACCAGTGTAAGGCGTAAGGAAGTCCCAACTTATTCTGTCAAAGGCCTTTTCGGCGTCGGTGCTAAGAGGAACTAGGGAATGGGAGAATTTTGTGGCATAGTGTATGGCATTGAGAATTCTGACTGAATTATCCTTGCCATCCCTGCCAACCACAAAGCCTGTCAGGTCTCCGTGAATCAGTGATGGGAGAATAGGGGAAAGACGGTTGGCCAACATTTTAGCCAGGAGTTTTAGGTTGAGATTCAATAAAGAAATGGGGCGGTAGTTAGAGCAATGAACTGGGTCCTTACCTTCCTTTGGTATAATGGAGATATGGGCTCTATTCATATCTAGGGTAAGAGGAATACCTTTAAGAGATTGGTTGCATATAGTTAGCAGGTAAGGGGTAATGGATTCACTGAATGTACTATAATAGAGAGCTGGGAGGCCTTCTGGGCCCGGAGCTTTATTTTTTGGGAGTTGTTTAATGGCATCTTTCAATTTGTCAGGAGAGAAGGGAGTTTCTAATATCTTCTTATGGGAGGGAGGGAGTTTGGGGAGTGAGACTGTGTCAAGTAATCTGGTTATGGCCTCTGTATTAGATGGTACATTGACTGGGGGAACAGATTGGGGAAGGTTATATAGTGACTGATAGAAAGCCTGGAATTGGGAGGCAATATCTTTTTTTTTTTTTTTTTTTTTAAACAAACTTTATTATTTTCTAAGACAAATATACAATAGCATAGCATTCAACTATACATAAGTAATTATGAACATTTGACATAATTAACCCTGTTTACTCCCCCCCCCCCCTCCCTTATTCCACTGCTGCGGGAACAACCCATATCTTAATTTCTCCTGCGGTTTCCGTTTCTGGAACCACCTACAACCAAGCTTTTGAGGGAAGGACCCTACCCTCTCTAGAGTTACTCTAAATTCAATTCTAATTCCAATTTCCCTGCCATCCTCCTATAAGCATCAATATTGTCCATCCGAGCTCTCCATTCATTAATAATAGGACTATTTTTTGTACCCCAATATTTAACAATCAGGGCCTTCGCTACCACAAAGCCCTCCAGACATACTCGTGTCTGGTAGGGCGTCAGATCAGAAGGAGAGAAGTTGCACAATATTGCCTGCATAAAACATTGATTCAATTTGATCTTATATCTTCTGAATATTTCCTCATAGATATTAGTCCAAAACCCTTTTACTTTTGGGCAATCCCAAAATAGGTGACCTAGGTCCGCATTTTCTGCAGAACATTTCCAACACAGGTCCCCTTTTTCCCTATATATTTTAGCGAGGAAGGCAGGGGAGTAATATAGGCGATGTACAACCTTAAACGGGGTAAGTCTATATTTCTGACAAATCAATACTTTTTTTATATTTTGATATATTATATCCCATTCCAGATTACTTCCATCACCCAATTCAACCGCCCTCGCTTTTAAATTTGGTTATTTCCCCTAAACAGTCCCGAAATCTATGATATATTTGAGAGAGTGTAAGTTGTCTATCCCTATATCTAAAACAATAATCCAAAAAGGAGTTTGCTCTAACAGTCAAAAGGCTTTTATCCTCAGTATTCCTATATGCATGACTAATTTGTGCGTATCTATAACTATCCATAAAGGTTACTGGTGTACCCTTTACCAATACATCCAAAGGGATAATATTACCATGTGATATTATGTGAGTTAAGCGGTTAATACCGCGTGAATTCCAATATTTGTGATTGACATAAATTCTACTAAATTATAATTGTGCCAAAGTGGAGTAAAGTGAGTAGGGTTTTTTTATGCCCAGTATTTTCTTAATCTTATTCCAAACCCTATTTAGTTTCACTAATAAGACTTTGTTTTTTTTCTTCTACCTGGATGTCCAGTCTCCAGAATGGGAAAAATATCCCCATATGACCCCTGAAATTCCCTTGCCAGGATACCTAACAATAGAGCAGACTGGTGGTCTGCCACCCCTCCCCCAGATCAACCCATTCAACAATTTATCTAGCAGCCCAAAAAAGCAATCATCAATCCATATCGGACACGCTGTCAGGGGATATAAGGCAATAAGGAGAACCACCATCCTTATTAATGCAATTCTTTCCACCTGTGATAGGGGCAACTTCTGCCAGGTCCGGATCTTATCTCTGGCCTTATTGATCATAAGGATAATATTAAGGGAATTGTATCTGGATAAATTAGCACTTATTCTAATACCCAGATATCGGATAGAATCGGTTAATCCAAGTAGCCTGATACCCCAAAATCCCTCTGGGGGTGCTCGGACAAGGGGAAGAAGTTCAGACTTATCCCAATTTACTTTATACCCTGATAATAAACCATATTCTCTCAAAATTTTCATAATCTCTGTAACCGCTTTCCACCCTTGCCTCAAAAATATTAAAATATCATCCACGTATAAACTGATCTTATCTGCCTCTCCACTCCCACCAAAACCAATGATCTCATTTGATTGTCTGATTTTACATGCAAGAGGTTCCAAAGCCAAGGCAAATATCAAAGGTGAGAGGGGACACCCCTGCCGGATACCCCGCTGTAACGGGATCTGTTCAGAGCTAGACCCATTTATCCTAACCCTGGCATTAGAATCACAATAAAGTAGTTGTATCCATTTAATGAAATGTTTCCCCAGGTTCATTCTATCCAGGGTTCCCCACAGGAAGGGCCACTCCACCCTGTCAAAAGCCTTCTCGGCATCCAATGACAGGATGGAGCGGTCCTCCCCTTCCCCAACATAGATGTTTAAAAGGGCTCTACGAATACTAGATTGTATATCACGTTTGGGGACAAATCCAGTCTGGTCAGGATGAATCAGACAGTGGTTGACCCCCCTCAACCTATTTGCAGGCAATTTAGCTAGTATCTTATAGTCTTGAGTATTGAGTAATGAAATTGGGCAATATGCCCCTACCTCAGTCTTATCCTTATCCTTCTTCAGAATCAAGGAGATGGAGGCCTCCCTCATAGAAGGGGGGAGTGAACCACTCCTCCAAGACTCATTGAACATCTGAAGAAGGAAAGGCAACACCGTTTTGCGATAAAAATAAAATTCAAAAGGCAGGCCATCCCTGCCTGGGGCCGTATTACCTTTTAATGCTGTCGACGGCCGTCTCCACCTCCTCAAGGGTAATTGGTGAATTTAGTTTAAAGCAATCCTGCTCAGAGAGGCCAGGAAGTTCAACACCATCAAAGAACAGGGCCCGGGCTCCATCATCCACCCCAAGGTCCGACTGATATACCGTAGTAAAGTGTTCCAAAAAGGCGGCTTTCATTTTAAAACAATTATTAGTTAGGGCACCAGTGGACAACTTAATTTGCCCTATGTGGTTTTGGGTCTGTTGATTAGCAATTACGGAAGCCAACATTTTGCCTGTCTTGCCTTTTTCAAAAAAGTCTTGCTGTCCCGCAAAAAAGGACCTATGCTGCGCTTTTTCACAAAGAAAGGACTGATATTTCCTCTTGACCTCCATTAATGTAAGTCGGATATTTTCCTCCTTCTTTCTAGCTAAGTCTACCTCCAAAACCCTTACCCTTTCTACCAATTTCTTTTCAGTACTGGCATATTCCGACCTTTTCCTCTTAATCCTCATACTATATACCCCTCTAATCATAGCCTTCAAAGAATCCCTGAATAATGGATATGTGTGGATCCATAATTTAATGCCCAAAATTCTAAAATATCCTTCCCGATCCTTTCTTGGTCGCCGACCACATGGATCCAATGTGGATTTAATCTGAAGGATTTTCTCCCCTCTACGGACAGTGAATCAGCCGTCGACACCAACATTGGGGTATGATCAGATATTCCATGTGGTTCATACTTCATACTTACTATCCGTTCCAAAAAGTCCGAAATCGCCAGAGTCAAATCTATCCTTGACATGACCCTGCAGGATCTGCTAAAACAGGAGAAAGCAATTTTTTTCAAATACATAAACTGCCACACATCTATAAGGCCCATCTCCCGACAGATCCTGCTAAGGGTCGTAGTCTGATCATTTATGGTCCCCCCTCCACTTAACAGAGAGACCCTATCCCAGTTATGGTGAACCTTTTACAGACCGAGTGCCCAAACTCCAACCCAAAACACACTTATTTATCTCAAAGTGCCAACACGCACTTTAACCTGAATGCCAATATAGTATATTTCCATGTACTTTATCAAGTAGCTGTAGTAGCCTGCCTACATTCAGTGCGCTGCCTGTGCTGTTCATAGTGAGCCCTGCGCTGATGAATGGCAGGAAAAGTCTAAGGCATACTGGTACACCATACCAGGGAGCGGGTGCCCACAGAGAGGGCTCTGAGTGCCACCTCTGGCACCCGTGCCATAGGTTCGCCACCACTGCCCTATCCTCATTATCCATAACGGAGTTAAAATCCCCCAACACTAATATAGGACATGGATCCCTCTTACAGACATACTCCGCTAGTTTACTCAGCACTTCCGATGAGAAAGGAGGAGGAATATATACAAATGCAAGCACGCATATCAGTCCCATCCATCGGCCATATAGAAAGACAAATCGCCCCTCCTTATCAATCCATTGATCATATGAGTCGTAATCAACATTCCTATGTATATAGATACTTACTCCTCGTGAATAGGCCGAGTGGTGGGAGTGATACTCGTACCGTGACCAAGATTTTCGCATATAATACAATTTTTCGGCAGTACAATGCATCTCAAGCAACCCCACAATAGCAGGTAAATGTCTAGAGACAATGTCAAAGACCACCCTCCGCTTACTCTTGTCCGCCAGCCCACGGACATTCCATGTTAATATACGTGGCATTTACATAATAATGGTGGATGGTCAGATCTATCCCTCCTATTATCGCCTAAGCCGCCTCCCCCTCCCTCCCCGGCACTCTATATGCTATATTTCACCAACATAACCAATATCAAGGACCGCCTCTGCCTGGAGAATAATAGTAATAAAAAAAAATATAATTCATAATTAGATATAACAAAAAAAGGGGGAGAAACAAAGAAAAAAAGATAAGGAGGGCCATCCAGTTGCGAATCTCATAGCCCCCTGGCATCCAGCCAGGTAGAGGTCTCCTCAGTGCTGGGGAAGAACATAACAGTATCCTTATATACTACTCTTAATTTAGCCGGGAAGATCATCGAATATTTAATATTAGCGTTGATTAAACGTTTCTTGACCTCCCCGAATTGCTTTCTTTTAAGTTGTGTCGAAAAAGAAAAGTCAGGGTAAATTGAGATCTTGTTTCCATTATAGGTCAAGTCCCCTATTTCTCTTTTCCGGCTCAATACTTTATCCCGATCACAGGAACATAGAATTTTAGCAAGAATACTACATGGGGGGCCGCCAACCAGGGATTTTTTTTATTAAAGACCTTGTGTGCACGTTCAATCATAAATTGTGATGAAAAGGATTCTCGACCCATAGCGTCCATCAACCATTTCTGAATAAATCCCCCTGGGTCATCCCCCTCTAATCCTTCAGGGAAACCTATCAATCGGATATTCCCTCTACGTGCCCGGTCCTCCAGATCAGTTTAGTTTTCCTTAAGGGCCCGATGTTCTTCATCTATCATCTCACTTTTTTTTCCTAATATAGAGACTTCTTTTTTTGTGGCCTTTAGCGAGATTTCAGTTTCTTTGACTCTGGAGCGAATTTTATCCATGTCATCCCGGATGAAGGAAATATCAGATTGCATTGAGCCCACAGTAGTTGTTAATGTTCCTAAAGCTTGGTTGGTTATTTTTAAAGCTTCAAGAATGTCCCCCAATTTTTGCTCAATTGTTTCCATGCGGGTATATATCTGATTATCTATAGCCTCTTTTCCAGCATTATTGGGGGACGTTGCCCCATTTCTGCTCTCTTCCCTTTCCTCTAAACAGGCAACTGCTTTCATTGTACTTTTTGTTTTAGTGGGGGAGGATTTCAAGTACCTTTCTATATTAGAGAGACGTAGTGCCAAGAGATTTCCTATTTATGGGAGCCATGAGTTTTGGGAGCCATGTTCAGACCTTTTTTTTTTTTTTTGTCTCTTAAGAGTAGAGCCAAAAGGCCAGATTCGGCCTATACCACAAGAATTTAAGAGTCCTCCCCAACTCCGGGACACCTCCATACAGGGACACCTTCACCTTCACACAGGCCTCTAAAACGTATTTTAAGTCCTTAAATGAAAACCAGTCAATCGTCAGCAGTATTCATCAGCAATATTTGGTTAGTCTATTAATATTGTTAGTAGCCCAACCGATGTACCCGACAGTTAGTAGCCTTTGGCCTATAGCTTAATAATTTAGCAATTAATGATACCCTTCTCATTAAGGCAATATCTTTAGATGTTACGGCTATTTCTCAGTTATTTTTATGGATTTTGCAAATATAGTTGTGTGATTTTCTTTGTTTTATCCTATTCATTACAAACTTAGATGCTTTATTGCCATCGGCAAAGTATTTGAATTGGGAGTTGAGGAAAAATTTGGCTGACACTGAGTTCAAGTGGTTTCTTAGTTCAGAGCGAAGTGTGTTAAGCTTAGAAAGGTGTTGTTCTGAGAGGGATTTTTTGTGGAGAGATTCAAATTTTCATATTTCCAATAGGAGAGTGTCAATTTGGGCCTTTTTATGTTTTTTAAGGTGGGAACCTAGACTAATGAGTTGGCCACTTATGTATGCCTTATGGGTATCCCAAAGGGTGTGGGGGGAGGTGTCAGGGAGAGCATTTAAGGAGAAGAAATCATTAAGGGCTTTTTAGACTATGGTTCTATTTTTATTTGAGGATATCAGCTGTTCGTTGAGTCTCTATCTAGATGCCTTAGGAGATACTTGAGGGGTGGATATAGTAATAAAAATTGGGGAGTGATCTGATAGGTGAATAGAATCTATGTGGGCTTTAGAGCATAGTTGGAGATGATTTTTAGAGACTAACAGGTAATCCAGTCTCTGATATGAACCATGAGCGTTGGAAAAAAAGTGCAGTCTCTCTCAGTGGGGTTGAATAGTCTCCAGACGTCAGCCAGGCTTAAGTTGTGGAGTTTGTCACAGAGGGAGTTGAGAGCTCTCTGTGATAGGGCAGATTTTATAGAGTCTAAAATAGGGTTCAGGGTGACATTAAAGTCACCTCCCATGATGACCGTACCTTCTTGGAAGGATTCTATAATTGGATAGATATTGTTGAACCACAAAGTCTGGTTGAAGTGTAGATATTGATAAAAGTGTAGACATGGTTGGATATACACCCTTTTAGCAATATATACCTTCCATCCGCATCCAGAATGTGGGAGACTTGGAATGGTGTATTTTTGCTGAAACAAATGCTAACCCCTTTAGAAGCGGAGGAGTTCGATCCACAATGGAACCACCTAGGGAAACTGGAGCGAGATACAGTACAGACCAAAAGTTTGGACACACCTTCTCATTCAAAGAGTTTTCTTTATTTTCATGACTATGAAAATTGTAGATTCACACTGAAGGCATCAAAACTATGAATTAACACATGTGGAATTATATACATAACAAAAAAGTGTGAAACAACTGAAAATACAGTATGTCATATTCTAGGTTCTTCAAAGTAGCTACCTTTTGCTTTGATTACTGCTTTGCACACTCTTGGCATTCTCTTGATGAGCTTCAAGAGGTAGTCACCTGAAATGGTCTACCAACAGTCTTGAGGGAGTTCCCAGAGATGCTTAGCACTTGTTGGCCCTTTTGCCTTCACTCTGCGGTCCAGCTCACCCCAAACCATCTTGATTGGGTTCAGGTCCGGTGACTGTGGAGGCTAGGTCATCTGGTGCAGCACCCCATCACTCTCCTTCATGGTCAAATAGCCCTTACACAGCCTGGAGGTGTGTTTGGGGTCATTGTCCTGTTGAAAAGTAAATGATGGTCCAACTAAACGCAAACCGGATGGAATAGCATGCCGCTGCAAAATGCTGTGGTAGCCATGCTGGTTCAGTATACCTTCAATTTTGAATAAATCCCCAACAGTGTCACCAGTAAAGTACCATCACACCTCCTCCTCCATGCTTAACGGTGAGAACCAGGCATGTAGAGTCCATCCGTTCACCTTTTCTGCATCGCACAAAGACACGGTGGTTGGAACCAAAGATCTCAAATTTGGACTCATCAGACCAAAGCACAGATTTCCACTGGTCTAATCTCCATTCCTTGTGTTCTTTAGCCCAAACAAGTCTCTTCTGCTTGTTGCCTGTCCTTAGCAGTGGTTTCCTAGCAGATATTATACCATGAAGGCCTGATTCACACAGTCTCCTCTTAACAGTTGTTCTAGAGATGTGTCTGCTGCTAGAACTCTGTGTGGCATTGACCTGGTCTCTAATCTGAGCTGCTGTTAACCTGCAATTTCTAAGGCTGGTGACCCGGATGAACTTATCCTCCGCAGAAGAGGTGACTCTTGGTCTTCCTTTCCTGGAGCGGTCCGCATGTGAGCCAGTTTCTTTGTAGCGCTTGATGGTTTTTGTGACTGCACTTGGGGACACTTTCAAAGTTTTCCCAAATTTTTGGACTGACTGGCCTTCATTTCTTAAAGTAATGATGGCCACTCATTTTTCTTTACTTAGCTGCTTTTTTCTTGCCATAATACAAATCCTGACAGTCTATTCAGTAGGACTATCAGCTGTGTATCCACCTGACTTCTCCACAACGCAACTGATGGTCCCAACCCTATTTATAAGGCAAGAAATCCCACTTATTAAACCTGACAGGGCACACCTGTGAAGTGAAAACCATTTCAGGTCACTCCCTCTTGAAGCTCATCAAGAGAATGCCAAGAGTGTATAAAGCAGTACTCAAAGCAAAAGGTGGCTACTTTGAAGAACCTAGAATATGACATATTTTTAAGTTGTTTCACACTTTTTTGTTATGTACAGGTCCTTCTAAAAAAATTAGCATATTGTGATAAAGTTCATTATTTTCTGTAATGTACTGATAAACATTAGACTTTCATATATTTTAGATTCATTACACACAACTGAAGTAGTTCAAGCCTTTTATTGTTTTAATATTGATGATTTTGGCATACAGCTAATGAAAACCCCAAATTCCTATCTAAAAAAATTAGCATATAATGAAAAGGTTCTCTAAACGAGCTATTAACCTAATCATCTGAATCAACTAATTAACTCTAAACATCTGCAAAAGATTCCTGAGGCTTTTAAAAACTCCCAGCCTGGTTCAATACTCAAAACCGCAATCATGGGTAAGACTGCCAACCTGACTGCTGTCCAGAAGGCCATCATTGACACCCTTAAGCAAGAGGGTAAGACACAGAAAGAAATTTCTGAACGAATAGGCTGTTCCCAGAGTGCTGTATCAAGGCACCTCAGTGGGAAGTCTGTGGGAAGGAAAAAGTGTGGCAGAAAACGCTGCACAACGAGAAGAGGTGACCGGACCCTGAGGAAGATTGTGGAGAAGGACCGATTCCAGACCTTGGGGGACTTGCGGAAGCAGTGGACTGAGTCTGGAGTAGAAACATCCAGAGCCGCCGTGTACAGGTGTGTGCAGGAAATGGGCTACAGGTGCCGCATTCCCCAGGTCAAGCCACTTTTGAACCAGAAACAGCGGCAGAAGCGCCTGACCTGGGCTACAGAGAAGCAGCACTGGACTGTTGCTCAGTGTTCCAAAGTACTTTTTTCGGATGAAAGCAAATTGTGCATGTCATTCGGAAATCAAGGTGCCAGAGTCTGGAGGAAGACTGGGGAGAGGAAGATGCCAAAATGCCTGAAATCCAGTGTCAAGTGCCCACAGTCAGTGATGGTCTGGGGTGCCATGTCAGCTGCTGGTGTAGGTCCTGTCATGGAACCATGAACCAGACGTACAACAGAGATAGGTGGAATAAGAAGGCTTTATTGAAAATCAAGCCGTAGCTAAAGTCCAAACGGATGGCTAAACTGAAGCAGGGTCTTGCGTAGACGGAGGTCAGGAACCAGGAGGGTAGTCAGACGTAGCCAGGATCAGGAACCAACGGGGTAGTCAGACGAAGCCAGGATCGGGAACCAACGGGGTAGTCAGACGAGGCCAGGATCAGGAACCAGAAGCAGCAGCAGTCTTTGAAGCATGTGCACACAGGAGGACCAAGCAAGGAACTGAAGCCACAGACCTTCTATATATATGAGCTAAGCATCCAGCTCCTCCCAGTGGGAAGGAGGAGCCGCAGGGTGGGAGGCTACAAGAAACCCAGAAACCAAGATGGCCGCCAGCACATGTCAAACGAAGGAGAACAGTGAGAAGGTAAGACCATGACAGGTCCACTGTGTTTTATCAAGGGCAGGGTCAATGCAGCTAGCTATCAGGAGATTTTGGAGCACTTCATGCTTCCATCTGCTGAAAAGCTTTATGGAGATGAAGATTTCATTTTTCAGCACGACCTGGCACCTGCTCACAGTGCCCAAACCACTGGTAAATGGTTTACTGACCATTGTATTACTGTGCTCAATTGGCCTGCCAACTCTCCTGACCTGAACCCCATAGAGAATCTGTGGGATATTGGGAAGAGAAAGTTGAGAGACGCAAGACCCAACACTCTGGATGAGCTTAAGGCCGCTATCGAAGCATCCTGGGCCTCCATAACACCTCAGCAGTGCCACAGGCTGATTGCCTCCATGCCACGCCGCATTGAAGCAGTCATTTCTGCAAAAGGATTCCCAACCAAGTATTGAGTGCATAACTGAACATAATTATTTGAAGGTTGACTTTTTTTGTATTAAAAACACTTCTTTTATTGGTCGGATGAAATATGCAATTTTTTCGAGATAGGAAATTTGGGTTTTCATGAACTGTATGCCAAAATCATTAATATTAAAACAATAAAAGGCTTGAACTACTTCAGTTGGTGTGTAATGAATCTAAAATATATGAAAGTCTAATGTTTATCAGTACTTTACAGAAAATAATGAACTTTATCACAATATGCTAATTTTTTTAGAAGGACCTGTATATAATTCCACATGTGTTAATTCACAGTTTTGATGCCTTTAGAGTGAATCTACAATTTTCATAGTCATGAAAATAAAGAAAACTCTTTGAATGAGAAGGTGTGTCCAAACTTTTGGTCTGTACTGTAGGTCTGGATAACGATTAAACTTAAAGTGATTTTCTTGTAGAAATAGAATGGAGGTGTTCCTCTTTTTCAAAAAAGAGGGGGCATTAAAGCCCTTAACATTAAATGAGGCTATCATAAAGTCTGTCATCTCGCTTCAGTTTGTGCAATGGGCCACCGCAAATTAAACTTCCAAAAGTATATATTATGTACGATGGAAGGTATATTAGCATATATACAAGTTAGCAATGAGAATGCAGTTATAAGGTACTGTGATTGAGAGGGAGTGCTGAGGCAAATCGAGAATCACCTACATAACAAATTTGTAAAATATAAACTGAAACAGAAAAAAAAATAAAGTTATACGAAAAAACTGATGCGTTAGTGCAAAGAACTTTGATTACATGAGTAGTAGAGGAATTTCAATAACATGTAGTTATCTCCCTATGACAGGATAAAGATCCAGGTGAGGTCGTTATAGGATCCAAAGATATGAGTGGAGGTAGAAAAGGTAGGGATAAGAGGGGAGGGTTGAAAGTGAGCAGAGAGAAAGTTAGATGGTTAAGACACAGCAGAAGGTCTGGAGAGGGGTTAAATGAATCTCATAGAAGAGACACAAAAGCGGAAGTCCATCTCACTCTCCTAGGGGTAATCTTCTGGGAGTAGAATGTGAGGCATATCTCCTGTTCTTGGAGGACCTTGGGTACGTTGTTTTTCCCATAGATTAGGGGCAGGTGGATCTGGTAAGGATGACAAGTCCTGAACCAAGTCCCAATTCGGTATATCCGATGGGCTGATGTTTAGGTGGTCGTAGACCTGGTCCAGGTCTGCAAACGTGGAGCTGTTGATCCTGTGACCTTCATAAAAGAATGACAGACCAAAAGGAAAAGTCCATCTGTATGGCGTGTTATGCGCTCTAAGCCAATCTGTCAGAGGTTTAAGGGTTCTCCTTTTCTTCAAGGTAGTTTGGGCTAGATCCTGAAAGATAGACATATTGTATCCGTCCCATGATATCTCTCTTGCTGAGCGGGCTTTGGTTAAAATGGCTTCTTTATCCGAAAAGCTCAGGAAATTGCATATGTAGTGTCCCACTATGTAAATGTGGGCACTACTCAAGGGTCAATTGGGTCGCTTTGTTCTCCACCTCCTGTGGAACATGGTCATTGTATTTTATATGGTATTTTTTATGTGTATTTTCCTGTTATCTCTTGTACCAGGCCTGTTAGGGGTAGTTTCTCCTCCTAGGTAGTAGACGGAGCTAGGGAACCCCCTAGTATATATATTTAGGCCCAGACAGTAAAGAGTCAGTCCAGAAGTGAGTGAAGATAGCACTTTAGCTAGAGGGGAGCTGAACATCAGTTCTAACATGCAGCTAGATAGCCCAGGTTCCTAGCTTGCATCCAGGGGAAGAAGTCGCCTCCTGAAGATAACTAGTTCCTTTAAAAGCACAGTGCAGATCCACTTTTATCCAGCCAAGTAGAGAGCTGAAGGGCAGAAGGATATTCTACAGCAAGAGGATATATATACCAGAGGAAGGTTTCCCTACCCAAGGATAAAGCCAGCATTAGGGCATACGGGCCTTGGAGAAAGCCAGACAGGACCTAAGGAAAATACAGCCTGATCTGTAAGTGTTATTCCCTCTGAGTATCTTGCAAGGACTTTGCCTGCCGTTTATATGAAGCCTGCCTGTTACCAACCTTTTACACGTGGAACTAACTAAAGACTGTAAATAGTTGAACTGTTCAGTAAAAAGAAGTTCTGGTTCACTGCAACTTGTGTTCCTCAATTATTCCTACAACGTGTGCCAACGTTACCGGCACTGGCGTCACAAACTTTAAGGGATCTTGCCATAGGAAAAAATACACCAGTATAGATGATTGTTATAGACCACCTGAATCAAACAAGAGTATAGAGTAAGTGATCAAAAATTAAAACGTAACATTTAATATAATATATATAGAAAATAGGTCCCACGATAATTGGATGCAAATAGTACAAATATACAAAAAAAGAGAGCAATGCGGTGGTTCACCATGCCGGTAATTAGGTACAGACAACCAAAACACATTAACGAATTAAGAGGTGCTCGTCGGCACCTAAAAAATAATAACCGGGTAGTTCTACCGTTCTGATGAGGTGCTCCTTGGTATAACGATTGCCTATCCGGTGCTAATGGATGTACACACCGTTACTGAAGGCAGTCGTACAATACAAGGTTAGGGATGCTAGGTTAGCTGTCCCTAGTGATACCCTGGGCCCTACAATGACCTGAATGGCCTGACCACGGATCCCCGTGACCAGCCACAAGCAGGAACCTAACCCTGGAATTTGTGCGCCCTAGAAAGCCCTCGCTTGCCTGATCCCTACACGCATGTTTCGCTGACAATGATTAGTGAATAGCTCATCAGGGGAAACACGGGAGCTTGGGCTGAAACTGTGCGGAGTACGCTGACAATAATATCGAGTGCGCACACTGCACAGAGGCAAAGTTTGACCACAGTCCAGATAAGGAAATGTGCGGCCAGACTAACTGTAGGGTAAACAGGGCCAACTGATACTGATCCCCTCTCCTACTAATACACTATTGGCACATGCGCTGATGTAGC
Source organism: Bufo gargarizans (assembly GCF_014858855.1). Classification (NCBI taxonomy): domain Eukaryota; kingdom Metazoa; phylum Chordata; class Amphibia; order Anura; family Bufonidae; genus Bufo; species Bufo gargarizans. Next base: position 561,565,642 of record NC_058080.1, on the reverse strand, counting down.
CTGAGGTAGCGCTAAAAACCACCACCTTTTAAAGAGAAAGCCAGCCTCAGAAAGAGGCTTGGCCAGGACACTCCTACCTGCTTCAGACGATGCGATGCGCCCGTGCCTGCGTGAATGGACGGATCGCATAAGGGAAGGAGGTCACTTGACGGACGCCTGTGAGTGTGATGACGTCACCGCGTCTGATCTCGTTTGTTCACGCGAGATCAAGCGGCAGTTGCCAGGCGATCGGGACGCTACTCACTGACACTGCCGGATGCCGCCGCTCCCGATGTGAAGCTGCGCTATAAGAAAGTATATGACATTAGAGGCAAACACGATAGTGAAAGAATCATGAATATATTGACAATATACGGACACATGTCAACAGGGAAAGGGACAGTAGGATAGGACTATCCTAGAGAGGAGGGGACAGGTATAAGGGAAAAAAGGGGAACGGACAAAAAATAAATTAAATGAAGATAAACAAGCTGAAGACAGTATATACAATGTAACACAGTATGAGGATAGGTGTGTGCTGCCTAGACGAAACAGCTATAGTTGAGCTGCTCATTCAGGCCAGTGGGTGAGACCGTTTGTAAGGTGTAAATCCAGCGGGATTCTCGCTGGAGTAACACACGATCCCAGTCGCCACCGCGAATTGGACGCCCAACCTTCTCAATTCCCATTGCCTTCAGACAACTGGGGTTACCCTGATGACAATCGTGGACATGTCTGGATACCACCGTGTCCCTCTTATTGGCAATATCGCCGAGGTGCTTGCCCAGGCGCCTACGCAGTTCGTGTCTAGTCTTGCCCACGTACTCCAAACTGCACTCGCAGGTAATCTTATAGATCACACCCTGCGTTTTGCAGTTAATGAAGTCCTTGATTGGGAAAACTTTTTTCGGATTGGAACTAGAGAAGGTTTTCCCTGTCTGGACAATATTGCAGGCTACACAGCCACTGCACCTAAAACAACCTGTAGGCCTGCGATCAAGCCAGGTGCCCTGCCTGGGCACAGGTGTAAAGTGCTGTGTACGAGGAGGTCCTTGAGGTTGCTACCCCTTCTGAAGGTTATTTGGGGGTAGTCATGTATGATGTCCTTGATGTCCGGGTCCATCATTAAGATGGGCCAATGTTTGCCCAGGATCCCTCGCATTCTGTCAGCACAGCCATCAAAGGTGGCTAATAGTCGGATCTTCTGGTCCCCAATTACTTTGGCCTTGGGTACCAAAAGGTCATCCCGGGCCGTGTCGGCCGCTCTACGGTAAGCCTGCTTGAGAACATTATCCAGGTATCCCCTGTTCAGGAATCGTGCCCTAAGATCGTTCGCCTTCTTCCTAAATTCTGGCGTGTAGGGATCAGGCAGGCGAGGGCTTTCTAGGGCGCACAAATTCCAGGGTTAGGTTCCTGCTTGTGGCTGGTCACGGGGATCCGTGGTCAGGCCATTCAGGTCATTGTAGGGCCCTAGGGTATCACTAGGGACAGCTAACCTAGCATCCTTAACCCTGTATTGTACGAATGCCTTCAGTAACGGTGTGTACATCCATTAGCACCGGATAGGCAATCGTTATACCAAGGAGCACCTCATCAGAACAGTAGGACTACCCGGTTATTATTTTTTAGGTGCCGCCGAGCACCTCTTAATTCATTAATATGTTTTGGTTGTTTGTACCTAATTACTGGCATGGTGAACCACCACATTGCTCTCTTTTTTTGTATATTTGTACTATTTGCATCCAATTATCGTGGGACCTATTTTCTATATATATTATATTAAATGTTAAGTTTTAATTTTTGATCACTTACTCTATGATCTTGCCATAGGGCACACTAAACCTGCAACACCCAGGGCACCTCACCTACCACCCGGCCTGGTCCCTATATACAGAGTGCCCCAGAGGATCCATGTGCCAGTCTCTCCATCACTGCTGTACTCCTGCCCAGGGTATATAAAAACTGTGAGTACCAAGAACTCCCTCGGTTTAGTAACTACCCCTGTGACCTCATAGTCGCTCACCCTGCAGGGCTGCGTACTGCATATTTTGGCGTCACGAACAGGATACGAATATTCCTATGCCATAGTGGAATCTGAACTGTGTGCCATTATTGCATATATGATATATGCCCTATCTGTTTATTTGAAAAATTTTGGGCCAAAGAACTGAAAAACTGCGGTGTGAAAACTGTGTTTTGTGGACTGTCTGCTGCTTCCTAAGTCACCGCTTGCTGTTAGTGAATGAACAGCCTTATTCTTAAAGATGGCTGCCTAAGCTGACTGTATTTATTGCTGCGCCATCGCTGTATTTTGTTGGCAGGAAGAATTTGGCGCCTTCTGCTGAAGAGAGCGGGAAGGACTGTATTTTCACGCCACCGCCTTTAATTTGCATATTATCTCAATATGGACTCCGCCTCCCCCATGTTGGAGTACCTAGGGGGCGGCCTCCCGGAGCAGTGGGAAGTTCTACGTGCCGCCCAGTGGTGTGCAGTAGAAGGTTCGGGGATGTTGCAGATGGGAGAGTCTCCTGCCGGAATGGCCTTACCTGCAAACAAGACCCCGGAGCCTGAGATGATTGAAGAGAGAGAAGCACTGCCTGCCTATACTCCGGGACCGGATAGGCCACCTTGTTTCCCATCGCGGTCGCAGCCCGAGCCGTGCCTTGGCTCGCATGAGGGATTTGCCAAGCCCTCTGCGCAATGGCCCTTGCTGATGGCCGAGATACGCACCGCGGCAATACGAAAGACCACTGAGAAAAAAAATCGACTTCGAGGAGCTCGCGAAAACAGTATACGAGCGCCACGCGAATACTAAGCCTCATCTGGAGAGAAGGATGGGAGTGGTGGTAACGTTTGATAAAAGCCAAGGTTTCGGGTTCATCAAGGACTTGTCCACAAGCCGAGACATTTTTGTGAATCGTAGGTCTATAAAACGCAGTACCTGCCCGAACGTTTGCATAACCTCCGCAAAGGGGAAGAAGTAGAATTTATCACCGCCGAGGGCCTGAGGGGTCCCTAGCCACGGAAATAACCTGTCCTAAGCCGGGACCAGAGGATTGGGAAGAGCCGGAGGAGCCCGCCAGTCCAGAATGCGAGCCTGAGAGTCCAGCGGAACCCACTCACAATACTTATCAGGAGAGGAGTTCCTTCATCGGCCCTAATATCTTCTGGCAGCCCACAGTGCTAGAGAAACGGGTGAGACACAAGCGGAGATGGAAAATATGCAGAAATTCAATGAGACCCTTGATGTCCTGCGGCGAGGAAAGAGTCAAAACACAGCAACTGTACCCGCTGCGACTGCACCGGATCTCTGCAGTGGAGCATCGCATGAGACTCTGGAGGAACATATCGCCAGGCTAGAAGTCCATCTTGATGCCTGCGACAAATTGCTACGTCCAGAGTGGCACCAATACCACCTGACAGTAGCGATCCATCCAAGAACTCTGATGTCCCCGGGCCTGCAGCGAAAGATCCCGTCGCCACCAGTTCGGCGACCTCCATGACTGCGCCAGCAGAGAAACTTTGCTATACCAGGAGTCGGGTCCGTCGTATAAAGCCAGCAAAACCCAGACCTATGGAGCCCCCTGCATCATTTACCCCTAGGCTTGCGGAGCCTATACCATTAACGGGCCCATTTGTTCTACAGTTGCCTGCTAACACCATTTTATGGGCCAGGCCAAGTGTGGATTCCTGTTCCAGGCCAAGACTCAGAGCGGAACCAGGATGCACCACGTCTGACGATCAGTATGAACTGGACACTTACCTGTGAGAAGGCCTGCTAGGCCATAATTGCTGAGGGACCCTTACTGTAACTTAACTGTTTCAGGACAGGAGTCCTATGTTTTGGCACAATGAGCTGCTGCCAGTTTCCCATGGCCTAGTGGTGGTTGTAAGGCCACTGAGAATACCAATTGCTCTTCTGCCATACTGTTTACCAGGACATCCTGCCTGCTTTAAGTGCTAATCCAAGTTGTGCCTGCTGTTTTTGCACCTTTACCCTTTTAACCCCCTTTTCAGGTTGAGTAGGGGATATTACAGCACTTCTTTTATTTACCAGGACTTGCCAGGGGAAAATATCCCTGAGATGTGGAGTTGTGGAGTTTTGTGCTGTGACTTTTATGCGCAATCTTAATTCAAGAACTGTGCCCAGAGATTACCCCAACACATGTGGGCCTCTGAGATGCTGTTTTATGGGACTATTGTATTTTATTATTATGGACTATCCTGGTTACTCCTGATATGCTGTACCAGGTCAGCGCCCCTGTTCCCTGTACCATCCTGCGTAGAAAACAACGCCCCTTTTCACGGCACTTGTTCCTTTGCCAGCGGAGCTGCCTGATATTTTATTGCAAAAGTAGTGATCGTTGTATATGCCTGCTTTGCATTTTTGTCATTCAGATCAGTCTCCAGCTGGGCGGGCCCCCTGTGTTGCGCCGAGGACGGGCAACCTCAAAGCAGCGGGGTATGTAGTGTCCCACTATGTAAATGTGGGCACTACTCAAGGGTCAATTGGGTCACTTTGTTCTCCACCTCCTGTGGAACATGGTCATTGTATTTTATATTGTATTTTTTATGTGTATTTTCCTGTTATCTCTTGTACCAGGCCTGTTAGGGGTAGTTCCTCCTCCTAGGCAGTAGCAGGAGCTAGGGAACCCCCTAGTATATATATTTAGGCCCAGACAGGAAAGAGTCAGTCCAGAAGGGAGTGAAGATAGCACTTTAGCTAGAGGGGAGCTGAAGATCAGTTCTAACATGCAGCTGGATAGCCCAGGTTTCTAGCTTGCATCCAGGGGAAGAAGGCAGCTTTTTTTATAAATTTATCCTTCGCCTTTGCACACCGCTGTCTTGTGCTGTTCTGCTGAGTCACCGGACTTGGATCCTCCAATATTCACCATGGCTGGGTCTCCAGGCAGTATAAACAGGCTGTTAGGGTTATTTTATATACGGAGCCGTTCACTCAAGCAGCCATCCACCGCAGGCGCTAGCTCCGCCCCCATTTCATCCAGTTTTTTAAATCTCTTATCTGTAGACTCCTCACTATTTTTTAAAGTGGTATACGGGATTATACTCTCTGTCAGCAACCAATCCAAAGTTTTTCTGGGATGGTAATCCCTGGCCAATATAAATTTTATTTTATTGGGCAAAGCATCATAAAACAACTGGATGGATTTATGGCTTTGAAAATTGGGATCTTTCTCAGCCAAGCTATCACTCTCATGGGACAACCTTTTGGAGAACTTAGGAGGAGAGATGGGTTTTAATTTATGAAGAGAACGTTCCTTTATAAAGATGTGTTCTTCTTCAGATGGGCTACCATCATCACTTTCTGCCTCTGACCTCCACACTGAAAGTTTAACCTTTACTATACTGACATATTGTTTCAGTCTGGATTACAGATATTCTGGATCATGGCAATCGATCTCTTTTTGCATTCTGTTATTTTCATTAAATAACCTCTCACATTCTTTTTATAAATCAATGTTAGACTTTTGACATTCTGACAATTCACCAGCGACTTGACCTATTTTCCCTTCAAGAGTTTTGATCATCTCTTTATATTGATCATTTCTGTCACAATATTCTGATAATTTAGTGAACCATTGTGCTAATTCACCAGAAACAGGGGTGGCTTCTCATCTATCTCTTTTTGTAATTCATCAACTTTATCAGCCTGTTGACCATTCTTATGTTTTGCCTTCTCTAATTGTTTGGCCAATTCACAAATCAAATACATAAATTCCGGCTAAGATTGAAGTACCATTAGATCCTTTTCTTTTTTGTGTTTAGCTTTAGCAATGAGATAATCAACAAACTTGGATTCCTTAGACCAAACTTCATTTCCTTATTCTGCAACTTTCCTCTCCAGTCCAATTGCCAAGTTCCTCATATCCTCCTTTAGATCCAATCTATCTAGAATAAACATTACATGATATATTAATAATTCTTGAGTTTATCTACTATGCATATCAGTCTTAATTTCTACACTAGCCTGAATGACTTGCTAGCCTTACTGTTGTCTCCCATCATTTCTAATTTGCACTACCAATACATTTATTTAATAAATAACTTATCAAAAATATATATTTTGCATAACAGCCTTTGTCTCAACGTATGGCACATCTCAGCAGTGCCTCCAAAATATGTCAGAATATTTATACTAGTTGCAAAATAAGGTAGGGGGCGGCACCACTCGCGGCGGCTCAGCGCACCAGGATCTAATGCTGTACGTGGCTAAGGAGGACACACACAAGCGGCGGTGCTCAGCTATGCAGATACGATGCAAGTGAAAGGTAATGTAGAACAGAAGGAAGTAGCGGCACTCACCAGTGTGGTCAAAAAGGATTTGCAGCTTTATTTAATCCAGAATAACATCAGGCAGGGGGTAGACGATTCACAGCACGCATTGATCAGCGGCGGCCGTTTCGCGCTAAGTGCGCTTCATCTGGCTGAACGTCAATGCGTGCTGGTGCACGGCTCCTTTTTAAATGCTGGCGTGAACTGTTGTCATAGAAACTGACAACCCAGGTCACGTCCGCATAAAGGAGGTGGCTGAGACAACATACATATTAAAACAATATAGAAACAATGCGGATGCAATATCCAAGGAATACACACATATTGAGCAAAAAAGAAACCCTGCATATTTAAGATATTACAAAAACGGACTTAGATCATTTCTATCATTAAGTCCTAACTCCCCTAGGGCTTGTGTACGTAATACCCATTTGGCTTCTCTCTGCAACAAAAGGCGGTGTCTATCTCCCCCTTGTGAGGGCATGGACACAGTTTCCAACCCAGAAAAAGAGATACAACTCGTATCACCATTATGAGCACTTCTGATATGTTCTATCAGTCTAGGGCAGCCTTTGCCAGTTTTGATAGAATTGAAGTTCTCTTATTCGTTCAAAGAGACATCTGATAGTTTTACCAATGTAAAAACGTCCACATGTGCACAACAATAAATAAACTACGTAAGTGCTACGGCAGTTAATAAAGGTACTGACTGTGTGCTGGATGCTGGCAAATTCAATAATCCTTTTCTGCGAATTATTGGTGCAAAGTAAACAATTTCCACATCTGTAATTGCCTTTTGGTAGATTACTTTTAAGCCAAATTTTCCTGCTATCTTTTTGGAGCCTACTTCTGACGAGTTTGTCTTTGACAGTGTGACTCCTTCTAAAGGAGACGAGGGGTCTCTGTCCTGTCAGCTCATTTAGAGTTGCGTCCCTCCTTAAAACATCCCAGTTTTTAAATATGACTGATCGGATACGGTCAGCCATAGGGCTGTATTTAAAGGAGAACGCAAATCTAGTACCTCTAGATGGATCTGCGAAACGGCCGCCGCTGATCAATCCGTGCTGTGAATCGTCTACCCCCTGCCTGATGTTATTGTGGATTAAATAAAGCTGCAAATCCTTTTTGACCACACTGGTGAGTGCCGCTACTTCCTTCTGTTCTACATTACCTTTCAAGAATATTTATACTGCTTCTGAAAAGCAGTCTTTTATTTATGTAAACAAGTCAGGATCTATAATCAAGGAGATTGCAACTTATTTTCCTAAGGGTACTTTCACACTTGCGGCAGGACGGATCCGACAGGCTGTTCACCATATCGGATCCGTCCTGCGGCTATTTCGCCGTGCCGTCGGACCGCCGCTCCGTCCCCATTGACTATAATGGGGACGGGGGCGGAGCTCCGGCGCAGCACGGCGGTGCATGGAGAAAGCCGCCGGACTAAAAAGCCTGACATGCAGTAATTTTAGTCCGGCGCCCTTTCTCCGTGCACCGCCGTGCTACGCCGGAGCTCCGCCGTGCTATGCCGGAGCTCCGCCCCCGTCCCCATTATAGTCAATGGGGACGGAGCGGCGGTCCGCAGGCACGGCGAAATAGCCGCAGGACGGATCCGACATGGTGAACAGCCTGTCGGATCCGTCCTGCCGCAAGTGTGAAAGTAGCCTTAACAAAACAAGAGTTAAGTAGCGCTCTTTTATCTGCAATGAGTTCAAGACAAAATGAAACAGGTATACAAAATATATATATTTATTAATAATAATTCAGTGCAAATAGAATAAAATATAAAATCAGTGACAATAAAATGGTAATAAACAATGATATGTAATAAAAAAAAAAAACAATAACCTAGAGAATATAAATATAATGAATACATTAATCAGATATCGGAATAATAACTGGAAACAAATATATATATAAAAAAAAATGTACACCTGATTTCTCCCCTGATTTTTCCCAGCCAACAGATGTTTCAGATTAAAACTGAGTTAGTTTTTCACCATATTTCATTTCCATATATATAAATATATATATATATATATATATATAATGACGGGAGTTCAGGGCAGCACACCTTGTAGCAAGTGGTGGGTGCCAGCGATGTCGACACTCGACCAAAGTGTCAAATAACAAGGAGAATAAGCACACCGCAGCGCATCCGATAGTGAAAAATTGGTGGGATCCTTTATTCACCCAAGCAGCGACGTTTCGGTCCGCTTGCTGGGACCATTTTCAAGCCAAGGCTTGAAAATGGTGAATAAAGGATCCCACCAATTTTTCACTACCGGATGTGCTGCGGTGTGCTTATTCTCATATATATATATATATATATATATATATATATATATATATATATTCAACCATATAAATGAAAAAAATTTCTCCAAGCCGACAGATGTTTCAGATTGAAACTGAGTTAGGTTTTCACCATATTTCATTTCCATATATATATTCAACCATATAAATGACTAGAACTGAAATCAGTTCTTTGGAGTTGATACAGTGATATGTAAATATATATCAACAGTATATATCTATCTGCCTAGACTAAAGAGGGTACCATTGATACTGCAGGTACAATCACCCCAATTCATTCTAGATCCTACATACAGGATATGACTGATATGATATACAGTGGATATAAAAAGTCTACACACCCCTGTTAAAATGTCAGGTTTCTGTGATGTAAAAAAATTTGACAAAGATAAATCATTTCAGAACTTTTTCCACATGTAATATAAACTGTACAACTCAATTGAAAAACAAACTGAAATCTTTTAGGTAGAGGGAAGAAAAGATATAAAAATAAAAATAATATGGTTGCATAAGTGTGCACACCCTTAAACTAATACTATGTTGAAGCACCTTTTGATTTTATTACAGCACTCAGTCTTTTTGGGTATGAGTCTATCAGCATGGCACATTTTGACTTGGCAAGATTTGCCCACTCTTCTTTGCAAAAAAACTCCAAATCTGTCAGATTGTGAGGGCATCTCCTGTGCACAGCCCTGTTCAGATCACCCCACAGATTTTCAATCGGATTCAGGTCTGGGCTCTGGCTGGGCCATTCTAAAACTTTAATCTTCTTCTGGTGAAGCCATTCCTTTGCTGATTTAGATGTATGAAGTTCCTCTTCATGTTCAGCTTTCTAGCAGAAGCCTGAAGGTTTTGTGCCAATGTTGACTGGTATTTGGAACAGTTTATAATTCCCTCTAGCTTAACTAAGGCCACCGTTGCAGCTGAAGAAAAACAGCCCCAAAGCATGATGCTGCCACCACCATGCTTCACTGTGGGTATGGTGTTCTTTTGGTGATGTGCAGTGTTGTTTTTGCGCCAAACATATCTTTTGGAACTATGGCCAAAAAGTTCAACCTTGGTTTCATCAGACCATAACATTTTTTCCCGCATGTTTTGGGAGACTTCAGATATGTTTTTGCAAAATGTAGCCTGGCTTAGATGTTTTTGTTAGTAAGAAAAGGCTTTTGTTTTGCCACTCTACCCTACCCCATAGCCCAGACATATGAAGAATACGGGAGATTGTTGTCACATGTACCACATAGCCTGTACTTGCCAGATATTCCTACAGATCCATTAATGTTGCTGTAGGACTCTTGCTAGCCTCCCAGGCCAGTTTTCTTCTCGTCTTCTAATCAATTTTGGAGGGACGTCCAGTTCTTGGTAATGTCACTGTTGTGCCATATTTCCTCCACTTAATGATGACTGTCTCCACTGTGTTCCATGGTATATCTAATGCCTTGGAAATTCTTTTGTACCCTTCTCTTGACTGATACCTTTTAACAATGAAATCCCTCTGATGCTTTGGAAGCTCTCTGTGGACCATGGCTTTTGCTGTGGGATGTGACTAAGAAAATTTCAGGAAAGACCAACTAGAGCAGCTAAACTTTATTTGGGGTTAATCAGAGGCACTTTAAATGATGGCAGGTGTATGCTGACTCCTTTGTAACATGATTTTGAATGTGATTGCTTAATTCTTAACACAGCTACATCCCCAGTTATAAGATGGTGTGCACACTTATGCAACCACATTATTATTATTTTTTGTTTTGTTTTCTTCCCTCCACCTAAAAGATTTCAGTTTGTTTTTCAATTGAGTGGTACAGTTTATAGGTCACATTAAAGGTTGAAAAAGTTCTGAAATGATTTATCTTTGTCTTATTTTTTTACATCACAGAAACCTGACATTTTTTTATAAATCCTTATTGTTTTTTCCTTACTGTTTTTTAACATACAAAATCCATTTTTACAAACATTTAATTTAATATCATTTAATAAGACATACATATCCCACCCTACCCCCTTATTAGTTGGCCGCTTTCCTCAGAAAAAACAAAACAAAAAACACACTCTAGTTAACCGCTCTCTCCCGCCTCCACCCCCCAGCTCCAACTCATGATATAGTTTGTAGGATTCTAATTAAAGGTTCCATAGCGGGTATTTCCCCTCATTTCAGAACAGGTCCCTATACCAACCATTTCTGCCATATTCTAGAAAATCTATATTTCTTCTTGTTGTTTACCAGATGAGCTTCCTCACAAACCAGTGAAGTTCTAACCAAATTCTCCCATTCCATGATCGTGGGCACAGCACTACCTCCCCAATGTCAGATAATACACTTCCTAGCCTGGAAAAGTAATTTGGAAGCTATTTCTCGATGTTGAGATATCCATTTCCCCCATCACTCCCAGTATACTTATCTTGTATTGGCTAGGGACTTGGTATTGCTCTATTCTATCTCTGACCTTTCTCCAGAACTCTTGGATCTTTAGGCATGTCCAAAGTATTTGAACATCATCCCCCCCCCCCATCTCCCCACACTTTAAACATCTAAAGACTTTGGATTTATAACTAGAGTTGAGCGAACACCTGGATGTTCGGGTTCGAGAAGTTCGGCCGAACATCCCGGAAATGTTCGGGTTCGGGATCCGAACCCGATCCGAACTTCGTCCCGAACCCGAACCCCATTGAAGTCAATGGGGACCCGAACTTTTCGGCACTAAAAAGGCTGTAAAACAGCCCAGGAAAGAGCTAGAGGGCTGCAAAAGGCAGCAACATGTAGGTAAATCCCCTGCAAACAAATGTGGATAGGGAAATGAATTAAAATAAAAATTAAATAAATAAAAATTAACCAAAATCAATTGGAGAGAGGTTCCATAGCAGAGAATCTGGCTTCCCGTCACCCACCACTGGAACAGTCCATTCTCAGATATTTAGGCCCCGGCACCCAGGCAGAGGAGAGAGGTCCCGTAACAGAGAATCTGTCTTCATGTCAGCAGAGAATTAGTCTGCATGTCATAGCAGAGAATGAGGCTTCACGTCAGCCACCACTGCAACAGTCCATTGGCATATATTTAGGCCCAGCACCCAGGCAGAGGAGGGAGGTCCCGTAACAGAGAATCTGTCTTCATGTCAGCAGAGAATTAGTCTGCATGTCATAGCAGAGAATGAGGCTTCACGTCAGCCACCACTGCAACAGTCCATTGGCATATATTTAGGCCCAGCACACACACAGGCAGAGGAGAGAGGTCCCGTAACAGAGAATCTGGCTTCATGTCAGCAGAGAATCAGTCTGCATGTCATAGCAGAGAATGAGGCTTCACGTCAGCCACCACTGCAACAGTCCATTGGCATATATTTAGGCCCAGCACACACACAGGCAGAGGAGAGAGGTCCCGTAACAGAGGATCTGGCTTCATGTCAGCAGAGAATCAGTCTGCATGTCATAGCAGAGAATCAGGCTTCACGTCAGCCACCACTGCAACAGTCCATTGTCATAAATTTAGGCCCAGCACCCAGGCAGAGGAGAGAGGTCCCGTAACAGACAATCTGGCTTCATGTCAGCAGAGAATTAGTCTGCATGTCATAGCAGAGAATGAGGCTTCACGTCAGCCACCACTGCAACAGTCCATTGGCATATATTTAGGCCTAGCACACAGGCAGAGGAGAGGTTCATTCAACTTTGGGTAGCCTCGCAATATAATGGTAAAATGAAAATAAAAATAGGATTGAATGAGGAAGTGCCCTGGAGTCCAATAATATATGGTTATGGGGAGGTAGTTAATGTCTAATCTGGACAAGGGACGGACAGGTCCTGTGGGATCCATGCCTGGTTCATTTTTATGAACGTCAGCTTGTCCACATTGGCTGTAGACAGGCGGCTGCGTTTGTCTGTAATGACGCCCCCTGCCGTGCTGAATACACGTTCAGACAAAACGCTGGCTGCCGGGCAGGCCAGCACCTCCAAGGCATAAAAGGCTAGCTCTGGCCACGTGGACAATTTAGAGACCCAGAAGTTGAATGGGGCCGAACCATCAGTCAGTACGTGGATTGGTGTGCACACGTACTGTTCCACCATGTTAGTGAAATGTTGCCTCCTGCTAACACGTTGCGTATCAGGTGGTGGTGCAGTTAGCTGTGGCGTGTTGACAAAAGTTTTCCACATCTCTGCCATGCTAACCCTGCCCTCAGAGGAGCTGGCCGTGACACAGCTGCCTTGGCGACCTCTTGCTCCTCCTCTGCCTTGGCCTTGGGCTTCCACTTGTTCCCCTGTGACATTTGGGAATGCTCTCAGTAGCGCGTCTACCAACGTGCGCTTGTACTCGCGCATCTTCCTATCACGCTCCAGTGCAGGAAGTAAGGTGGGCACATTGTCTTTGTAGCGTGGATCCAGCAGGGTGGCAACCCAGTAGTCCGCACAGGTTAAAATGTGGGCAACTCTGCTGTCGTTGCGCAGGCACTGCAGCATGTAGTCGCTCATGTGTGCCAGGCTGCCCAGGGGTAAGGACAAGCTGTCCTCTGTGGGAGGCGTATCGTCATCGTCCTGCCTTTCCCCCCAGCCACGCACCAGTGATGGACCCGAGCTGCGTTGGGTGCCACCCCGCTGTGACCATGCTTCATCCTCATCCTCCTCCACCTCCTCCTCATCCTCGTCCTCCTCGTCCTCCAGTAGTGGGCCCTGGCTGGCCACATTTGTACCTGGCCTCTGCTGTTGCCAAAAACCTCCCTCTGAGTCACTTCGAAGAGACTGGCCTGAAAGTGCTAAAAATGACCCCTCTTCCTCCTCCTCCTCCTCCTCCTGGGCCACCTCCTCTTCCATCATCGCCCTAAGTGTTTTCTCAAGGAGACATAGAAGTGGTATTGTAACGCTGATAACGGTGTCATCGCCACTGGCCATGTTGGTGGAGTTCTCGAAACAGCGCAACAGGGCACACAGGTCTCGCATGGAGGCCCAGTCATTGGTGGTGAAGTGGTGCTGTTCTGTAGTGCGACTGACCCGTGCGTGCTGCAGCTGAAACTCCACTATGGCCTGCTGCTGCTCGCACAGTCTGTCCAGCATGTGCAAGGTGGAGTTCCACCTGGTGGGCACGTCGCATATGAGGCGGTGAGCGGGAAGGCCGAAGTTACGCTGTAGCGCAGACAGGCGAGCAGCAGCAGGATGTGAACGCCGGAAGCGCGAACAGACGGCCCGCACTTTATGCAGCAGCTTTGACATGTCGGGGTAGTTGTGAATGAACTTCTGCACCACCAAATTCAGCACATGCGCCAAGCAAGGGATGTGCGTCAAATTGGCTAGTCCCAGAGCTGCAACGAGATTTCGCCCATTATCACACACCACCAGGCCGGGCTTGAGGCTCACCGGCAGCAACCACTCGTCGGTCTGTTGTTCAATACCCCGCCACAACTCCTGTGCGGTGTGGGGCCTGTCCCCCAAACATATGAGTTTCAGAATGGCCTGCTGACGTTTACCCCGGGCTGTGCTGAAGTTGGTGGTGAAGGTGTGTGGCTGACTGGATGAGCAGGTGGAAGAAGAGGAGGAGGAAGCCGAGAAGGAGGAGGTGGCAACAGGAGGCAAAGAATGTTGCCCTGCGATCCTTGGCGGCGGAAGGACGTGCGCCAAACAGCTCTCCGCCTGGGGCCCAGCTGCCACTACATTTACCCAGTGTGCAGTTAGGGAGATATAGCGTCCCTGGCCGTGCTTACTGGTCCACGTATCTGTGGTTAGGTGGACCTTGCTACAGATGGCGTTGCGCAGTGCACACTTGATTTTATCGGATACTTGGTTGTGCAGGGAAGGCACGGCTCTCTTGGAGAAGTAGTGCCGGCTGGGAACAACATACTGTGGGACAGCAAGCGACATGAGCTGTTTGAAGCTGTCTGTGTCCACCAGCCTAAATGACAGCATTTCATAGGCCAGTAGTTTAGAAATGCTGGCATTCAGGGCCAGGGATCGAGGGTGGCTAGGTGGGAATTTACGCTTTCTATCAAATGTTTGTGAGATGGAGAGCTGAACGCTGGCGTGTGACATGGTTGAGACGCTTGGTGACGGAGGTGGTGGTGGTGGTGTTGGTGGTACATCCCCTGTTTGCTGGGCGGCAGGTGCCAACGTTCCTCCAGAGGCGGAGGAAGAGGCCGAGGCGGCAGCAGCAGAATAGGCCGAGGCGGCAGCAGCAGAAGAGGTAGCAGGGGGAGCCTGAGTGACTTCCTTGGTTTTAAGGTGTTTACTCCACTGCAGTTCATGCTTTGCATGCAGGTGCCTGGTCATGCAGGTTGTGCTCAGGTTCAGAACGTTAATGCCTCGCTTCAGGCTCTGATGGCACAGCGTGCAAACCACTCGGGTCTTGTCGTCAGCACATTGTTTGAAGAAGTGCCATGCCAGGGAACTCCTTGAAGCTGCCTTTGGGGTGCTCGGTCCCAGATGGCGGCGGTCAGTAGCAGGCGGAGTCTCTTGGCGGCGGGTGTTCTGCTTTTGCCCACTGCTCCCTCTTTTGCTACGCTGTTGGCTCGGTCTCACCACTGCCTCTTCCTCCGAACTGTGAAAGTCAGTGGCACGACCTTCATTCCATGTGGGGTCTAGGACCTCATCGTCCCCTGCATCGTCTTCCACCCAGTCTTGATCCCTGACCTCCTGTTCAGTCTGCACACTGCAGAAAGACGCAGCAGTTGGCACCTGTGTTTCGTCATCATCAGAGACATGCTGAGGTGGTATTCCCATGTCCTCATCATCAGGAAACATAAGTGGTTGTGCGTCAGTGCATTCTATGTCTTTCACCGCTGGGGAAGGGCTAGGTGGATGCCCTTGGGAAACCCTGCCAGCGGAGTCTTCAAACAGCATAAGAGACTGCTGCATAACTTGAGGCTGAGACAGTTTCCCTGGTATGCATGGGGGTGATGTGACAGACTGATGGGGTTGGTTTTCAGGCGCCATCTGTGCGCTTTCTGCAGAAGACTGGGTGGGAGATAATGTGAACGTGCTGGATCCACTGTCGGCCACCCAATTGACTAATGCCTGTACCTGCTCAGGCCTTACCATCCTTAGAACGGCATTGGGCCCCACCATATATCGCTGTAAATTCTGGCGGCTACTGGGACCTGAGGTAGTTGGTACACTAGGACGTGTGGATGTGGCAGAACGGCCACGTCCTCTCCCAGCACCAGAGGGTCCACTAACACCACCACGACCATGTCCACGTCCGCGTCCCTTACTAGATGTTTTTCTCATTGTTATGGTTCACCACAACAACAAATATATTATTTGGCCCAATGTATTGTATTCAAATTCAGCGGGATATAAATTTGAGGCCTAGTATTTAGGCGCTGGGTGACCGGTATGGATTTAGTGACAGAATTAGACTTGGAAATGCACAGAAGCGTGTGTGTGTGAAGTTATTCTGAATGACCCAATGTGCACCTTGAATATTATATACCCTTTTAGGGATAGATTTCAAATAGCTCTGATATAGCAGAAACCACTAAATTATGAAATTGCTAAATTGGGAATTGTATTTCAACCCAGAACAAAAAATGTGCTTTGACGGACACTAAATAACTTTCCCAGCCACAACAGGACAGCGTTAACGAGAGATTTAGCAGGATATAAATTTGAGGCCTAGTATTTAGGCGCTGGGTGACCGGTATGGATTTAGTGACAGAATTAGACTTGGAAATGCACAGAAGCGTGTGTGTGTGAAGTTATTCTGAATGACCCAATGTGCACCTTGAATATTATATACCCTTTTAGGGATAGATTTCAAATAGCTCTGATATAGCAGAAACCACTAAATTATGAAATTGCTAAATTGGGAATTGTATTTCAACCCAGAACAAAAAATGTGCTTTGACGGACACTAAATAACTTTCCCAGTCACAACAGGACAGCGTTAACGAGAGATTTAGCAGGATATAAATTTGAGGCCTAGTATTTAGGCGCTGGGTGACCGGTATGGGTTTAGTGACAGAATTAGACTTAGAAATACACAGTAGCGGGTGTGTGTGAAGTTATTCTGAATGACCCAATGTGCACCTTGAATATTATATACCCTTTTAGGGATAGATTTCAAATAGCTCTGATATAGCAGAAACCACTAAATTATGAAATTGCTAAATTGGGAATTGTATTTCAACCCAGAACAAAAAATGTGCTTTGACGGACACTAAATAACTTTCCCAGCCACAACAGGACAGCGTTAACGAGAGATTTAGCAGGATATAAATTTGAGGCCTAGTATTTAGGCGCTGGGTGACCGGTATGGATTTAGTGACAGAATTAGACTTGGAAATGCACAGAAGCGTGTGTGTGTGAAGTTATTCTGAATGACCCAATGTGCACCTTGAATATTATATACCCTTTTAGGGATAGATTTCAAATAGCTCTGATATAGCAGAAACCACTAAATTATGAAATTGCTAAATTGGGAATTGTATTTCAACCCAGAACAAAAAATGTGCTTTGACGGACACTAAATAACTTTCCCAGCCACAACAGGACAGCGTTAACGAGAGATTTAGCAGGATATAAATTTGAGGCCTAGTATTTAGGCGCTGGGTGACCGGTATGGGTTTAGTGACAGAATTAGACTTAGAAATACACAGTAGCGGGTGTGTGTGAAGTTATTCTGAATGACCCAATGTGCACCTTGAATATTATATACCCTTTTAGGGATAGATTTCAAATAGCTCTGATATAGCAGAAACCACTAAATTATGAAATTGCTAAATTGGGAATTGTATTTCAACCCAGAACAAGAAATGTGCTTGAACGGACACTAAATAACTCGCCCAGCTACAGCACTAAGGACAGATTTAGCTGGATATAAATTTGAGGCCTAGTATTTAGGCGCTGGGTGACAGGTATGGGTTTAGTGACAGAATTAGACTTGGAAATGCACAGTAGCGGGTGTGTGAAGTTATTCTGAATGTCCCTATGTGCACCTTCAATATGATCTACCCTTTTAGGGATAGATTTCAAATAGCTCTGATATAGCAGAAACCACTAAATTATGAAATTGCTAAATTGGGAATTGTATTTCAACCCAGAACAAGAAATGTGCTTGAACGGACACTAAATAACTCGCCCAGCTACAGCACTAAGGACAGATTTAGCTGGATATAAATTTGAGGCCTAGTATTTAGGCGCTGGGTGACAGGTATGGGTTTAGTGACAGAATTAGACTTGGAAATACACAGTAGCGGGTGTGTGTGAAGTTATTCTGAATGACCCAATGTGCACCTTGAATATTATATACCCTTTTAGGGATAGATTTCAAATAGCTCTGATATAGCAGAAACCACTAAATTATGAAATTGCTAAATTGGGAATTGTATTTCAACCCAGAACAAGA
The DNA here is from genome assembly GCF_014858855.1 of Bufo gargarizans. Lineage (NCBI taxonomy): Eukaryota > Metazoa > Chordata > Amphibia > Anura > Bufonidae > Bufo > Bufo gargarizans. The sequence goes on along the minus strand of NC_058080.1, from coordinate 561,547,736 downwards.
AATGTGCTTGAACGGACACTAAATAACTCGCCCAGCTACAGCACTAACGACAGATTTAGCTGGATATGAATTTGAGGCCTAGTATTTAGGCGCTGGGTGACAGGTATGGGTTTAGTGACAGAATTAGACTTGGAAATGCACAGTAGCGGGTGTGTGAAGTTATTCTGAATGACCCTATGTGCACCTTGAATATTATATACCCTTTTAGGGATAGATTTCAAATAGCTCTGATACAGCAGAAACCACTAAATTTTTAAATTGCTAAATTGGGAATTGTATTTCAACCCAGAACAAAAAATGTGCTTTGACGGACACTAAATAACTTTCCCAGCCACAACAGGACAGCGGTAACGAGAGATTTAGCGGGATATAAATTTGAGGCCTAGTATTTAGGCGCTGGGTGACCGGTATGGATTTAGTGACAGAATTAGACTGGGATATGGCCAAAAAATAACCACACTATTGCTGGTTAAATGCACTTGGTGATGGGCGCAGCTTGCCCCTGATGTAGTATATGGCCAAAAAATGAACAGACTATTGCTGGTTAAATGCACTTGGTGTCACAGCTTGACCAACCACACTACTGAGGGTTAAATGCACTTGGTGACGGGCGCAGCTTGCCCCTGATGTAGTATATGGCCAAAAAATGAACAGACTATTGCTGGTTAAATGCACTTGGTGACGGGCGCAGCTTGCCCCTGATTTAGTATATGGCCAAAAAATGAACAGACTATTGCTGGTTAAATGCACTTGGTGTGATAGCTTGACCAACCACACTACTGAGGGTTAAATGCACTTGGTGACGGGCGCAGCTTGCCCCTGATGTAGTATATGGCCAAAAAATAAACAGACTATTGCTGGTTAAATGCACTTGGTGTGACAGCTTCACCCTGATGTAGGCTTTAGCCAAAAAACAAACGCACCATTGAGGGTTAAATGCACTTGGTGACAGGCGCAGCTTGCCCCTGATGTAGTATATGGCCAAAAAATAAACAGACTATTGCTGGTTAAATGCACTTGGTGTGACAGCTTCACCCTGATGTAGGCTTTAGCCAAAAAACAACCACACCATTGAGGGTTAAATGCACTTGGTCGCAGCTTGTGCTGGCGCACCACAAGACACAAAATGGCCGCCGATCACCCCAGAAAAATGTGACTGACAAACGGTCTGGGCAGCCTAAAAACAGTGAGCAATTGAGGATCAGCAGCTCAATGATCCACAGCTGCAGATCGATCAGTTAATCAAGTCCTTTGGAGGAGTTAATCTGCCTAATCTCGCCCTACTGTCGCAGCCGCAACCTCTCCCTACGCTAATCAGAGCAGAGTGACGGGCGGCGCTATGTGACTCCAGCTTAAATAGAGGCTGGGTCACATGGTGCTCTGGCCAATCACAGCCATGCCAATAGTAGGCATGGCTGTGATGGCCTCTTGGGGCAAGTAGTATGACGCTTGTTGATTGGCTGCTTTGCAGCCTTTCAAAAAGCGCCAAGAAAGCGTCACAAAAGCGCGAAGAAAGCGACGAACACCGAACCCGAACCCGGACTTTTACGAAAATGTCCGGGTTCGGGTCCGTGTCACGGACACCCCAAAATTCGGTACGAACCCGAACTATACAGTTCGAGTTCGCTCATCCCTATTTATAACACTTCATTAAAAACTTGGGGGAGTAATAGAGGCGATATAATATGTTGAATTGGGTGATTCTATGGGAAAAATTATTTGAAATCTTATTTTTCCCCTGTATAGCCAGATCCCAGAACTCTTCTCGCTGGGGGTTTATAGCATGTTGCCATTTATGCATTAAAGGGCTTATGTCAACCCACTTAAGTGATTTTTTTTTTTTTTGGGCTGGTGAAATTAGTTATATTGCGATATATCACAATATAATTGTGTCACTTACTTTGATCCAGCAGTTTCTTCAAAAAACGAAGTTTTATCATATGTAAATTCAGTCTCTAACAGCAAGTAGGGCGGCTACTTGCTGCTAGCTGCTGCAGAAATCCGCCCTCTCGTCGTGTTGATTGACAGGGCCAGCCGGGATCTCCTCCTCCGGCCAGCCCTGTCCGCATTTCAAAAATCGCGCGCCTCTGTGGATTCGGCGCAGGCGCTCTGAGATGAGGAGGCTCGTCTCCTCAGCACTCCCTCAGTGCGCCTGCGCCGATGACGTCTTCTATTTCGGTGATGTCATCGGCGCAGGCGCACTGAGGGAGTTCTGAGGAGACGAGCCTCCTCATCTCAGAGCGCCTGCGCCGAATCCACAGAGGCGCGCGATTTTTGAAATGCCGACAGGGCTGGCCGGAGGAGGAGATCCCGGCTGGCCCTGTCAATCAACACGACGAGAGGGCGGATTTCTGCAGCAGCTAGCAGCAAGTAGCCGCCCTACTTGCTGTTAGAGACCTAATTTACATATGATAAAACTTCGTTTTTTGAAGAAACTGCTGGATCAAAGTAAGTGACACAATTATATTGTGATATATCGCAATATAACTAATTTCACCAGCCCAAAAAAAAAAAATCACTTTAGTGGGGTGACAGAAGACCTTTAAGCTGTTTACTGCTATCTTCTTAGTCTTTTGTTGTAACAAACATTGGTATATTTTGGAAACTAATTTCCCCCCTGTTTTTAAACCAGAAATGTTAGCTAGCAGCTGCGGAAGGGTAGATATCAATGTACCCTGCCCCAGCAGCTTTCTCAATACTTGTTTTATTTGTAGGTGGAAAAACCATGGTTCTGTATTAGCCAGACCATACTCCTTTTTAAGATCTTCATATATTATATCGCCATATCTCCATATCTGGCCCAGTTTATAGACTCCATGCTTCCACCAAAACTCTTGTTCAATTTCTTTTAGCTCTATTAGGTGGGTATTATCCCACAGTATGGTGTCAGCATATAGTCCAGCCTGGGTCCAGAAGGCCGTTGCTTCTTTCCAAACCCTTTCCATCAGCTCAAACAGCGGTATCTTTCTACTTCCCTGTTGTGCCAACACATCTGCTTCTATGAGTTGAAAGATAGAACAGTTCTCCAACCTTGCGTTAATCCCTATTATCATGGACTTATATCTTTGCGTGTTACTCCACGTTATCATGTTTTTCATGTGGCCGGAAATAAAATATAATTCCAAGTCTGGGACTGATAGTCCCCCCTCCCTCTCCTAGATATACAATATTTGTTCTTTTATCCCTGTTTTTTTCCCTCGTCATATCAAATCCATTAAAAGACTTGCAATTATTGTAAATATTTTTTGGGGGATTATTGCCAGTGCATTCCACAGGATATAATTCAGGGAGGGCAATAAACACATTTTCACTAAGGAGATCCGACCTGCCATTGAGACATATAATCTTTTCCATACGTCTATTTTCTTCCTAATTTCTTGTATTTTAGGGATCACATTCAGCTGGACATATTCCTTAGGATTGGGGGTTATTTAAATACCCAGATATTTAATGGGTTCATTGCTCTTCTTGATTTCCAATGCACCTGGTATAAAATTGTCCAGAGGATCAAGGCCGATTTAGACCAATTTATCTTAAGACTGGCATGTTTGCCGTACTGCTCAAATACCTGGAAAATCTTCGTAAGTGATCTATGAAAACCTACAAACAGCATAATATCATCCGCATACAGAGCAATTTTTTCCTCGTGCGCACCAAACCTGAACCCCACGATTTCTTCGTCTTGCCTAATCATATCTGCCAACGGCTCCATAGCTATAGCAAAAAGCAGGGGGGAAAGGGGACACCCCTGTCTAACCCCCCTACCAATACCAATATTCTCAGAATATTCCCCATTTAGTATAACTTTTGCTGACATTTCAGTATACAACAGCCTTACCCATGATATAAAGTTATCTCCAAAACCCATTTTCTTTAATGTTGTAAACAGAAAGGGCCATTCTACAGTGTCAAATGCCTTTGAGGCGTCTATGGTAACAATTAGTCGTTCACCGCAATTGGTGGGTTCAAGCTCGGTGTTCACAAAATAGCGCATAACATTATCGGTTGTAGTTTTGCCTGACATAAATCTCGTCTGATCCTCATGGATTCCTCAGTCCCGAAACCACACTTCTAAGTCTAACTGCCAAGATCCTGGCCAGAATTTTATTGTCGGTATTAATTCGTGAAATGGGACGATATGAGTCCAGAAGGGTTGGGTCCTTCCCCGGTTAAAGAATCAATGTAATTAGGGCTTCTCTCAATGAGTCTGGCAGCTGCCCTGCCTTCCTCGAATCCTCCCACATCTCCAGTAATTTGGGGATTAGTATCTTTTTATATTGAGCGTACACTTCAAACGGGATGCCGTCTATTCCTGGGGCTTTATTTTTGGTGATGCTAGATAATATTTTATAGACTTCCAGGGCATTTAGGGGGGCCTCCAATTTTTCACTTAGCTCTTTTGTTAGCGTGGAGATAGTAGTACTCTCCAGACAGTATTGTATTTGCGTTGAGTTCTTATTTATCTTACTACTATACATGTCTTGAAAGTATTCTTTAGGCCTCATGTTTTTTTTTAAGGTCCGCAAAAGCGTGGTCCGTAGGTCCGTGATCCGTGACTGTTTTTTCGTCCGTGGGTCTTCCTTGATTTTTGGAGGATCCACGGACATGAAAAATGAAAAAAAAATCTAAGTCAAGTTTGCCATTGAAATGATAGGAAAAAACGGACACGGATCACGGACACGGATCACGGACGCGGATGACAATCTTGTGTGCATCCGTGTTTTTTCACGGACCCATTGACTTGAATGGGTCCGTGAACCGTTGGCCGTGAAAAAAATAGGACAGGTCATATTTTTTTCACGGCCAGGAAAAACGGATCACGGATGCGGCTGCCAAAACGGTGCATTTTCAGATTTTTCCACGGACCCATTGAAAGTCAATGGGTCCGTGAAAAAAAACGGAAAACGGCACAACGGCCACGGATGCACACAACGGTCGTGTGCATGAGGCCTTAAGCAGTTCTTTTTTAGCCGCTTGTTCAGTGGTTTTGTGGCCTGATTTATCTACTAAACAGTGAATATAATTATTATTTTTTATCTGGGTCCCCACCAAGGCTGCTAACTTTTTACCCGGTATATGTGCATAAACATATTTATCTCTCACATAGTTTTCTTTCTGTTGTTGTTCCAATAGAAGCCGCTCACCTTCCAGTTTGGATGCTACCTCTATCCACTCCTTATAATTTTTATATGTGGGGTTTCCAGTATACTTATTTTCATATCTTACCGCCTCTTGTTCCATGTCCAATATTTTTTTCCTTAACCCTTTTTTATACCCTACTGTGCATTTTGTGAAAATCCCTCTAATATATGCCTTTGCGGCCTCCCATACTATATTGGTTGCTGCTGAACCTTCATTCCAATAAAAAACTCAGTTATCTCTGTCAAAATCTTATCGTGTATGCCCATTATATTTATCCACCCAAAGTTTTTGTGCATCCCTCTTCCTTTTTTCCTGTTTGTTTTTATATTTATAATGATTGGGTTATGATCCGAAATCCCATGCTGTCCATATTTAACCTTTTCCATTTCGGACGAACCCATATCATTAGTGAAGACTAAATCAATTAGTGATAAACTTTTATGAGTCTTTGAAAAACATGAGTACTTTTTCAATTTAGGGTGCATTACCCTCCAAATATCTATCCAGCCCAATTCCTCTGTAATATTTTTTAATTTTAGAGGCTGTAGTGCGAGGGGAAGTAGACATAGATGGGGAGGGGCGCTATGTTTTGATCGACTGTCTCTTGGAAGGAAGACCATGGGTAATTTCAAATGTCTATATACCGCCACCTTTCAAGTTCAAGGTCCTATAAAAAGATTCACAATTTTTTACTTAAGGTAGGGGATAAACCACTTGTAGTCATAGGTGATTTCAATAATGTTATGGAGAGTAAAATGGATAGATGTAGAGTTGGGAACATTCAAATTTTTAGCACGGGATCAAAACAGAAACCTGACATTTTAACAGGGGTGTGTAGACTTTTTATATCCACTGTATACATAGATAAAATTAACTAATTTCCTAAAATAAAAATAGAACATTGTACTATACCAAAGAATCAGCCTGGAAGAAATCAGGGTCAAGGTTCAAGAATGTAATATAGTCAGGTCCTATTCCCTCCTCCCTTATTTTCCTTGCTGTGGGGAGTTGTTCCTTGGATGGATTGATCAAGTGATGATGATCATTATGAGGATCAAGTGGTGATGATCCCTTCTATCAGCTAATGCTGCCTTTTTATCCCATTTAGAAATGGGCTTAACTGGGTTTATCCATAACTAGTGACATCATTTGTGTCACTCCCCCATCTACTTCACAACTCATTTTTTACTTCAACCCCACCAATAGATGGCACTGGAGGTCTATGTAAAAAGTTTGTTGTTTTTCTTAACTTCTAGTTATTTAAAACATGCAATTTTAGCACGTTTCATATAAAAAACAAAAGCCATTCAGCTAATGATTAATATGAACATTACAAAGAATAGTAAAATTAGATCCTCTTTCTATTCACTGAGAATAAACTAAAACTCAGGTAGTGACCACATGTAAAAGTCTCAAAGGTAAAAATGCACATGCACAGGAACCTAAGACTGCTGAAAAATTGCACCAAACCCTCAGCTTAGGGAACAGGGAAAGAGGCAACCGGATCCTTCCAACCTGAAGGAGCCAGTGTCTCCCTGAGGCCTAGTCAGGACAGACACAACAAGAAAAGGGAAAGGACTTAGCTTGAGAAGCAACTGGAACAGGAGAATCACCACACAAGCAGAGCACTCCTCAGAAGAACTATTAGCCGCAGGGAAACCATTGAAAGGCGGAACATATAAAGGGGCCACCTGACTGATAATGAGCAACAGCTGCGAAGGGGTGGAAACCTGTCAGCAACAATGAAAACGATAGAGATCTGAAAGATCAACTCCTGAGTCTTCCGTCTATCTGAACTTCTAAGATCTCTCCCAGAGCCGGCGGTGACAGTACCCCCCTTCTACGGGTGACCTCCGGGCACCCAGGACCAACTTTATCAGGGTGGGCTCTGTGAAAGGCCCTCAGCAGCTGACTGGCATTCACATCAGTCGCCGGGACCCACATTTTCTCCTCTGGACCGTGACCCTTCCAATGAACGAGGTATCGAAGGGAACTCCAAAGGACAGGAGAGTCAACAACTTTGGAAATTTGAAACTCCAGATTCCCGTCAACCATGACAGGTGGAGGTAGCAAGAAAGAAACCGGATTAATAATGGCAGAGATCTTGTATGGACCAATAAATCTTGGACCTAACTTCCAGGATGGCACTTTCAACTTAATGTTCTAAGTGGACAACCACACCAAATCACCCACATTCAGGTCCGGACGAGACACACGTTTCTTGTCAGCCATACGTTTATACCTATCGCCCATCTTTTTTAAATTGATTTGACTTTTCCGATAGATGACGAGGAAGAAGCAAATCTCTCCTCATCAGGAATACCAGAGGAATTATTCCCAGAGAATGTACCAAACTGAGGTTGAAACCCATATGCACAAAAAAATTGTGACTTATCAGTGGACTCCTGACCAGGGTTATTCAAAGCAAATTCAGCCAACGACAAAAATGAGGACCACTCCTCCTGATTCTCAGTGACAAAACACCTCAAATATGTCTCCAGATTCTGGTTAGTGCGTTCAGTTTGTCCGTTCGACTGAGGGTGAAAAGCCAAAGAGAAGGCCAAATGAACCAGCATGCGAGTACAGAAAGCCTTCCAGAATCTGGAAACAAATTGAGTCCCTCTATCAGACACCACATCAGAGGGAATGCCTTGTAATTTCACAATGTTATCAACAAATGGCCGAGCCAGAGTTTTGGCATTGGGTAAACCAGAAAATGGAATAAAATGTGCCATCTTACTGAAGTGGTCGACCACCACCAAAATCACCATTATCCCAGAAGAACTGGGCAAATCGGTAATAAAGTCCATAGACAAGTGCGTCCAGGGACAGGATGGGATGGACAAAGGAAGAAGAGATCATGAGGGCCGAGTATGAGTCACCTTGGCACGTGCACAGGTGTCACAAGCTGCCACATAGCCCTCAACACTCTTACGTAAACCCGGCCACCAGTATCTCAGAGAAATAAGATCAACAGTGGATCTGCTCCCAGGGTGTCCAGCAAGGACAGTATCATGATGTTCCTTAAACACCTTGTGACGAAGCTCAGAAGGAATAAACAACTTCCCTAGGGGACAGGAATCAGGTGCCTCTCCCTGAACATCTAACACCTCCGCCTCCAGTTCAGGATAGAGGGCGGTTACAACCACCCCATCAGCCAAAATCAGACTAGGATCCTCGCTACGCGACAAGGCATCCGTCTTGACATTCTTGACCCCAGGGCAAAAAGTGACAATGAAATTAAATCTGGTAAAAAACTAAGACCATCTGGCCTGCCTTGGGTTCAAACATTTAGCTGACTCCAGGTAGGCCAGATCTTTATGATCGGTAAATACAGTAATGGGATGAATCACTCCTTCTAACCAATGACGCCATTCCTCAAAGGCCAGCTTAATGGCCAGCAGCTCTCTATTGTGAACATCATAATTTCTCTCGGCAGAAGAGAGTTTTTTCGGGAAAAAAGTACAAGGGCGCCATTTGCCAGGAGAAGGACCCTGCGACAGAACTGCACCAACTCCCACTTCTGATGCGTCCACCTCAACAATAAATGGCTGAAACACCTCAGGCTGCACTAAAATGGGAGCAGAAGAAAAACTTTTTTTTATAGTGGAAAAAGCATGTAACACCTCTTCTGACCAGACAGAGAAATCCACCCCTTTCTTAGTCATGTCAGTCATAGGTTTGACAACAGTGGAATAATTCAAGATACATTTTCTGTATTAATTGGTAAACAACAAAAACCTCACAAGCACTTTCTGATTCTTGAACAGATCCCATCCCAAGACCGCACAGACTTTTTCGGGATCCATGCGAAAGCCGGAAGCGGAAAGCAGGTAACCCAGAAAAGGAATCTCTTGAACAGCAAACACACATTTTTCTATCTTGGCATATAACTTATTCTCCCGGAGGATCAGCAAGACTTGTCTCAAATGATCCTGATGACCATCCATGTCGGGCGAATAAATCAATATGTCATCCAGGTATGTCAACAAACCTTCCCACCAAATTATGAAAAATGTAATTGATGAAATGTTGAAATACTGCCGGGGCATTGGTCAAACCAAAAGGCATGACCAAGTTCTCAAAATGACCCTCTGGGGTATTAAACGCAGTCTTCCATTCATCTCCTTCCTTGATCCTGACCAGAATTTATGCCCCTTTTAGGTCTAATTTAGAAAACACCTTAGCTCCAACAATCTGGTTGAACAAATCTGGAATCAGGGAAAGGGGATAAGGATCACGGATAGTGATGCGATCCAACTCTTGGAACTCTAGACACGTCCAATCTTTTTTCTTTACAAAAAAGAACTCTGCTGCCATAGGTGACTTAGATGGTCTGATGTGTCCCTTTGCCAAACTCTCAGTAATATACTTTCGCATAGCAACTCTTTTGAGTTCATACAGGTTATACAACCGAGCCCTGGGAATCAGATTGACAGGGCAATCGTATTCTTTATGAGTGGGTAACTCCTGATCCACACCCTCAGCAAACACATCAGAGAAATCAGAGAGAAACGGGGGCAATATCTTAGTGGATATCCCAGAAAGAGATGTGACGAGACAGTTGTCCATTCAGTAATCACTCCAGCCCTTGATCTGTCTTGCTTGCCAATCAATGACAGGATTATGTTTGGACAACCATGGCAACCCTAGAACCAGAGGGGCCGGCAGACCTTCATAATAAAACAAGAAATACCCTCAACATGAGAATCCCCCGACCATAACTGGATATCAAAGATTTTTGAGAAAGGGGGGCAGAATCAATAGCGAACACTGAGATCTCTTTGTCCAGTGCATTAGATTTAAAACCATGCATCAGGACAAACTGGTAATCCACAAGGTTAACTCCTGCCCCGCTGTCTTAAAATACCTCCACATCAATATTTTTAGAATCTAGCACCACCCTGGCAGGCAGGAGAAAACGGGTACTACCGGTAAAAGACAAGAGCATGTTCTCAGATTCCCCAACTACTTGTCACGGCGGACGTGCACTCAGACTCACAGATAAACCACCAACCAGGCTCTAGGTGAGAATCAGGGGAAGGGTCACCTCCTAGCTAATCCCTGACCTCTCTCCCTGCACTGCTCAGCCCACATTCAGACCTTGGTGGTAGGAATGATGTGTCCCCGTGCCTGGGCTGAAACACCCTAAATTCCCTAAGATGGTGAAGAGGGGAAATAGGAGCAGCCTGCTCGCACAGAACCTGGATGGGAGAGATGACACAAAAACAACCAAGACCACAAACAACAAAACTTGAAACCACACTTATCTCTCTGAGCTGCAACAGACAACCTTCCCTACTTGCTTCCAAGACCAAAGTGATTTCTATAATCCGCTCAGAGCACTGGGATGGAGTGCTATTTAAACTAATGACCCCACCCAGTGCACCTGATGGGAGGCGGATCCAGCACGGCTCCAAAGCAAAACACTAAACTCGTGCTGCTATTCTGGCCGACCTCCGCACATAGTCAGAGCAGGGCATGACATTACTCTGCCAAGGGTTAGAGAACAAAACTTATTGGTAACTCCTTTTTTTTATTCTCACCTACATATTTTACATAGGGACAAACATTAACAAAATTACCCCCTTTACCACAAAAAAAGCCCTGAAGTTCTTATCACCAAGGTCTGGAGAGATCCCTCCCAATTGCATAGGTTCATCTCCAGACATGGGCTCAGGTGCCTCAGTACCCCGAGTGTCAGAGGGGACTGACGTCCCTTCAGGTAATACGTCTCGAGAGAACGGAGTCTTGCACCTTTCCCTCAGACGTCTATCAATTCGCAAGAGACATGGCAGCCTCTAATGAAACAGGATTTTCATGGAGTGCTAGGGCATCTTTTAGTCTCTCAGAAAGCCCCTGACAGAACTGACTCCGGAGGGCAGGATCATTCTACTCAGAATCAGTTACCCACCTCCTGAATTCAGAGCAGTTGGACTCAGCAGACCTATTTCCCTGATGCAAGCCACGCAACATAGATTCAGCCAGAGAAACTCGATCTGGGTCTTTATAAATAAGTCCCAGGGCTCTGATAAAACTATCCACTGACCGGAGGGATTGGGATCCGGTCGGCAAAGAAAAGGCGCAGAATTGAGCATCAACTTTCAATAAAGAAATAATGATCCCCACCTCGTCACCAGAGGAGTGAGGGCGTACGCGAAAATAACGTTTACATGACTCCCTGAACCGAACAAAGTTGTCACTTCCTCCGGAAAATCGGTCCGGGAGGGCAATTTTAGGTTCAGAGCAGGTCTGGACTCCACTGGCGGAGACATACGCCTGAAACCTTGCAACAGTTTCATGGAGGTCTGCTACCTCCAGCGACAACCCCTGCATGCGATCCACCAGTGCAGAGACAGGATCCAAGACAACACAGAGCAGGGGAAACCTTAACAGTATTTGGCGGCTAATAATGTCACGGGTAGTACGGGAAAGGAAAGACAACCAAAGGGAACAACAACAAAACAACTACAGACTAAGCCCCAAGCCTAGGGAATAAAGAGGTCACCTCCTAGGAAACCCTGACTCTCTCCCTAAGCTGCTAACCACATGTGAAAGTCTCAAAGGTAGAAATGAACATGCATGGGAACCTAAGACTGCTGACACACTGCATCAAACCCTCAACTTAGGGAACAGGGAAAGAGGCAACCGGCTCCTTCCAACCTGAAGGAGCCAGTGTCTCCCTGAGGTCTAGTCAGGACAGACACAAGAAAAGGGAAAGGACTTAGCTTGAGTAGCAACTGGAACAGGAGAATCACCACACAAGCAGAACACTCCTCAGAAGAACTATTAGCCGCAGGGAAACCAGTGAAAGGCGGAACATATAAAGGGGCCACCTGACTGATAATGAGCAACACCTGCAAAGGGGTGGAAACCTGTCAGCAACAATGAAAACAATAGAGATCTGTCAGATCAACTCCTGAGTCTTTCATCTATCTGAACTTCTAAGATGTCTCCCAGAGACGGTGGTGACAGTTACCTATCTACAGACAGCATTTTATGATACGTCTCTGTAAAGTCATGAAGACTTTTATGATACTTGTTAAACCCTTTTCTCTCAAGAGAATACTTATGCAAGCATTTCTGCACAGATCCTTAATCTCTGAGTTAGTGATTTTTTTTTAAGTCTCAAAAAGTTTGAACTCGTCTTGCCATTCTAAAGACCAGACAAGATGGCTCCCATAGAGCACATATATAAGTCCATATTGTAATCTGTATAAACCTTCATAATACGGATTCTTTTAGACCCAATAGCTGTGACAAAACAGTATTTTTGTGTATTTTTACCCCTATTTTTACCCTTATTTTTACCCCTATTTTTACCCCTATTTTTACCCCTAGCAGTGCTATGCAATCTGAGAAATGCACTGAGCACATCTAGTGGCAGCAGGCTGTATTGGGAGCAGAACAGGTCTTTACTGAGGTGGAAGTACTGAGGTGGAATCACACCCAGGTTTTTTAGGACATTTGTGTTCTTTATAGAGGGGGATTTCTAAGAGAACAAGAAGTATAGACCACACAGTGCCCAGAGAGAACATCTAAGAGAGGGAACTCCATGTCTGCTGTGTAGGAACATCCAGCAATACAGAATGGCCATTAGATAGCCGCTGGGACAGACAAATTGGTGCACTGCCCTGAGATGTTGGAGCAGTGACACCCAAAGACCTTGCAAGGTGCTAGATACAAGGTTAAAGGACAGCATAATTAAACAAGACCAAGTGCTGATTTTGGCAGTGCTAGGTAGCATTTAGAAATTGCCAGTACCTACGATGTATTCTGTTAGGTAGAGGGAGGCTCCTCTGTGACCCACAGACACACAACACCCTCAAAAGAAAGTTGCCCAGGCATGGGTGATCTTGGGTTTGTACTTTGTGGGGCCGAAATCCCTGGTCCTCAACATAGTCATTTTATTTGTTATAGCGTAACTGCAAATAAGGGCAGATATATTACCAACTGGAACCCTACACACAGCCTGACAGAAGTAAATTGTATTTTAGTGTATGAATGACAACAAATCAGTCAGAGGGGGTGATTGGGATAGGCGGATCCTCCAGCGAGAATGCTGGTGGATCTTTAAACTGAATACGCCCCACCCTCACGGCCTAAATGAACAACTACATTTTGGCTGCTATATTTGAACTCTCCTCCCATCGGTAGCATCCCCTGTGTAGTCTATTCAACCACTGGTATAATATCCTCACCGTCACCTATTAAGTCCTCTCCCAATCCCATTTGCCTTACATCACTCCTCCCATTATCCTATTTACAGGTTGTTTGCCTTTTTCCATCTCCCCCTTCTAGGCTGGTCAGTTTCTTGACCCGCCAAAATGTCCTACTCAGTCCATCCAATAAGGGGTTAATCTTTCCCCATCCTAGGAATACAAGTGTTGTAGCTACGAGGGCTGGGACATATACTCCCCTAGTGTAGCTCCACCCCCCTTCATCGGCAGATTACACTGCTGGGACGCACCTCATTGGGGCGGTCTGGTAACTTTTCCACTCCCCCCTCCACTGAGTGGCGCCCATCGGACGGACCTGCAGGCACCTACGTCAAAGCCTCTTCCTCTGCACCTAGTCCTCTCCGATAGTGCGCTGCCCGATAGCGCATGCGCCGTGTAGTGACATCTCACACCCCCGTCTGACCCCGTCACGTGATCGGGCTACGTCACGGGGGTTTGACGTCATGCGGCGCATGCGCACGGACCAGCGCCCTCCCCCCTCCGCACTCAAATACAGCGCGCCAAGGCGCACTAGCCAGGCATACACCTCGTGTGACGGCACACTGAACCTGTGTGCCGCAGATCCTGGACACTTGTGAGACCGCTCCAGCAGCAATGTAAGTACATGCTGTAAGCTAATAAGAGGTGGGCAGCAGGGACACTTGGATTGAGTACTGTATTTACTCTACCTCTCTCTGTGTCCCTATAGGTTTTCCATATGCCTCACTTGGTCCTCAGTCTTTACCTTGGAGGGTATCTCTTAATCTATTACCCCCCATACTCTTGCTACACTGGGATATCTATTACAGTGGCAATTATCTGACTGACAGGAGCCATATTACTAAGCCCCGTGTCCCCTGATGATTTTTGGGGTCTTAGTTCACTACAACAGTGGATACATTTAGATATTTTATACTATAAATTTAGATATGTTATATTAAGGAAACGCGTCGGGACACGTTGACATATCATTGGACACGTGCAGTTATATGTGCGTCCTAGTCTCCACTATCCTTATATATTTATGATATTTACAACCCATTCATACTTATATTTTTACCTGCCTTGAGTTAAACAACCTTTCCCCTAGTCACCCTCCGTTAGGGTCACTTAGGGCTTGTTTACCAGGGTAAGGTTCCGGACGGGGCCACCCCTTGCGGGGCACGGACCCCGTGTTAGGTCACTAGGGCTAGGTTAGGCCAAGCAGGGAGGTACTAGGGTGAGTCTCTTTCCTGATACCACTCTGATACCGGACTAATTGGATATCCCTGACACCCTTCTCCGTCTACCTTGAATACCGGATGAAGTACCTACCTGCCACACGTGACCTCCTCCTGCCTTAACCCACGTATATGTGGTCGCTAAGCGAGACCCAAAATAAATTGGTAAGAATTTTCCATTTATTGCGTCTGTTTCCATGTTTTGGAGGCAGACAATAGGGATCACTCGGTCCCTCCACCACAGGTCTGTGTGATAATCTCCACAGGCTTTTTGGGAGGGGACGAGACCTATTTTTGGTGTGCAGCACCACCTATGTTGCACGATACCGTCGTATAAACCCCCTCTATAGGGGTCTTGTCTGTCTTCTTGTTATTTGTGTCTGTAAGGGGTCTCTTATTCCCCACTTTGGGGGAATGTATCTAGTAAAAGTTAAGTTTTAAAATTGTCACTGCTCCCCTTCGTTTTCATATTCTATTACCTTTCTGAGCAGTACCCAGGAGATCTGCCCCCGCAGTTAAATATCCTGGTAGGACACTCTATTCTTTAATTTTCGTCTATAGGGACATGGCGGGTTTCCTTACAGCCGGCCTGGATAGGGAGACATGGTTAGCTGAGGCCAAGACAATATTCTCAGACCAGTCCTTCACTCAGAAGAAGTACACCCCCACACTCAACGGGGCTTTCTCAGAGCTTACCCGCGTTTATAAGGAGCATATCAGTTCTTGGTGGGAGCTGCAGGGGCTTGAACAGTATATAAAACAGGGGATAGTGCCCCGGGGCCTCCGTATCTCCCTCGCACCAGCGAACCGAATTAGAAATCCCACACTCCTGGCTAAGTGGGAAAAGGAGGCAACTAGCAGTTCCCTGAAGTTCATGCAACTTCTTGTAGAGGAGGAAAGGGTCATACTTGCACGGCTGGACAAAACTCTAGCTGAACAAATTGAAATAGTCAAGAAATTTCACTCAGACACAGATTTCAGCATTAAGGAGAACCAATTGCAAAACACTATTGAGCGCTACCAGTACCACCTAAAGGAGCGAAAACATAAGCAGTTTACTAGGGATCTCCAGGACTTTAGGGATAACAAGGTTTACCTGTTTCTCACGAACCCTGACACATCCCAAAAAACCGATCTATCTTCTACGGACACAGAGGTTTCGGATTCTGACAGGGAGAGGTACCCTAGAAACAGAGGCCGCGGCAGAGGGGGTTATAGAGGTAGGAAACGGGGAGGTGGTAGATATAACACGGGACAATTCGCCAATCAGCCACAATGTCCCCCCTCTACTCAACCACCCTCCTCCACGCAGCCCTCTTCCTCCTCTTCTTCTTCTTTTTTAGAACAAGGTACTCGTTACCCGCTGCGCAACCAGAACCCCACACTACAATATTCGTAGAACCAGTGGATGATAAATTGGTTATCAACCTGTCCTCCTGCCCCTTGACTAGTAGAGAGATTAACCTCTTAAGAAAGGGGCTCTCTTTTGTTCCCACACACAGGTATGACGTCTTTCGGTGGGTCAAGGATTTCCACCTGTTTGCCCGGAAACTCAAGTGGCATAAGCACTTTAGACTCAAGGACCACAAGGAGAGTCGAGATCTGGGCATCCCGGTGGAGATCCTTGAAGATGTCCATTTGTTATACAATTTGGACGCCATGCCCGCCAATGTGGAGGGGAGAGGTCCCTTCACAAACCTCAAGAGGAAGAGCACAAGAATGCCCCCATTAGGCGAAGTCTCCTGTATCGATGTTTTCATTAAGCAAACCGTAGCCGAACTCTGCTCTCTGGAATCAACTGCCACTCGGTTTAACTGTAGTAAAGAAGAAATTGACATCATCAAGTCACTCGAGGGCGACAAGAACATAGTTATAAAGCCATCTGATAAGGGAGGCAATATTGTCCTTATGGACACCACAGTATATAAATCTATGTGTCTGGCCATTCTGAGTGACATAGAGGGCTACGAAACCCTGCAGAATAATCCCACGTTGAACTACCAGGGAGAACTATGTGCAATACTCGCCAGTGCGAAAAGCACTGGACTTATCAGTGGAGATGAGTTTGAATTCTTGTACTCCCCTCATCCGGTGACAGCTACATTTTATTGTCTTCCCAAAGTCCATAAGGAGACGCCCCATCGTGTCAGGGGTGGGCAGCCTGTCACAGAATGCGGGCATCTACATCGACCGTCTCCTTAGCCCATTTGTGCAAGCTCTGCCCTCTTACATAAGAGACACTGGGGACTTGTTAACTAAACTCGAACACATCTGCATCGAACCTGAGTGGTTCTTGGCGTCAATTGACGTCGAGGCACTATATTCCTCAATCCCCCATGTCAAGGGATTGGGGGCAGTCGCGCATTTTTTAAGAGCAAGAGGTTGCCAACATACGGCACACAGTGACTTCGTCCTGGAACTTCTGCAATTCATCCTTACTAGGAACTTCTTTCTATTTGATGGCCGGATGTACCACCAGCTCAGGGGCACGGCGATGGGCAGTTCTTGTGCGCCATCGTACGCTAATCTGCTCCTGGGCTGGTGGGAGGAGACACTGGTCTTTGGGGACACACCGAGTGAATTCATAGAACATGTTGCCCTTTGGTCCCGCTACATAGATGACATATTCATCTTGTGGAGTGGGACCAAAGGGCAGTTCAACGACTTTGTCCAAGAGCTGAATACCAACCCTATCGGGCTCAAATTTACTTCATCTATCATGAGGGACGACCTTCCCTTCCTAGACATTACAATCTCAAGGAACGATGTGGGCGGTTTGAGGACTACCATTTACCGCAAACCCACAGCCACCAACTCACTTTTGAGATGGGATAGTTGTCACCCTGTCCCACTTAAACGGGGAATTCCCTTCGGACAGTATATCCGCCTCAGACGCAACTGTTCTGAACTAAGCGTGTTCAAACAACAGGCGTCCATCATGAGAACCAGGTTCCGTGAACGTGGTTACCCAGATAGAATCTTGAGACAGGCATATCAGAAGGCATTGGGACGCAGTAGGACCACCCTGTTATGTCCCACCACACAGTCTAACTGTGACAATAAGAAAACCATTAGGATAATAGGTACTTTCGACTCTGCCGCAACCCAAGTAAAAGGGATCCTTGGCCGCAACTGGGAGACCCTTTTGATGGATCCCGACCTAGCTGAAGTTCTGAGCCCATATCCCTCGGTCACCTTCAGAAGAGGCACCAATCTAAGGGATAGATTAGTACACAGCCATTTCAGTCCCACGGTAAACCAAAGGACGTGGCTGGACAGTGATACTGTAGGCTGTTACAGGTGTGGCCATTGTAGATTTTGCAATTGGTTGATAAAGGGCAAATCCTTTGCGGGGAACCCACCGGATAAAACCCACACGATCAAGCAATTCATCAACTGCCGCAGCGTAGGGGTGATATACCTTCTTAGCTGCGAATGCGGCTTACGCTATGTGGGCAAAACCCGGAGGGAACTCCGCAAACGGATGAGCGAGCATCTGGGGGACATCCGCAATGGAAGGGACACACCGGTAGCCAGGCATGTACTCTCGTCACATGGTGGCCGCACATCAGCCATCAAATTTATGGGAATTGAAAGGGTCAATAAATCAGTCAGAGGGGGTGATTGGGATAGGCGGATCCTCCAGCGAGAATGCTGGTGGATTTTTAAACTCAATACGCCCCACCCCCACGGCCTAAACGAACAACTACATTTTGGATGCTATATCTGAACCCTCCTCCCATCGGTATTATCCCCCATATAGTCTATACAACTACTGGTACAGTACCTTTACCGTCACCAATGAAGTCCCTCTCTAAATCCTCTAGCCCTATACCACCCCTCTCAATACCTCATTCACAGGTTGTTTGCCCTTTCTCTATCTAGGCTGGTTAGTTTCTTGACCCGCTAAAATGTCCCACTTAGTCCATTTAACAAGGGGTTAATCTTTCCCCACCTTAGGAATTAAGGTGTTGCAGCTACGAGGGTTGGGACATGTACTCCCCTAGTGTAGCTCCACCCCCCTTCATCGGCAGACCATACTGCTAGGACGCACCTCAATGGGGCGGTCTGGTCACTTGCCACTCCCCCCCTCCACTGAGTTGCGCCCATCGGACGGACCTGCAGGCACTGGGACGCACCCACGTCACAGCTTCTGCCTCTGCACTGAGTCCTCTCCGATAGCGCGCCGCCCGTCTGCGCATGCGCCGCGTACTGGCACCACACCCCCGTCCGACCCGGTCACGTGATCGGGCTACTGTCGCGGGGGTTTGACGTCACTGCGGGACATGCGCACGGACCGGCTGTCCTCCCCCCCCCTTCTCGTACTCAAATACAGCGCGCCAAAGCGCAATAGCCAGGCATACACCTCATGGGACAGGCGGCACACGGAACCTGTGGGCCGCAGCTCCTGGATACCTGTGAGACCGCTCCAGCAGCAATGTGAGTACACGCTCTAGTCAATAGGAGTTGGACAACAGGGACTACTTTGTCTGAGTACTGAATTTACTCTGCCTCTCTCTATGTGTCCCTATAGGTTTTCCACATGCCTCACTTGGTCCTCAGTCTCTTCTTTGGAGGGTACTCCTTAACCTTTTACCCCCCACATCCTTGCTACACTGGGATTTCCATTATAGTGGCAATTATCTGACTGACAGGAGCCATAACACTAAGCCCCGTGTCCCCTGATGATTTTTGGGGTCTTAGTTCATGATAACAGTGGATTCATTATTTAGTTATTTGGATATGTTATACTAAGGAAACGCGTCGGGACACGCTGACATATCATTGGACACGTACAGTCATATGTACGTTTTAGTCTCCACTATCCCTAATGAGATATATACAACTCTAGTACATTTTAATCTCTACTTGCCCTGAATCAAAGAACAATACCCCTAGTCACCCTCTGTTAGGGTCACCTAGGGCGTTTGCATCAGGGCAAGGTTCCGGACGGGGCCACCCCTTGCGGGGCACGGACCCCGTGTTAGGTCACTAGGGCCAGGTCAGGCCAAGCAGGGAGGTACTAGGGTGAGTTTCTTCCCTGACACCACTCTAATACCGGACCAGTTGGACATCCCTGACGCCTTTCTCCGTCCTCTTGAATATCGGATGAAATACCTACCTGCCACATGTGACCTCCTCCTGCCTTGAACCACGAACACGTGGTTGCTAAGCGAGGCCCATATATAAACTGGTAAGACCTTTCCATTTTATTACGTCTGTTCCCCTGACTACTTCAAGGGAGGTAGACAATAGGATCACTCGGTCCCTCCACCTACAGGTCTGTGTGATAATCTCCACAGGCCTTTTTGGAGGGGACGAGACCTAGTTTGGTGTGCAGCACCACCTATGTTGCACGATAACGTCCAATAAACCCCCTCTGTAGGGGTCTTGTCTGTCTTTTTGTGATTTGTGTCTGTAAGGGGTCTCTTACTCCCCACCTTGGGGAAACTGTATCTAGTAAAAGTTAAGTTTTAAATTGTTACTGCTCCCCTTCTTTTTCATACTCTAATTACCTTTCTGAGCGGTACCCAGGAGATCTGCCCCCGCAGTTAAATATCCTGGTAGGACACTTCTATTCTTCCATTTTCGTCTATAGGGACATGGCGGGTTTCCTTACAGCCGGCCTGGATAGGGAGACATGGCTAGCTGAGGCCAAGACAATATTCTCAGACCAGTCCTTCACTCAGAAGAAGTATACTCCCACACTCAACGGGGCTTTCTCAGAGCTTACCCGCATTTATAAGGAGCATATCAGTTCTTGGTGGGAGCTTCAGGGGCTGGAACAGTATATAAAACAGGGAATAGTGCCCCGGGGCCTCCGTATCTCCCTCGCACCAGCAAACCGAATCAGAAGTCCTGCACTCCTGGTAAGTGGGAAAAGGAGGCAACCAACAGTTCCCTGAAGTTCATGCAACTTCTTGTAGATGAGGAAAGGGTCATACTAGCACGACTGGACAAAACTCTAGCCGAACAAATCGAAATAGTTAAGAAATTTCACTCAGACACAGACTTCAGCATTAAGGAGAGCCAATTACAAAACACCATTGAGCGCTACCAGTACCATCTAAAGGAGCGAAAACACAAGCAGTTTACTAGGGACCTCCAGGACTTTAGGGATAACAAGGTCTACCTGTTTCTCACGAACCCTGACACATCCCAAAAAACCGATCTATCATCCACGGACACAGAAGTTTCAGATTCCGACAGGGATAGGTACCCTAGAAACAGAGGCCGCGGCAGAGGGGGTTATAGAGGTAGGAAACGGGGAGGTGGTAGATATAATACAGGTCAATTCGCCAATCAGCCACAATGTCCCCCTTCTACTCAACAACCCTCTTCCACACAACCCTCCTCCTCTTCCTCTTTTTTAGAACAGGGTACTCGTTACCCGCTGCGCAACCAGAACCCCACACTACAATATTCGTAGAACCAGTGGATGACAAATTGGTTATCAACCTGTCCTCCCGCCCCTTGACTAGTAGAGAGATTAGCCTCTTGAGAAGAGGGGCTCTCCTTTGTTCCCACACACAGGTATGACGTCTTTCGGTGGGTCAAGGATCTCCACCTGTTTGCCCGGAAACTAAAGTGGCATAAGCACTTCAGACTCAGGGACCACAAGGAGAGTCGAGATCTGGGCATCCCGGTGGAGATCCTTGAAGATGTCCATTTGTTATACAATTTGGACACCGTGCCCGCCAATGTGGAGGGGAGAGGTCCATTCACAAACCTCAAGAGGAAGAGCACAAGAATGCCCCCGGTAGGGGAAGTCTCCTGTATTGATGTTTTCATTAAGCAAACCGTAGCCGAACTCTGCTCCCTGGAATCAACTGCTATTCGGTTTAACTGTAGTAAAGAAGAAATTGACATCATCAAATCACTGGAGGGTGATAAGAACATAGTTATAAAGCCATCTGACAAGGGAGGCAATATAGTCCTCTTGGACACGACATTATATAAATCTATGTGTCTGGCCATCCTGAGTGATAGGGAAGGCTACGAAACCCTACAGAATAATCCTACGTTGACTTACCAGGGAGAACTATGTGCAATACTCGCCAGCGCCAAGAGTACCCGACTTATTAGTGGAGATGAGTTCGAGTTTTTGTACCCCCCTCATCCAGTGACAGCAACATTTTACTGTCTCCCAAAAGTCCACAAGGACACAATACCTATGAGGGGACGCCCCATCGTGTCAGGGGTGGGCAGCTTGTCACAAAATGCGGGCATTTACATCGACCGTCTCCTTAGCCCATTTGTGCAAGCACTGCCCTCTTACATAAGAGACACTGGGGACTTGTTAACTAAACTCGAACACATCTGCATCGAACCTGAGTGGCTCTTGGCGTCAATTGACTGTCGAGGCACTATATTCCTCAATCCCCCATGTCAAGGGATTGGGGGCAGTCGCGCACTTTTTAAGAGCAAGAGGTTGCCAACATACTGGCACACAGTGACTTCGTCCTGGAACTTCTGCAATTCATCCTTACTAGGAACTTCTTTCTATTTGATGGCCGGATGTACCACCAGCTCAGGGGCACGGCGATGGGCAGTTCTTGTGCGCCATCGTACGCTAATCTGCTCCTGGGCTGGTGGGAGGAGACACTGGTCTTTGGGGACACACCGAGTGAATTCATAGAACATGTTGCCCTTTGGTCCCGCTACATAGATGACATATTCATCTTGTGGAGTGGGACCAGAGGGCAGTTCAACGACTTTGTCCAAGAGCTGAATACCAACCCTATCGGGCTCAAATTTACTTCATCTATCATGAGGGACGACCTTCCCTTCCTAGACATTACAATCTCAAGGAACGATGTGGGCGGTTTGAGGACTACCATTTACCGCAAACCCACAGCCACCAACTCACTTTTGAGATGGGATAGTTGTCACCCTGTCCCACTTAAACGGGGAATTCCCTTCGGACAGTATATCCGCCTCAGACGCAACTGTTCTGAACTAAGCGTGTTCAAACAACAGGCGTCCATCATGAGAACCAGGTTCCGTGAACGTGGTTACCCAGATAGAATCTTGAGACAGGCATATCAGAAGGCATTGGGACGCAGTAGGACCACCCTGTTATGTCCCACCACACAGTCTAACTGTGACAATAAGAAAACCATTAGGATAATAGGTACTTTCGACTCTGCCGCAACCCAAGTAAAAGGGATCCTTGGCCGCAACTGGGAGACCCTTTTGATGGATCCCGACCTAGCTGAAGTTCTGAGCCCATATCCCTCGGTCACCTTCAGAAGAGGCACCAATCTGAGGGACAGATTAGTACACAGCCATTTCAGTCCCACGGTAAACCAAAGGACGTGGCTGGACAGTGACACTGTAGGCTGTTACAAGTGTGGCCATTGTAGCTTTTGCAATTGGTTGATAAAAGGCAAGTCCTTTGCGGGGAACCCACCGGATAAAACCCACACGATTAAGCAATTCATCAACTGCCGCAGCGTAGGGGTGGTATACCTTCTTAGCTGCGAATGCGGTTTACGCTATGTGGGCAAAACCCGGAGGGAACTCCGCAAACGGATGAGCGAACATCTGGGGGACATCCGCAATGGAAGGGAAACACCGATAGCCAGGCATGTACTCTCGTCACATGGCGGCCGCACATCAGCTATCAAATTCATGGGAATTGAAAGAATCAACAAATCAGTCAGAGGGGGTGATTGGGATAGGCGGATCCTCCAGCGAGAATGCTGGTGGATCTTTAAACTGAATACGCCCCACCCTCACGGCCTAAATGAACAACTACATTTTGGCTGCTATATTTGAACTCTCCTCCCATCGGTAGCATCCCCTGTGTAGTCTATTCAACCACTGGTATAATATCCTCACCGTCACCTATTAAGTCCTCTCCCAATCCCATTTGCCTTACATCACTCCTCCCATTATCCTATTTACAGGTTGTTTGCCTTTTTCCATCTCCCCCTTCTAGGCTGGTCAGTTTCTTGACCCGCCAAAATGTCCTACTCAGTCCATCCAATAAGGGGTTAATCTTTCCCCATCCTAGGAATACAAGTGTTGTAGCTACGAGGGCTGGGACATATACTCCCCTAGTGTAGCTCCACCCCCCTTCATCGGCAGATTACACTGCTGGGACGCACCTCATTGGGGCGGTCTGGTAACTTTTCCACTCCCCCCTCCACTGAGTGGCGCCCATCGGACGGACCTGCAGGCACCTACGTCAAAGCCTCTTCCTCTGCACCTAGTCCTCTCCGATAGTGCGCTGCCCGATAGCGCATGCGCCGTGTAGTGACATCTCACACCCCCGTCTGACCCCGTCACGTGATCGGGCTACGTCACGGGGGTTTGACGTCATGCGGCGCATGCGCACGGACCAGCGCCCTCCCCCCTCCGCACTCAAATACAGCGCGCCAAGGCGCACTAGCCAGGCATACACCTCGTGTGACGGCACACTGAACCTGTGTGCCGCAGATCCTGGACACTTGTGAGACCGCTCCAGCAGCAATGTAAGTACATGCTGTAAGCTAATAAGAGGTGGGCAGCAGGGACACTTGGATTGAGTACTGTATTTACTCTACCTCTCTCTATGTGTCCCTATAGGTTTTCCATATGCCTCACTTGGTCCTCAGTCTTTACCTTGGAGGGTATCTCTTAATCTATTACCCCCCATACTCTTGCTACACTGGGATATCTATTACAGTGGCAATTATCTGACTGACAGGAGCCATATTACTAAGCCCCGTGTCCCCTGATGATTTTTGGGGTCTTAGTTCACTACAACAGTGGATACATTTAGATATTTTATACTATAAATTTAGATATGTTATATTAAGGAAACGCGTCGGGACACGTTGACATATCATTGGACACGTGCAGTTATATGTGCGTCCTAGTCTCCACTATCCTTATATATTTATGATATTTACAACCCATTCATACTTATATTTTTACCTGCCTTGAGTTAAACAACCTTTCCCCTAGTCACCCTCCGTTATGGTCACTTAGGGCTTGTTTACCAGGGTAAGGTTCCGGACGGGGCCACCCCTTGCGGGGCACGGACCCTGTGTTAGGTCACTAGGGCTAGGTTAGGCCAAGCAGGGAGGTACTAGGGTGAGTCTCTTTCCTGATACCACTCTGATACCGGACTAATTGGATATCCCTGACACCCTTCTCCGTCTACCTTGAATACCGGATGAAGTACCTACCTGCCACACGTGACCTCCTCCTGCCTTAACCCACGTATATGTGGTCGCTAAGCGAGACCCAAAATAAATTGGTAAGAATTTTCCATTTATTGCGTCTGTTTCCATGTTTTGGAGGCAGACAATAGGGATCACTCGGTCCCTCCACCACAGGTCTGTGTGATAATCTCCACAGGCTTTTTGGGAGGGGACGAGACCTATTTTTGGTGTGCAGCACCACCTATGTTGCACGATACCGTCGTATAAACCCCCTCTATAGGGGTCTTGTCTGTCTTCTTGTTATTTGTGTCTGTAAGGGGTCTCTTATTCCCCACTTTGGGGGAATGTATCTAGTAAAAGTTAAGTTTTAAAATTGTCACTGCTCCCCTTCGTTTTCATATTTTATTACCTTTCTGAGCAGTACCCAGGAGATCTGCCCCCGCAGTTAAATATCCTGGTAGGACACTCTATTCTTTAGTGTATGAATGACCCCTTTAAGCTGTATACTCATCTAAGTGGTAAGGAGGATGAGTGAGGCACAGACTATTGTGGGGAATATAGTTTTCCAATAACTTATGCAATTTATATATGTACGATAGCTAGAAAACTATATGATTTACAAAAGTTTCTTTACTGCTTTTCCGAGGAAACCCTTTTAAGGTATTCTCTGATGTGAGACATATTGTCAAGATCCCTCCCGTGACAGAGGTTAGATAATCTGAGAGACTTGCATCACGTGAGGTTATCTGACAGCCTCTCGGTTTCACTTTGCAGTGTTTCTGTTGGTATTACCACACCTCTTCTTTCAGCTGTAGCCTGTAGTCATTACAATTCCTCTGTTTAGTCTAAACTCAAACTTCCTACCATGCGGCTGATATTATTTGCCTGGAGTTGGAAGAGCTATTGTGTTGTCCTATTCTGAGTTCCTGCTCATCATTTTCTATTGAAGATAAGTGTTCTCCCCTTTGTATTTTGTTTTCCCCTTTTGCTCATTGTTTCCTAGGCCACAGGGAGACGCTAGTTCGTTCATCTGGGAAAGAACCAGTGGTCTCAGACCCTGTCACTACGCCTAGGGATTTTCAGGGTATCTAGGGCCTAGGTATACGGTGTATGAATATTCCCACCTTCAGGGTCTAATCTAACTGACAGGAGTCAGGGCTAGGTTTAGGGTTTTCCTAGGTGGTGACTTTTTCCTTTCCTAGTTTGGGGTCATTTTCCTTCTGTTTTCATTCTGGTGTCCCACCCCTCCCCCTACATTGTGACACATATAATATATGCATAAATCCCCGATGGGTAAATTCATTTGTCGATTCACCTCCCTATCAAAGAGGTATTTCCATCTCAGAAATCCTATTTAATGTGACATATAACGTAACTATATATATATATATATATATATATATATATATGTTGGTAAGGCTGATTAGTCAGCCTGCATTTGTGGGAGGGGCGGAGGCTCTTCATATATGAGCCACACCCTCACTCACAGGTGTGTTTTCAGGTGCCATTAGCAGACTAGCTTCTCTGGTGGTAGGATTCTTTCTTTGCAGCATGGAGCTTGTTATTTTGCTCTCTGCTACCGTAGCATGCACGCGCCATACTACGTAAGTAGGTTGGGCCGGGGCCGTCTCTCCAGGCCGGTCGGATCCGACTTTGCTAGCGAACGGGAGGCTTCGCCTCAGAATCTGCTACCTCAGGTTTGCTCGTTTGGGCCTAAATACTTCCATTTGCTTTTCATTTTTGTTTGTTGGTAATAAGAGTTGGTTCCTATAAATCTTACAAGTTTCACTTTGCTTCGTTCGTCTCGTATGAAAAGTTTCTTTACAGCAATCCGGCTGAAGTAAGAGTCACCCGGGCTGCACGTGATGTCATGTTTGGAGATCGGACGCAGTGTTTATTGTTTAGGCCTTTTGCTGTAGCTGTTCCTTGCCATGTGTTTCCCCCCCCCCCCTTTTTCCCCCCGCTACCACCATCTTTAAACTTCATGTATTTCACTTTCGTAAGCCGTGTACAGGGGTGGGCGCCCCAGGATACAGCAAAGTCACAGACATGGAAGCAACACTGACACCAGCTTTATATGCAAGAATATAAACTTTACTTTGGAAACAGTATTAACACAAGTACAAACAGTATAAGTAATACCCCAGGCCCACAGTCACCGTCCCTGTCCGAGGGACAGGCCTAGCCTGCTGGCGTACACAGCAGAGCCTACAAGTCGCACTGTGCCGCTATAGAAGACACACCTAACCAGTGGCAGACGCAGCAGAGCCTGCAAGTCAATTACTGCGCTGCAGTCCAGTACAGTAAGGCCTAACAAAGCTATAACCCTATCTAACTAGCTCATACAAGGCCTAGGCTAGTCTCTGTTACTTTAGGCGCCAAACAGTGAAGTACAATTGGTAATCAGGTGTACTGACCTGCGTCCGTTCTGGGCCCTAGGATGCCGCTTACCCAGGATGGCCACCAAGCTCTCAGCAACCGTGCGGCCTTGCTTGATGCTAAGGTTTTCTGTCCATACACTGGAACTGGTCTTCCTGGGACAACCTCTCTTTCAAAGTGCTGGATCCAGACAGGGGACAGCAGATGCTCTCCTTCCTTTGAGTATCCATTCACTGCCGGACATCTGCAAGCCAGGATGGAATCTGATTCAGCCCCTCACAGCACAATCCTTCCACCATGTCAGATCAACACTTACTGGTTCACCCAGAAGCATGCTGACTGTGCTGCAAAACAGCGGCCTCTAGTGCCCGGAATGCCAAATGACAGCTCCAGTACAATTTAAACATAAATATACAGGCAGAGCTTCTCCACAATCTCATACTTTCATGCTCCGCTGTTATCCTGAGCAGCATTTACACTTTTGGCTTTTATTTAATGTCTTATGCTGCATCGGCACGTCTTCACTGTACTGCACTTTTCTACTCTTGGTTCGTATTCACTCAGATTGGTCTCACACTCAAGCTGCGCTCACCTGTTGGCTGTTACATCTCATTCCGTCCCCAGCCAACAGCCGGATCCGTATTACATGCCTGTTATTACATGTTGTATACTCGGCTTACAGCCATAGCTGCTACTGTTACTCCGTTTTCATGCTCTGGACGCACCACCCTGGTGTTCCCACCTTGCTCCACTCACAACCAGAGCTGCGTTTATACCAATTTTCATGCTCTGCTTATACCCAAAGTTGTGTTCACAGTTCTACTGCTACACCAGGTTGTATACCCCACTCACCAAAGCCGCTTTCCATGTCTGCAGTCACATCAAGTTAATATTCCGTTCACATCCAAAGCTGCGTCCGCATGTCTGCTTTTCACATCTTGTCCTATACTCCTTTCACTACTAGAGCTGCATCCACATGTCTGCTTTCGCATCACGTCAATACTCTGCTCACTTTCAGGTTGCATTTATACGTCTTTATACCATGCTTTTCATGCGCCTATACCATGTTTTTAGGTACCACTCACATCCAAAGCTGCATTCACCCATTTGTTGTTACATCATGTGTTGTACTCTGCTCCCACTCAAAGCTGCATTCTCCTGTTTATTGCTACATCATGGTTTTGCTCAATCTCACCGGGGCAGTCTGCACCCACCGCTCTGGTACCTCTCTCCTGACAAACATAACTGCGTTCTTTTAAGGCTTACGTTCCCTTCCTCGGTGGTCTGTCACATTCCATAGGCCTAGTTTCTGTTTAATCCTGTTTCGTATTTACTCAGACTGGTCTCCTGCCCCAGTTCACCAAACAGCTCCTCAGCGGAGGTCAGTGGGCCGATAGGAGTCCGTTTCCTGGTATGTTTTCACAAGCTGTTCATTTGTTTGTCACGATAAGAGACTTCTCTTAGCGAACTCGCAATGCCCCAGGCATTTCATGTTTACGTTTATGGTTCACGGTGGTTAGTGTTTTATGTATGCACGTGCTTCGGATTACTAATGTCTATATTTTTAACGCCTGTTGGCAGTCATGTTCCTTAGGCCACCTTCTAACCAATCCAATCATTCAAGTCGCTTCATATGCCATCAGGTCCGGCTTACGTTTTAATTACTTATCGTCACCGCAACGTCATCCCTCTGGTTTCGGGGGCCCTATGACCGATCCGGCCTCATGGCTCCGGGGGCCCCTTGACCGCTTTTCATGTTTTGTTTGTTAAGGGTATGACATGGTTGTAGGCTGGTTAGTGTCCCAGGTTTCTGTTGGAGGTTATACGAGTCCATGTCTTTGTCTTTCTAGGTTCTCGAGTCCCGGTTGCTTACTAAACCCGTTGGGTTAAGGCCCAATCTTTTCCCCAGCCGTCCTTAATTCTAAGGTTCGCATCCCGGCGGCTGCCCGGCCCCATGGGCCCCTGGTGGTTGCTTCAGCCCCATGGCTTCAGGGGTCTGACCAATGGTTGTCTGTCCACCTGTGCAGCTATGCTTTTGAATGACTCATATCTTTACCTGCTTATGTTATTAATTTGAGTTAATGTCCGTTATTATCTCCATTTTCTGTAACGTTTCCCTTCGTCTTTTCAGGTCATGCAGTTGAACTATTGGGGTCACCTTCCACGTCGGTCAGGTCTCGTTCCTAACGATATTTCGCCTTGCATGTTATTCAGGCCACGTAGTTTATCTTGGGTATCACCTGCCACATCGGTCAGGCTCATGGTTTAATTCACGTGCACCTTATTCATGTCACTTTTCATAGTTATAATTCTTAAAAAAAAAAAATGGCTTTGGGGGCCCGACGACTGCTTCGGCCCCATGGCTTCGGGGGCCCGACGACTGCTTCGGCCCCATGGCTTCAGGGGCCCGACGACTGCTTCGGCCCCATGGTTTCGGGGGCCCGACGACTGCTTCGGCCCCATGGCTTCGGGGGCCCGACGACTGCTTCGGCCCCATGGCTTCGGGGGCCCGACGACTGCTTCGGCCCCATGGCTTCGGGGGCCCGACGACTGCTTCGGCCCCATGGCTTCGGGGGCCCGACGACTGTTTTCAAACCAGCTGGGCTGATTGCCTGGTTGGTTGCCCATCTGTGCATCTAGGATGATTTGGCCCCTATGTATCGCACACATACCTGCTTCCCTAATTTCCTAATAATCCATGTTGATCGCTCCATGTTGATCCATGGCTTCGGGGGCCCGACAACTGCTTCGGCCCCATGGCTTCGAGGGCCCGACGACTGCTTCGGCCCCATGGCTTCGGGGGCCCCACGACCTGCTTCGGCCCCATGGCTTCGGGGGCCCCACGACCTGCTTCGGCCCCATGGCTCCGGGGGCCCGATGACCTGCTTCGGCCCCATGGCTTCAGGGGCCCGACGACCTGCTTCGGCCCCATGGCTTCGGGGGCCCGACTACCTGCTTCGGCCCCATGGCTTCGGGGGCCCGACGACCTGCTTCGGCCCCATGGCTTCGGGGGCCCGACGACCTGCTTCGGCCCCATGGCTTCGGGGGCCCGACGACTGTTTTCAGTCCTGCTGGGCTGATTGCCTGGTTGGTTGTCCATCTGTGCATCTAGGCTGGCCCCTATGTATCGCACACATACCTGCTTCCCTAATTTCCTAATAATCCATGTTGATCGCTCCATGTTGAACCATGGCTTCGGGGGCCTGACGACTGCTTCGGCCCTATGGCTTCGGGGGCCCGACGACTGCTTCGGCCCTATGGCTTCGGGGGCCGACGACTGCTTCGGCCCCATGGCTTCGGGGGCCCGACGACTGCTTCGGCCCCATGGCCCCTATGTATCGCATACATACCTGCTTCCCTAATAATCCATGTTGATCGCTCATTTTATGTTTTGACCGCAAACTGGTCCGGTTCGCCCTACAGCATTATTGTCATGTCTTACGCAGATATTTCGTCTTTCTTTAATTGTTCATGCTTTTGTTCAGGTCCTGCCAGAGGAAGAACAAGTAGGGCAATTCGCTCTAGCATTTCAGTCTCTGATTGTAGTCGATCATATCTTGTCAACCAGGTCCCCACGCAAAGTCTTTGCCTTTTTACCACGACCAGGAATTCATTTTCGCCAGTAGCTTCATTGCATTGCATTCCCTCACTCATGGGAGGGCATAGACAGAATCTTGTATATTATGGCTTCATAGCTTCTTGCCGCACTAACCTCCGACTCCCTACAACCACGCTGAATCGGATTTTGGACAAGGTCCAGCATTTTCTCACGGTAGAAGATTCAGATAGTAGGTCGGTCTTCACGTCTCAAGCGTAAAAACAATTCTCAGGGGCGCACAGTAGAACAAAGCGCGGATAGCTGTTGTCTGGGTAACTATTCAAGGATTCTCTTCCTATCTACATGGTTCTTTTTGGCCCTCATTCCTGCATAGTCTAGGCAGTTAGGTTTTGGTCCCATGATCTCCTGACGCTAGGGCATTGCCAGTACTCACACTAGAACCAAACTTTACAAGTTTCAGTTGGTTTTTATGATCCATTTCACAACGTTTTCTCGGTCCTCCATTCCGCTTTTGTGCAATATCCGCAATATTGAGCATCATGTCTCTGGCCTTGTCATCCACAAGATGGGTTGTAGGTTTCCTACTGGTCTTGCCTCACATACCCCGAATTTTCGCTCTAGATCCCGGATGCCTTGCAGTTGGCTTGGGGATTAGTTTGTACATGCCATTCAAATTCCTCTTCTACCCTACTTGGCTTGGTTTTTGCCCACTTATAGGCCTACCCACGATCATGGCTTAGGGCACACAACAAGCCATTTAGTGAGGTCAGCTAAGACACGCCTAGCTGGGTTAGGTTGTTCCCGTTGTTTTCTCCCTAGGGTTTTCCGGATACCTCTTGGCCGTAGCCATGACCACAAGTTGGTAAGGCTGATTAGTCAGCCTGCATTTGTGGGAGGGGCGGAGGCTCTTCATATACGAGCCACACCCTCACTCACAGGTGTGTGTTTTCAGGTGCCCCACCCAACCTCCCTTATCTTCTCATTTCCACAGGGTATGCCCACTTATAGGCCTACCCACGATCATGGCTTAGGGCACACAACAAGCCATTTAGTGAGGTCAGCTAAGACACGCCTAGCTGGGTTAGGTTGTTCCCGTTGTTTTCTCCCTAGGGTTTTCCGGATACCTCTTGGCCGTAGCCATGACCACAAATATATATATATATACACACACACATTATATACATACATTAATGTATTTAAAATATACCAATCTACAGAACAGAAACCTCTCTACCCAGGGTTTCCTTCAATGTTTGGCAGCAATTGTCTTTCTATCCTTGTCTGTCTAAAGATACAGCCATGATCCAGCAGTGGTGGCTCTGATTGTGTTTTTTTTTTTTTTTACTTCAAATTATAATGTGGATGGCCTGGATCCTGAGGGCATGCATGCTAGAGCATGCACTATAGCTCCCTACTTGACCACCTCTTGGAATCTCTATTAAAGTCTATGCAAGAACCAGTAGCCCTGGAGCCATAGTGTAGTGCTACACACAGTACACGTCCAGCGAGTCCCTGAGGAGCCAAAGCAGAGTCAATCACAAAGGCTTTCCTCACACCATTGCTGCCTAGGGCTAGTGCAGTGAAAATAGGGTGCACCCTTTCTTCCCTCCCTGGTTCTGGGGCTCCTGCCTGATAGCAGTTGGGGTGCCCATGATGTTAAGAGTTTATATGGCAAGGCAGAGCAGGTAGAGTACAATGGCTGGCTTATTGTGCAGGAGTCAGTAACCAATAAAGATGTAGCAGAATATACATCTCTCTTTACTGAAGTGCAAAATAGGAGTTGTAATACCTCCAACGATAACAAAACACACAGTGCAATTCTTCCTAGATAACGGTGTATGAATTTAGGCAAGGATGGGAGTCATGACTTTGTTGTCCTAACTGCAGTGGTGATGTGCCCATATACCATACACCACTGCTGCAGCCAGTAACTGACCTCAGTAGTCTTATGCTGTGTACTGCTAAGGTCCGAGAAAAGCCTCAGCAGTCATTTTCTCTAGACAAGCATGTCATTGCTGCACCCAAAATATTACATCATGGCTACAGCGACAGCATCCCTGTCTTCAAAAAAGAAGGCATCGAACAGTCCAGTTTAATATAGCACCATGCCCATTTAATTTTGAGTAGACTTATGAAAGCTAATACTGTATATGCTTAGCTCTCCTAGTATAAGGGTGTGCTACCACCAATGTGCTATTATTAAATAAACACATACTTTATTCAATATACTTAACCTTTATTTGCTGTGAAACCTGAATTTATGCTGATCTGAATTGTGCTTTCCGGGCTGTAGCCTGTAGAAAGCTTTTGCTGCCAAGGTGGAAACACCTGTTAACAACTACATGGATCTAAAACAAGCAGAGAGAAAACAGGAGTCTGCTGCAATGAAATCTCCTCCATTAATAAAAGGGTCAAGAAGAAAGAATATGACCAGTCGCAAGAAAACCTTTAATCCCTGCAGACACCACGTGGTGATATGCATCCCCCCCTCAACTTAAGCCTTATTTTCCTGCTTTGAAATGTCAAAAATGCCACAGGGGTAAATTGTTACCACACCTATTAAAAGTACAAAGCTTTCCTTTAAAGTCAAAGAAAAAAAAAAGTAATTTCTATCAAGCAGAATCCCTCTTTTCTGAGTTACAGCATTCAGTGCACACTTGACCCCTGAGCATAAGTACCTGGTTTCTCTTTCAGCCGTTTCATGGCTCTACTTGTCGAGTTAAATGGGACTGTTATAAAGTAACATAGCTTCAGGATATTATCGCTTCTGAAATATGCTTGTACTCATCCTGACAATTTTTTTCATTTTATTTTGACCCTTGTAGTCTTTAAAACCTTCAAACCTCTGGCAATACAGCACACAGGTATGGATGAAATTCTACACCAAACGCTGTACAACACGGGTAACACAAAGCTGTTCTCTCCCATCTGTAGACCACATTTCCTATTAATGGAAAGTGCCATATACATTTTACTTGGTACAGTACATACATTTTGTCTCCAACCAAAGTCATAATAAACATTCAAAATAAGCACTGAACAATACACTTTTAATGTAAATTTCTTTTATGTTATGTTTAATTTTATATCAAACACATTGGAACAGGTCAGGAATACAGAACCAGGAGGTCTGTGGACAAGTGAGGTTTTTTTTTTTTTACTTGGCACTGCTTTTGTACATTGGAAGAGTTGCCAACCATCCAGAAATTTCTGGACAGTCCGTAAAAATAGGTGACTTTTCTCCTGTGTCCGTGAAAAAAAAAAAATAGATGTGTCTGTAATTTTTGGGGAGGCTGGTGGTACTTAGCTAGATTATTTTGGTGGTGATTATTATCATTTTACAGCTCAGAGCAAATGGAGGTAATGAGGTCTTATTAGTATATTAAGCTGTATTACTTATAATAGTCATCGTTCATTATGGCTTTTCAATTTGTCCATAACAAATAT
This sequence comes from Bufo gargarizans, assembly GCF_014858855.1. Taxonomy (NCBI): domain Eukaryota; kingdom Metazoa; phylum Chordata; class Amphibia; order Anura; family Bufonidae; genus Bufo; species Bufo gargarizans. Next base: position 561,513,616 of record NC_058080.1, on the reverse strand, counting down.
TGGCTGTCGGTAATTTTGGGATAAGTTGTTCAGAAAAAAAAATTCTGGTTGGCAAGACAACCCCTGTAAGAACCAAGTACAAAATCCCGGTCTTCATAAATTCTCCAAAATAAATTTGTCTTTTGCCTCTACACATTGTGGAGCAGATGAAGCTGAGCTCAGTGATATAACATTTTGGAGGTGAACTTGCATTGGGGCAATAGTTTTCCGTGCAATCAATTTATTGTTAATATATGATGGAGTAATTTTAGAAATGTGCTGTTATTTATGACACGGGAAACTCAAAATACATAAAATAAGGTACTTTGCACCATATGTATCATTTTATAGCGTTTTTTTTTTTTTTTACTTTAGTCACCAATAATATAATTTAAATTAATTGAGCTGGAAAAGTGATCTCCTTGTTAAACTGTAAGTGGTTGCTCTAGTTTTGCTATCTAAATTGAATCTGCAGCATGTTCCCCCAGGCAGAACCATTGTAAACATATGCTGTCCTACAAGTATTCAGCCGTCCACGTAGTTGGATTAAAAGAAACAACTTTTTTTCTGTAGGAGTAAAAAGCTAATTTGCTCTAAATATTCCTCCAAATGAACACTAAACGAGTGCTATTAAAGACGTAAAGACAAGCTCCTATCTCACTGCTACCATGGGAATGAAGGTTTATTGATAAAATAAGTACCCTTTCTACAAGGGTACAGCCACACAGTCAGGTTTCTGCATGCAGTTTTGGGATCCAATGTCACGATGCAGTTCACCGTGACGTGGTTTGCTGTGCAGGCTGGCTGCATTCCTTTTGCATACTAGCTGCGGGTGATTCCGTGTAGGCTGGTTGCTTTTGCCTGTTTGCTGGCTGTGGTATTTAGGGTGAACCTGCCCGTGTGAGTACCCCCTTTGGCTGTATCGTCTCCCTGTGGGTATGTCATGTTGGTTGCGCTCTTGCGTCTTGGCTTTTGTGTTCCGTGCATCCTGGTTGCTGGGGGCAACATCCTGTATTGCAGCTTGGCATGCTGTAGTTTCTGGTTATCCCTTACCTGATTTGGTACCTCCCTGTTTGTTTCTGATGGGGTTAACCTCCTCTAGTCGGAGTGTTGAGGTCAGTCTGTCTTTGTCTTGTCTTGTGGGTGCTTCACCCTTCTGCGCAGTGAGGGCAGTCTTGGTCAGTCTGTTCTGTCTTGTCTTGTGGGTGTTTCACCCTTCCACTCTGTGTAGTCTGTCTACGTTTGTCTTGCGAGGTTTTGCCCTTTGCTGCTGACCCAAGGGGTCCTACCATCTACACCTCGGTGTGTTCCGCCTGGTTCTGTATTGTTGTCTTCTGGCCCTGTTCCTTGCCTTGTATCTGTCCTGTTTCTGTATAGCCTAGCAGAGCTCATCTGCATCTGATCTATGTTCCTGTATCTGTATAGCCTAGCAGAGCTTTTTTTGTGTCTGATCTATATTCCTGTTTTGTCCATCTGGCAGTCCTTACTGCTTCTGGTGTTCCATTCATGTCTGTCCATGTCCACCTTTAGAAGAGGGTTCCTGTGTTTCCCGGAGGGGGAGGGCCCATTCGCTGTCTCTGTGCAGCTCTGCCTGGGGCTGCTTAGCTTTTATTTCTTGCGGCACAAGTAACTGCTTCTGTGAATTCCCATTCTCTGTCTCTGTGCAGCTCTGCCTGGTGCCACTTAGCTTCTGTTGCTTGCTGCACAGGTAACTGCTTCTGTCGCTGCTCTGCCTGTTCTGTGCAGCTCTGCCTGGGGTTGCCTTGTTTCTATTGTGCTTGGGGCGCAGGTACCTGCTTCTGCCTCTGTTCCGTTCTTTCTGCTTGTCTTTGGACTCAATGTACTGTTGGTACCTTGTCTGGTATCTCCATGCCGCCTGCCCTACTGCCACTGACTCGGTTTACACTCTGGAGTAGCCCCTGGCAACTACCTTTGGCCCAAGCCTATTCTCACCATCTGAGGCTCTAGTGAAGACCAGGTAGCTGCTTAGAAACACCCCTCCAGAGTATTGCTAGTCAATGGCGCAGTGGGTCTACACCCACTGATCTGTTTCAGTACATTGAGGTCTTTTGTTATAATCATTGTCACGTGTCTTGGTTCCTTTGTAATAATTATGTGTTCTGTGGTCCGTGGCCTGTTTGCCTTGTCCTGCTCATTTGACATCCCAGAGGTCCCCCTTGGGACATCCGGCACGTGACAGACAAAACCAGGAGTGAATTTAAAAAAGAGGAGAAGTCGTATCTGTTGTTAATTCTGCAGCGGACCAAACTACAGGGGCAACACGCGAGGTGACAGTGGGCCGAAGGGGGTAGTAGTTCATTTACTCACGGTTAGCAGAGTCTCTCTGGGCTGGCGTGCAGTGATGGGGAAGACAGCACTAAATCCTCTGTGGCACTCTCTATTGCAGGGAACACCAGCCAGATGGAAGTTGAGGTGCCCTTGATGGTATAGGTGTTTAAGGTGCTTTGATGGCTGGGCCCCAGTGTTGTTCGTGATGCCAGCACTGTAAGGTGCAAATGTTGAGAGTAGTAGAAAGGATGAGGAGTCAGTTGTAGTAGACACAGTTGAACATTTACTTAAATCAAATGTCTCAGGACCGTTGGTACAGTGCAGCGGAGGGCTGGGAAGGGGGGCAGGGAGCCAATTGCCCCCCAGGCCGCCTTAAAGCATGTTAAAAATGGCCGCTGGGCTGTCTATAACAAATAATTTTTTTTTATTTTTTTATTCCTCAGGGCCGCACCGCTGATCACCACAGGCGGCGCGGCCCTGGTTCTAGTTGCCGGTGGCTGTGGGGGGGCAGTAGGAGATGTGCGCTTCCATTGTGGAAGCGCTCATCTCCATATTCATCTGTATCTCCGTCCTCAGGACAGTGATACAGATGGCTGTGCTGCGGCAGGGGAGGGAGAGATGTCTTCCTTCCCTGTTCTTCTGATAGGCCACAGGCACTAATACCTGCAGCCTATCAGAGGCCGACTCAGGCGGCGTGATTACGTCATTATTATCGCGCTGCCTGAGCCAGGCAGCACACAGAGGCGGACACAGGCTGGAAGAGGCCTGCATCGCATCACTGCTGATGGAGGTAAGTATTAGTGTTTTTTGTTTTTGTTTTGTTCTTTGCGGGGGGAGCTGGCACTATGGAGGCATCTGGCATTTCTTACAGCCCCTTTATTTGGGGGTGGCACTCTGGGGGCATTTATGTCTTGCCCATTTTTTGGGGGGGCACTATGGGGGCAATTCTTACTGGCACATTATGGGGGGCACCATGGGGAGAGGAGCACTATGGGGCATCTGGGGGCTCTAAAGGGTCTTTTTTTATTAGCAAATTATGGGGGGCACTATAAGGGAGAGCGGCACTATGGGGCATCTGTTGGCATTATAGGGGCATTATTTGGGTGCACATTATGGGGAAACTGTAATGACCGGCAACACGCACAGGGAGGAAAACAGGGAAAGCCCTGCCCAAGGGAGAGGGAAAGGTGGTGACCCCTAACTCACCTTGCAGCTGGCACCTGCCTGCCCTGATGTCCCTAGACGGGTTCCTCACCCGTGCGGCGATCACGTGCCTAAACCCTGGCTTTCCCTGAAATGAGCCCTAGATAATGAACGGGCCGGTGGGATCGCTAGTCCTCACCACTGCACTAAGAGGGAAACACCAGGGAGAGGACAGACAAACACAAACACCCAGGTGGACTGCAACAATGTCCACAAAGGTCCAACAGGGATCCGGAGGGTAGCGTTCTAAGGCAACACTCAGAGAACGCAGCAACACAGCTCCAGTGGGTCAGAATAGATGTCCAGGCAGGAAGCTCTATATCTGGCAACCAGAGAAGTGTGAGAGGGGAATATAAGGAGGATTGGGAGTGCTGGACAAGGAACAGCTGAGAGAAGGAGCTACGGATCCCTGAGTGAGCCAAAAGGGTTTGTAAAGCAAACCCAGAAAGCTACAATAAGGAAACTTCCCTATCTGACATAGAGCGTGCAGCCAACCGCTGCGACCTCCTGACCCCGGGTACAACTGAGTCAGGCGTGGCTCTTGACACCCTCGTGACAGTACCCCCCTCTCTACGAGGGGCCTCCGGACACTCAGGACCAGGTCTCTCAGGATGAGAGGCATGAAAAATCCGGACTAGCCTGTCGGCGTTTACCTCAGACGCAGGAACCCACATTCTTTCCTCGGGACCGTAACCTCTCCAGTGCACCAGATATTGGAGAGAGCGGCGGACCCGACGAGAATTAACAGTTTTGGATATCTGAAATTCCAAACTACCATCCACGACAACAGGAGGGGGTGGCAGCGGTGACGGTTCTAGAGGTGGAACATATTTTTTGAGTAACGACTTATGAAAGACATTATGGATTTTAAAAGTCTGAGGTAACTCCAGGCGAAAAGCCACGGGGTTGATGATGGCTACAATCTTGTAAGGACCAATAAACCTAGGACCCAGTTTCCAAGAGGGAACCTTCAACTTGATATTCCTAGTAGACAACCACACATAGTCATTCACTCCTAGGTCCGGACCTGGCGACCGTCTCTTATCAGCCATGCATTTGTATTTACCTCCCATATTTTTCAAGTTAGCTGGCACCTTCTGCCATACTGATGAAAGAGATGACGAAAACCGTTCCTCTTCGGGAACCCCAGAAACCCCCCCTCTTTGAAAGTACAGAATTGGGGATGAAAACCATATGCACCAAGAAAAGGTGACTTGCCAGTGGATTCCTGACGGCGATTATTTATGGCAAACTCAGCTAACGGTAAATATGACGACCACAACTCTTGGTTTTCAGACACAAAACATCTTAGATATGTCTCCAGGTTTTGGTTGGTACGCTCAGTCTGTCCATTCGACTGAGGATGGAAAGCTGAGGAAAAGGACAAGTGAACCCCCAAACGGGAACAAAAAGCTTTCCAAAATTTAGAAATAAACTGGGTTCCCCGATCCGAAACAACATCGGAGGGGACCCCGTGAAGCTTCATGATCTCACTGACGAATACCTGAGCAAGAGTTTTAGCATTAGGTAGTGCGGGTAACGCAATAAAGTGTGCCATTTTGCTAAACCTGTCCACTACTACCAAAATCACTGTTTTACCCGCAGACAAAGGTAAGTCAGTGATAAAATCCATAGACAGATGTGTCCATGGTCTATTGGGAATGACGAGTGGTAATAGAGACCCTGCAGGACGTGTATGTGAAACTTTTGCGCGCGCACAGATAGAACAAGAAGACACAAAATCCAATACATCCTGACGCAACCTTGGCCACCAAAAACGACGAGACAATAACTCTAAGGTTGCTTTACTACCCAGGTGCCCAGCAAGTGCCGAATTATGATGTTCCTTTAATAATTCGAGACGTAGGTTCAACGGTACAAACAATTTCTCTGAGGGGCAAGAGACCGGGGCGTCCCCCTGGGCCTCTAACACCTTCCCCTCCAAAGCAGAGTGTACCGCAGAGACAACCACTCCTCTTTGTAGAATGGGTACCGGATCACTCACATTTCCCCCTCCAGGGAAACAACGAGATAGTGCATCAGCCTTGGTATTCTTTACCCCAGGACGATAGGTAATCACAAAATTAAACCTGGTAAAAAATAGCGACCACCTAGCCTGTCTAGGGGTGAGACGCTTAGCTGATTCGAGGTACAGCAGATTTTTGTGGTCCGTAAACACAGTGACGGGGTGGACTGCCCCCTCTAAAAAGTGACGCCACTCCTCAAACGCAAGTTTAATAGCTAACAGTTCCCTATTGCCAATATCGTAGTTCTGTTCTGCTGCAGATAGTTTTTTAGAAAAGAAAGCACAAGGACGCCATTTGCCAGGAGACGGACCCTGAGACAGCACAGCCCCCACTCCCACCTCTGATGCATCGACTTCAACAATAAAAGGCTGAGAGACATCAGGTTGGACTAGTACAGGTGCTGAGGTAAACCTCTCTTTTAGAGAGGAAAAAGCAACTTTAGCGGCGTCAGACCATTTAGAAAAATCAGTCCCCTTCCTAGTCATGTCAGTAAGGGGTTTTACGATCACCGAATAATTTTTAATGAATTTCCTATAGAAATTCGCGAAGCCCAAGAACCGTTGTAGTGCTTTGAGGTTCTCAGGAAGATCCCAATCCAAAATTGCCTGGACCTTCCTAGGATCCATACGGAAACCTGACGCAGATAAATAATAACCTAGGAATTGTATCTCCTGAACGGCGAAGACACATTTTTCAATTTTAGCATATAATTCATTCGTCCGTAGGACCTGTAGTACTTGTCTGACATGCTCCTCATGTGTTTTCAGATCAGATGAATAAATTAAGATATCATCTAGGTATATTACCACAAACCTGCCGATTAGATGACTAAAAATGTCATTAACGAAATGTTGAAAGACGGCAGGAGCATTGGTCAGGCCGAAAGGCATAACTAGATTTTCATAATGCCCCTCAGGGGTGTTAAAAGCTGTTTTCCACTCATCCCCCTCTTTAATACGAATCAGATTGTAGGCCCCCCTAAGATCGAGTTTGGAGAACCACCTAGCACCCGCAATCTGGTTAAACAGGTCAGGAATGAGAGGAAGAGGGTATGGGTCTCGGATGGTTATCCGATTTAATTCACGAAAATCTAGGCAAGGACGCAGGCCCCCATCTTTCTTTTTAACAAAGAAAAACCCTGCAGCCACGGGTGAAGAAGAGGGTCTGATGTGTCCCTTAGCTAAACTCTCGGAGATATAATCCTTCATGGCTTGTCTCTCTGGACCTGAAAGATTATATAACCTGGTCTTGGGTAATTTTGCGCCGGGAATAAGGTTAACCGGGCAATCATAAGGACGATGAGGTGGTAACTTCTGACAACCCTTTTCAGAAAAAACGTCCTCAAAGTCCGAAACAAATGTAGGTAGGGTAGTTATGGAGGCGACTAAGCAATTGCTATTTAAGCAATTTTCTCTGCACGGCTCACTCCACTCCAATATCTCCCTGGCCTGCCAATCCACCACTGGATTGTGCGCTACCAACCAAGGAAGGCCCAGCACCACCGGAGTGGGAAGCCCCTCCAGAACATAACATGAGAGCATCTCATTATGGTGGTCCCCTACCCGAAGGTGTAAATTATGAACGATGTGGGTGAGGTTTCTCTGAGACAGAGGAGCAGAATCTATAGCAAATATGGGAATAGGTCTCTGTAACGTACAGAGAGACAAACCCATAGTGCGGGCAAAATGGGCATCTATCAAATTTACCCCTGCTCCACTGTCTAGAAAGAAAGAAACAGTCTCTGTCTTATCACCAAAAACAATAACCGCTGGCAACACAAATTGCGATGTACGTATGGAGGAAACGTATACCCCCCGGCTGACATCCTCCACACAGCCTGGGGTTAGTAGTTTTCCAACGTTTTTTTTGTTTCTGAGGAAAGAAGGACAGACGTTAATGAAATGACCCCTCTCCCCACAAAAAAAACAACCCCCACGCCTACGGCGAACCTCAGGAGGACGGACCTGACGAGTAGTTCCTCCTAGCTGCATAGGCTCGTCTAAGTCCGTACAGACTAACTGCTGCTTGGGAGGGGTTACCAATGGCTCCGGTTTTTTCAACCTGTCCCTAAGGCGTCTATCTATACGGATAGAAAGGGACATAACTGCATCAAGGGAAAAGGGGGTCTCATACAATGCAAGCGCATCCTTAACCCTTTCGGATAATCCAGAGCAGAACTGACTCCTGAGAGCCGGGTCGTTCCATTGGGTATCCGTAGCCCACCTACGGAAGTCAGAGCAATACTCCTCTACCGGCCGCTCTCCTTGTAGGAGTCTCCGTAATTTTGATTCAGCCAGTGCGACTCGGTCAGGGTCGTCATATATGAGACCCAAGGCCCCGAAAAACTCATCCACTGACCGAAGAGCCTGGGAATCAGTAGGTAAAGAGAACGCCCAGGACTGCGGGTCCCCCTGCAGCAGGGAAATAACCACACCCACCCGCTGATCTTCATTACCAGAGGAGTGAGGGCGCAGTTTAAAGTATAGTTTACAGGCCTCACGGAACGTCAAAAACTTGTCCCTTCCCCCAGAAAATCTGTCAGGGAGAGGGACCTTGGGTTCCGCAACAACCTGGTTACCAGTAGCAACTGCTGGGCTTGCGGTCTGTTGTAATTGCTGCTGTTGCTGGAGGACCGACGCCTTCAATCCTGCCACCTCCAAAGACAGGCCATGAAATTGTTCGGACAGAGCAGCAATTGGATCCATACTGGATTCTAAGTAGGTAAAAATTTTTTTTTTTTTTTTTTTTTTTTTAACCTACACAAAAATAAGGGCCAGATATAATGTAATGACTGGCAACACGCACAGGGAGGAAACCAGGGAAAGCCCTGCCCAAGGGAGAGGGAAAGGTGGTGACCCCTAACTCACCTTGCAGCTGGCACCTGCCTGCCCTGATGTCCCTAGACGGGTTCCTCACCCGTGCGGCGATCACGTGCCTAAACCCTGGCTTTCCCTGAAATGAGCCCTAGATAATGAACGGGCCGGTGGGATCGCTAGTCCTCACCACTGCACTAAGAGGGAAACACCAGGGAGAGGACAGACAAACACAAACACCCAGGTGGACTGCAACAATGTCCACAAAGGTCCAACAGGGATCCGGAGGGTAGCGTTCTAAGGCAACACTCAGAGAACGCAGCAACACAGCTCCAGTGGGTCAGAATAGATGTCCAGGCAGGAAGCTCTATATCTGGCAACCAGAGAAGTGTGAGAGGGGAATATAAGGAGGATTGGGAGTGCTGGACAAGGAACAGCTGAGAGAAGGAGCTACGGATCCCTGAGTGAGCCAAAAGGGTTTGTAAAGCAAACCCAGAAAGCTACAATAAGGAAACTTCCCTATCTGACATAGAGCGTGCAGCCAACCGCTGCGACCTCCTGACCCCGGGTACAACGGAGTCAGGCGTGGCTCTTGACACCCTCGTGACAGAAACTATGGCATCTGGTGGCACTAAGGGGGCATTTTTTACTGTCACATTATGGGAGGCACTATAGGGGAGAGCGGCACTATGTGGCATTATTTGGGGGCACTATGGGGGAGTGGAACACTATTGGGGCATCTAGTGGCACTAAGAAGGGACATTTTTTACTGGCACATTATGGGGGAGAGGAGCACTATAGGAGCATCTGCTGGGGGCACTAAGAAGGGGCATTTTTTACTGGCATATTATGGGGGACACTATGGGGAAGGGGGAGAGGAGCACTATGAGGGCATTTACTGGGGCACTATATAGGGGTATTGTATACTGGCATACATTATGGGGACATTAGTTCAACTGCGGGCACTAGGCGGAGGTATTTCATGTACTGTCATATTATAGGGAGAATTATTACTACTGGGGGGCTATGAGGAACATGATTACTAGGGCACTATAGGGGCATTATTACTACTACGTGTGCTCTGGCAGAGAATTATTTCTATTGGTGGGATTTTGGGGAGCACTGTTACTTTGGGGGGCACCCTGGCATAGTATCTGCTTAGCACAATTATTTTTGGGGGACATTATCTTTATACTCTTAGTGTCTGGGTGCAATTATTTTTTAGAGCACTGTGTGCCAATAATTGTTGAAGGGGGCACTATCTGTGTGGTACTAGTATTTCCAGGGGGACTGTTTCTGCAGTATAGTATTGGGGGTGGCAGGAAAGGGTGTTCAGAAGATGTGAAGATGATGAAAATGTGGGAAACTAATATCTGTTTGTCAATCTCTGCAGAGACGGGAGATGGCTGAAAAATCATCATGGCGGTCTGGTCTGAATGGAGAAGATAAAGAAAGAGAACGTCTACAACAAAGGTGACATCACTGGATGTAAGCGGTATGGGGCGCTATGTAGGAGAGGAGACGCTCCGGTTCCTCCCCCTGCCATTTGCAGAAGGAGGATTCAGAGCTGGGTGAGGACGGTCAAGGGGGGCAGCAGGCCACTTGAATGGATTTGCCCCCCAGAACTAAGGCTGCCAGCCCTCCGCTGGTACAGTGTACTTTATATGGCATAAAGGATGATTCAGAAATTGGTCTACCTGTAATCCTTACATCAGGTCTGGCAATGGTCAGTTGAGGAGTTTTCCTGATGCTGTTACTTTACAGGAAATACAAAAGTTCTCTTCTTAGATAGTTCTACTTTAAGTCCAATCTCTAGCACTCAGGTACTGAATATAATGGTTTCCTTACTTTATACTGAGCAATCCAAAAAGGGCATTCTCCCTAGTGGCAGACAAACTCTCTGCTACATTATTTTATGCAGGATGCTCTCCTGAAATATTCAGGTTCACTATGTCCCAGAAGGAGTTTAGTGAAAAAGGATAATTTTGCGCTCTAATCATCCAGTTGTGTCCAGGTACCTTTAAGTTACTCCTGGTCACTGGTGCTTGTAAAGTCCCTTGGCTAGACTCAGCTCTAATCTTCACTAGACTTGCTTTATATTCGCACATAGACTCACTTGTCTGTGCTGGGCTGCTGTGACTACTTGGTCTGTCCTCTCCAGGCTTGATCAGGGCCCAGAGGAAAGACAGTCAGCTACATCTTGGACTGAGCCTGCTCTGCTCCTCCAAACACTTTCTTCTCCTCTGTTTCCTACATTACACACTTCCTCCACACTCTCCTACTACTTCATTATTAGCACACCCTAAGTTATATATAATATGTGGCGCCAACACCACCTAGGGGCGAATAAATGCAATGACAATGCCAGCCTGATATTAGGAAATACAATACATTAAATACATATACAGAAATTTAAGGGGACCACTTATACACACATAAGTGAGACGCTGCAATACTTCCATGATCCACTACTGGCTTCCAAAACTGCACCAAGAAGCCTGACCGTGTGGCCGTACCATTGGAATATGTTACTATGATTATTAACGCCTTCCTAGATCCATGTATAGTTTCAGACCTCAACTCTAGTATCTCAGTAGGAGGATCAAATCTATTACATAACAATAGGATCTCATGTTCTTTAATAACAAAATAAAAAAATAAAAAAGTCACCCAGTTCACTCTGTATATTCTCACGCTCAGCGCTGTTTAGTGAAAACAGTCATTTGACCAGTTTGTCAGGATACCTGGTTTTGGAAACTAGTAAATCTTGTGTCTGCATTCCACTAAAGCAGATATGTTGTTTTGATGATAGTTGGATTTAGGTCTAACATCACTGTATGTACAGCATATATTGACCACGTAGTGATGAGCGGCAAAGGCAATATTCGAATTCGCGATATTACGAGAATTTTTGGCCGGATATTCGCCATAAATTAGCAAATTTGAGAATTCGTGATCTCCAGTCATTGTTTACTTGTTTGCAAAAATTGGCAATGTAATATAATAAATTCTCAATAAATTTGCAATAAATTCACGATTAGAATATTCAACACTATTCGTGAATATGAATATATAGCAGCACTATAGTCTAAATATTCGCGTTCAACACTCTTGATCAGGTTTTGGTTATTGATAAAGGTTTGATCTGTTCTTTGAAGGTTATTCTAAATGGAGACCTGGCTGCCAACCACTTTTGGTGGGAAAGGAGTAAATATGGCCTTGCAGTTCGCCCGGCGGTCGATTCGCAGCCAAATTTGCGCATTCGCGATTCGCTGAACATGAGAACATATGCCGATGTCCGCCAGCGCCATATTCTTTTGCATTGTGCCGAACTTCGACCCATGACACATCCATCAGGTGGGACAGGACAGCCAATTGAGACATTTCAGCACATGGACACACCCCCATCCTATAAAAGAACCCGATCTGGCAGCCATTTTACATTCTGTGTTTTGCCAGTGTACACAGAGGTTGCTTTGTGGAGCAGTGATAGGCTGTTAGGGACACCAAACGCTAGCTAATAGGGACACAAAAGTCCTTTTAAAGACTGGTATAGGTGTGCTATCGAGAGGTGTGATATACTGAGGGGTGTGATATACTTATAATATACTTTCTAACAGAAAGTATATTATAGTGCATTTGTAATGTGCAGCAGTTGTGTGCGGTTCTGCTGCTATACCACAGCTATATAGAGGGACAAGCGCTATTGGAAAAACTATTTGCAACATGTGTGATATACCTGTTGTCCCCCCAAAAATACTGATTGAGGGGTGTGATATACCTGCTTCCACAAAATATTGATTGATGGCTGCGATATACCTGTTGCCCCAAATAAAGAGGGTGGTGTTTTATAAAACTGTTGTGGCAAAAAAACTGAGGGGTGTGCTATACCTGCTTCCACAAAATACTGATTAACGGGTTTGATATACTTGCTTTCACAAAATATTGATTGAGGGCTGTGATATAACTGCTTCCACAAAATACTGATTAAAAGGTTTGATATACCTGTTTACACCAAATATTGATTGCGGTCTGCGATATACCTGCTTCCACAAAATACTGATTAAGGGGTTTGATATACTTCCTTCCACAAAATACTGTTTAAGTGGTTTGATATTTATGCTTCCACAAAATATTGATTGAGGCCTGCGATATACCTGCTTCCACAAAATACTGATTAGGGGATTGATATACCTGCTTCCACCAAATATTGATTGAGGCCTACGATATACCTGCTTTCACAAAATATTGATTAAAGAGGACCTTTCACTCGTATACAAACTAAAAACTAACTCTATCTGTGGGCAGAGCGGCGCCCAGGGGTCCCCCTGCACTTACTAATATGCCTGGGCGCCGCTCCGTTCGCCTGGTATGGGCTCCGGTGTCTCAGCTCCGTCTGTTGTATTGGACTGATTTTTTGTAGGAGGCGTGTCCCTTGCTGCAGTGCTGGCCAATCGCAGCGCACAGCTCATAGCCTGGCTATTGGCCAGTGCTGCAGCAAGGGACACGCCTCCTACAAAAAATCAGTCCAATACAACAGACGGAGCTGAGACACCGGAGCCCATACCGGGCGAACGGAGCGGCGCCCAGGCATACTAGTAAGTGCAGGGGGACCCCTGGGCGCCGCTCTGCCCACAGATAGTTAGTTTTTAGTTTGTATACGAGTGAAAGGTCCTCTTTAAGTGGTTTGATATACCTGTTTCCACCAAATATTGATTGAGGCCTATGATATACCTGCTTCCACAAAATGCTGATTAAGGAGATTGATATACCTGCTTCATCCAAATATTGATTGAGACCTGCGAGATACCTGCTTCCACAAAATCCTAATTAACCCCTTAAGGACTCAGCCCTATTTCACCTTAAGGACTTGGCCATATTTGCAAATCTGACCAGTGTCACTTTAAGTGCTGATAACTTTAAAACGCTTTGACTTATCCAGGCCATTCTGAGATTGTTTTTTCGTCACATATTGTACTTCATGACACTGGTAAAATGAAGTAAAAAAAAAAAAACATTTTTATTTATAATAAAATACCAAATTTACCAAAAATTTGTAAAAAATTGCAAATTTCCAAGTTTCAAATTCTCTACTTTTATAATACATAGTAATACCTCCAAAATAGTTATTACTTTACATTCCCCATATGTCTACTTCATGTTTGAATCATTTTGGGAATTATATTTTATTTTTGGGGGATGTTACAAGGCTTAGAAGTTTAGAAGCAAATCTTAAAATTTTTCATAAATTTTCAAAAACCTAATTTTTAGGGACTAGTTCAGGTCTGAAGTCACTTTGCGAGGCTTACATAATAAAAACCACCCATTCTAGAAACTACACCCCTCAAGGTATTCAAAACTACTTTTACAAACGTCGTTAACCCTTTAGGTGTTCCACAAGAATTAATGGAAAATAGAGAAACAATTTCAAAATTTCACTTTTTTGGCAGATTTTCCATTTTAATAATTTTTTTCCAGTTACAAAGCAAGGGTTAACAGCCAAACAAAACTCATTATTTATGGCCCTGATTCTGTAGTTTACAGAAACACCCCATATGTGGTCATAAACCACTGTACGGGCACACGGCAGGGCGCAGAAGGAAAGGAATGCCATACTGTTTTTGGAAGGCAGGTTTTGCTGGACTGTTTTTTTTTTGACACCATGTCCCATTTGAAGCCCCCCTGATGCACCCCTAGAGTAGAAACTCCATAAAAGTGACACCATCTAAGAATTTACATCCCTCAGGGTATTCAAAACTGCTTTTACAAACGTCGTTAACCCTTTAGGTCAGGGGTAGGCAACCTCCGGCACTCCAGCTGTTGAGAAAACTACAAATTCCAGCATGCATACTTACTCTGCTCTTCTAAGAACTCACATAGAAATGAATGGAGCATGCTGGGAATTGTAGTTTCACAACAGCTGGAGTGCTGAAGGTTGCTGATCCCTGCTTTAGGTGTTCCATTAGAGTTATTGGTAAATAGAGATGAAATTTCAGAATTTAAATTTTTGGGCACATTTTCCATTTTAATCCATTTTTCCCAGTAACAAAGCATGGGTTAACAGCCAAACAAAACTTAATATTTATGGACCTGATTCTGTAGTTTACAGAAACACCCCATATGTGGTCATAAACCGCTGTACGGCCACACGGCAGGGCGGAGAAGGAAAGGAATGCCATATGGTTTTTGGAAGGCAGATTTAGCTGGACTGTTTTTTTTTTGACACCATGTCCCATTTGCAGCCCACCAGATGGACCCCTAGAGTAGAAACTCCCAAAAAGTGATCAGTTTTGTTGGTACTAGTTTAGGGTACATATGATTTTTGGTTGCTCTTTATTACACTTTTTGTGAGGCAAGGTAACAATAAATAGCTGTTTTGGCACCGTTTTTATTTTTTGTTATTTACAAAATACATCTGACAGGTTAAATTATGTGATATTTTTATAGACCAGGTTGTCACGGACGCGACAATACCTAATATGTATAGTTTTTTTATTTATGTAAGTTTTCCACAATGATTTATTTTTTTAAACAAAAAAAAATCGAGTTTTAGTGTTTCCATAGTCTGAGAGCCATAATCTTTTCAGTTTTTGGGAGATTACCTTGGGTAGGGTATGATTTTTGCGGGATGAGATGACGGTTTTATTGGTACTATTTTGGGGTGCGTGTGACTTTTTGATCGCTTGCTATTACACTTTTTGTGATGTAAGGTGACAAAAAATAGTTTTTTTTACACCGTTTTTATTTTTATTTTTTTACGGTATTCACCTGAATGGTTAGGTCATGTGATATTTTTATAGAGAAAGTTATTACGGACGCTGTGATACCTAATATGTATACTTTTTTTTTTATTTGAGTAAGTTTTACACAATGATTTAATTTTTGAAGCCCCAAAAAATCATGTTTTAGTATTTCCATAGTCTGAGAGCCATAATTTTTTGGGTAGGGTATTATTTTTGAGGGATGAGATGACGGTTTTATTGGCACTATTTTGGGGTGCATATGACTTTTTGATCGCTTGCTATTACACTTTTTGTGATGTAAGGTGACAAAAATTGGTTTATTTAGCAGTTTTTTTTATTTTTTATGGTGTTCATCTGAGGGGTTAGGTCATGTGATATTTTTATAGAGCCAGTCGATACGGACACGGCGATACCTAATATGTATACTTTTTATTTATGTAAGTTTTACACAATAATATTTTTTAACCCCTTAAGGACCAGGCTCATTTTCACCTTAAGGACCAGGCCATTTTTTACAAATCTGACCAGTGTCACTTTAAGTGCTGATAACTTTAAAACACTTTGACTTATCCAGGCCATTCTGAGATTGTTTTTCGTCACATATTGTACTTCATGACACTGGTAAAATAAAGTAAAAAAAAAAACATTTTTTTGCATAATAAAATACCTAATTTACAAAAAAATTGGAAAATTAAAAATTTGGAAATTTCGAAGTTTCAGTTTCTCTACTTCTGTAATACATAGTAATACTCCCAAAAATTGTGATGACTTAACATTCCCCATATGTCTACTTCATGTTTGAATTATTTTGGGATTGATATTTTATTTTTTGGGGATGTTACAAGGCTTAGAAGTTTAGAAGTAAATCTTGAAATTTTTCAGAAATTTACAAAAACCCAATTTTTAGGGACCACTACAGCTCTGAAGTCACTTTGCGAGGCTTACATAATAGAAACCGCCCAAAAATGACCCCATTCTATAAACTACACCCCTCAAGGTATTCAAAATTGATTTTTACAAACTTCGTTAACCCTTTAGGTGTTGCACAAGAGTTATTGGCAAATGGGGATGAAATTTGAGAATTTCATTTTTTTGCAAAATTTTCCATTTTAACCCATTTTTTCCACTAACAAAGCAAGGGTTAACAGCCAAACAAGACTGTATCTTTATTGCCCTGACTCTTCTGTTTACAGAAACACCCCATATGTGGCCATAAACTACTGTACGGCCACACAGCGGGGCGTAGAGTGAAAGGTGCGCCGTATGGTTTTTGGAAGCCAGATTTTGCTGGACAGTTTTTTTGACACCATGTCCCATTTGAAGACCCCTGATGCACCCCTAGAGTAGAAACTCCATAAAAGTGACCCCATCTAAGAAACTACACCCCTCAAGGTATTCAAAACTGATTTTACAAACTTTGTTAACCCTTTAGGTGTTGCACAAGATTTAATGGAAAATAGAGATACAATTTCAAAATTTCACTTTTTTGGCAGATTTTCCATTTAAATAATTTTTTTCCAGTTACAAAGCAAGGGTTAACAGCCAAAAAAAACTCATTATTTATGTCCTTGATTCTGTAGTTTACAGAAACACCCCATATGTGGTCATAAACTGCTGTACGGGCACACGGCAGGGCGCAGAAGGAAAAGAATGCCATACGGTTTTTGGAAGGCAGATTTTGCTGGACTGTTTTTTTGACACCATGTCCCATTTGAAGCCCCCCTGATGCACCCCTAGAGTAGAAACTCCCAAAAAGTGACCCCATTTTAGAAAGTACGGAATAGGGTGGCAGTATTGTTGGTACTAGTTTAGGGTACATATGATTTTTGGTCGCATCAACGATGTCAGCCGTTTATACCAGGGTGCCAGCAATGTGCTGGCACCCTGGTATACCCACTAGACGCCAACGATTATGCAACGCCCCCACCGCCTGCGACACCCCCCCCTGCACCACCCGCCGCCATCAAATCATGCAGGGGGGGTGCACAATATTGATTTTAGGCACTCTGAAGTTTCTGATGCCCGCGGTCAGGGACCGCGGGGATCAGAAACTGCAAAAAGCGCAGCAAACCGCAGGTCTGAATTGACCTGCGGTTTGCTGCGACCGCCGA
Organism: Bufo gargarizans; assembly: GCF_014858855.1. NCBI lineage: Eukaryota > Metazoa > Chordata > Amphibia > Anura > Bufonidae > Bufo > Bufo gargarizans. Next base: position 561,496,451 of record NC_058080.1, on the reverse strand, counting down.
CACGGGGGGGGTCACATGACCCCCCCTGGCGTTTTGACAGGATGCCGGCTGAATGATTTCAGCCGGCATCCTGTTCAAATTAACCCCTGGGGCGCCTGAATGCCTGATTTTAAAGTTAGGACGTACCGGTACGTCCTTGGTCCTTAAGGACTCGGGAAATATGGCGTACCGGTACGTCCTTGGTTCTTAAGGACTCGGGAAATAGGGCGTACCGGTACGTCCTCGGTCCTTAAGGGGTTAAGGGGTTAAACAAAAAAAAAAATCATGTTTTAGTGTCTCTATATTCTGAGAGCCATAGTTTTTTCAGGTTTTCGGAGATTATCTTAGGTAGGGTCTCATTTTTTGCGGGATGAGATGACTGTTTGATTGGCACTATCCTTTGCATACGGTGGTTCTATTCTGCTATTAATAAAACACCCATTTAGGGCAAGATCCTAAATGTGAGAAATATGAGGAGACCGTCAAATAAGGGACTTGGCCCAGGCCGTAGTGCTGCTGGTGGAGCTCCTGTTGCAGGGAGAGGACGTGGTCGATCTGTGCCAGCTACACACACAAGTAAAACATCTTCCTCAGGTGCGAGTAGGGGACAGAACCTTCAGCAGTATTTGGTCGGGCCTACTGCGGCTCTACGAATGGTGAGGCCAGAACAAGTACAGGCGATAGTAAATTGGGTTGCTGACAGTGCCTCCAGTTCCTTCACATTGTCTCTCACCCAGTCTCCTGCTAAAAGATCAGAGTTGGCACCTGCAGCCGATGTCCATCAGTCTTTCACCTCACCCCCTTGCAAATCAGCCTGAGCCCCAAGTCATGCAGCAATCTTTTCTGCTTTTTGATGACTCTGCTAGCAGGGTTTCCCAGAGCCATCCACCTAGCCCTGCCCCATAAGTGGAAGAGATTGAGTGCACCGATGCCCAACCACTTATGTTTCAAGATGAGTACATGGGAGGACCACCGCAGCACGTCTCGGATGATGATGAAACACAGGTGCCAACTGCAGGGGGCTTTCGAAAGTGTGCAGACTGAAGAGGAAGGCAGGGGTGAAGACTGGGTGGAAGATGATGTGGAGGACGATGAGGTCCTCGACCCCACATGGAATCAAGGTCATGCGAGTGACCTGTGTAGTTCGGAGGAAGAGGCAGTGGTCGCACAGAGCATAAATGTTCTCAACCTGAGCATAACCTGCATGACCAGGCATCTAAGTGCAAAGCACGAGCTGCAGTGGAGTAGACACCTCAAAAACCAAGAAAGGTCTCTGGCTCCTCCTGCTTCCTCTTCTGCTGCAGTCTCAGCCTCTTCCTCCACCTCTGGAGTGACAGTGCCACCTGCCACCCCGCAAACTGAGGATCTGCCAGCAACACCACCATCTGGGTCACCAAGCATCTCCACAATGTCCCATGGAAGCGTTCAGCTCGCCATCTTCCAAACACTGGAGCGGAAGAGGAAGTACCCCCCTACCCACCCGTGATCCCTGGCCCTGAATGCCAGCATTTCAAAATTACTGGCCTTTGAAATGCTGTCATTCTGTCTGGTGGAGACGGAGAGTTTTAAAGGCCTTATGGCGGTGGCTGTCCCACAGTACATCATGCCCAGCCGTCGCTACTTTTCCAGTTGAGCCATTTCTTCCATGCACAACCAAGTTGGGGACAAAATCAAGTGTGCACTGCGCAACGCCATCTGTGTTAAGGTGCACCTCACTATGGGTACGTGGACCAGTACGCATGGTCAGGGACATTATATCTCCATAACAGCACACTTGGTAAATGCTGGCCTTGCAGCAAGTGTATTATCTGAATGTGTGTTTAGCACAGCAGGGGGCGTTATCACAGACAAGCGCAGCCGCCTGTCTACAGCCAATGTGGACAAGCTCACGTTCATTAAAATGAACCAGGCATGGATCCCACAGGACTTGTCCGTACCTTGTGCAGAATAGGTATACCGGCCTTAACCAGCCATTGTTATAATACAGTGCAATTGCTCATTGTTGTATTTTGGATATTTCACACTCTTTTGGAGTGTTTCCTAATTTAAAAAAATAAAAATAAACTGTGTTGTCTGTACCTAGTAGACAGGCTGTACCTAGTAGACAGGTAAAAACATTTCACTAATTTGTCTGTTACATTTTCTAGTGAAATTCACAAATTTTTGGGTGTGATATACCACTGCTATACCTAGTAGACAGGTAAAAAATGTCACCAGCTGATATGGAATGTCTTAGCAAGAGGCAGCATTTCAGCAACAAGGTGGAGCAGTATGTGTGCACATGCCTACACGTACTGAATGACGGGTCTGCCCCCTTCAACTTCTAGATCTCCAAATTGGGTACATGGCCTGATATTGCCCTTCATCACAGACAAGCGCAGCCGCCTGTCCACAGCCAATGTGGACAAGCTCATGTTCATTAAAATGAACAAGGCAGAATAGACATGTATACCGGCCTTAATCAGCCATTGTTATACTACAGCGCAATTGCTCATTCTTGAATTTTTGATATTTCACACTCTTTTGGAGTGTATCCTAATTAAAAAAATTATATATTAAAACCAAAAACCAGAGTTGGCTACCTCATCCTCCTCCACCGCTGCTTCGACCTACACCGCTGCCTCCTTAAAGGGCTTCTGTCACCCCACAAAAGTCTTTTTTTTTTTTTTGGGCTAGTTACACTTCAACCCCGCTAGCTAAAACCCCCTTCATGACCAGGCCACTTTTTACACTTCTGCACTACACTACTTTCACCGTTTATCGCTCGGTCATGCAACTTACCACCCAAATGAATTTTACCTCCTTTTCTTCTCACTAATAGAGCTTTCATTTGGTGGTATTTCATTGCTGCTGACATTTTTACTTTTTTTGTTATTAATCGAAATTTTTTGGGGCAAACAAAATGGTTTGGGTAAAAGTTATAGCGTTTACAAACTATGGTACAAAAATGTGAATTTTCCGCTATTTGAAGCAGCTCTGACTTTCTAAGCACCTGTCATGTTTCCTGAGGTTCTACAATGCCCAAACAGTAGAAAACCCCCACAAATGACCCCATTTCGGAAAGTAGACACCCTAAGGTATTCGCTGATGGGCATAGTGAGTTCATAGAACTTTTTATTTTTTGTCACAAGTTAGGCTATGTTCACATCTGCGTTCAAGCTCTCCGTTCCTGTAGTCCGTCCGGAAGTAGAAAAAAAAATCTAAAAACGTATCCGTTCAACCTCCCATAGAAACTAATTGACGTATGTATGCATACGTTTGACTCTGTTAGTTGGTAATACGTTCGGAATACGTTTTTTCAGACGGAAAACAAAATCCTGCTTTCAGGATTTTTTTCTACGTTCAGAAAAGCGGATTCTTGACGGAGCGTCCATTCACGTTCATTGTAGTAAATGAGAAACGGATTGTTCAATTTTTATTTCGTTCCTAAAGTACGTTTTTTTTGTTGCTGAACATGCGCAGAACAAACAGGAACTTACAAACGAAGACAGGAAAACAAGGGAGTGTCATGTGACAGTCACGTGAGCGCTACTCCTCACCATTTCTGAAGGCTGATGTGCAAGTTGGAGAAAGTCTCAAGAAAAGGGTATGAATTGATGCAATTGAAAAGTATTTACTTCGATCATCTACTGGTGCATGCTATTTGGCTACTGGGGGCTAATATCTTGAAACTGTGGATGCTATTAGGCACATGGGGGATGTTATTAGTCTTTTGTGAGATGCTATTACGCTACTGGGACATGTTATTTGGCTACTGGGGGCAAATATTTTGAAACTGTGGATGCTATAAGGCTATGGGAGGATGCTATAAGGCTACTGGGGAATGCTATTATGCTACTGTTGAAGCCTGTTGGAGGATGCTATTGCGCAAGTGGGGGATGCTATTCGGCTACTGCGGGGGTGCTACTAGGCTACTGGGGGATGCTATAAGGCAATCTCGGAATGCTATAAGGCTACTGGGGGATGCTATAATGCTACTGGGGAATGCTATAAGGTTGATATAATTTTAATGACCAGAGGAGCAATTTTGTGTTTTGACTAATCCCTGTTTTTACCCTTGTTGCATCTTGTGCCAATGTGTATGTTGAAATATGTCTATAAGCTCTTGTCTATAATGTTTCCTGTAACGTTTTCAGATGTCTTCGCCTTCTCCTTCGGTTTGCAGTCGAAGTACCCCCTCCTTTCACATGCAGGTAAAAATCTTTAAATAAAATCTATTATTAATGATCCAAATAATAAATATGTTTGAACCACAATACATATTTATATATTTCAGGGACACTCCGACACTGAATCCTCTGCTGGCGAGGAATTGCGTTTTTCTCCTGAACCAATGGAGTCAGTAAGTGTGGAATGTTATATTTAGATTTTTTGGTTTCTACACATCCATAATTGGTACAATGGATATAAACTCGAAAGGTACATGATTTGCCAACACCGCAAAAGGATAGATAGGCCAATGTATTGGCAACAAGATTTGAAATAGTGTATATGGCATTTTGGTTGCTGCAGGGCAGGCAGATGGCAATTTTCACTGAATAGAAAACTGTGTTTGTTTTTCAGACACAGGAGGGTACACATTCAATAGAAAATCCGCGAAGTAGACGTCATAACGACGATGATGTGAGTATCTATACTTAGGTTCTCTAACTAAATCAATTTTCTTTTGTGATAACTATATTATTTATTAGGACCCAAACAGTCAAATTGAAAATCCATCACCTGTTCAAAAAAGAACTTCCAGGCGTGGTGGTCGCGGACAACGTGGTCGTGGCAGTCGTGGTGGACGTGTAGGCCGTGTGAGTAGGCACATGTGCTGTGATGTGAGCTGTCCACACTGCCCTCAGTATACAGTATCTTATATCACCTATAAGATAACGTGGCCATCATACCTCAAATTTTTTTTATTATTAGAACAAATGACCATGAGGATTGGAGACATTTGTTTTACCCAAACCAAAGTTTAAGTGTTGCTTATGCCATAATGGACATACCATGAACAGGGGCTACTCTCTTATAAAATAAAAAGCAATGACCCGCTCGCCAAGTCTATATCTTTATAGCCGTTCACACCCAAAGATCCAAATACAAGGAAACCCAAAAAAATTTATATTTTTTTATTAAAACAAAAGATGCAGTGGGCAGTGGTTGGCACATGCAACATATTCGCTATACAAGTTTTATCCAAAAGACTTAAGTGCTATTGGAATTGCAGGTAGCTTTTATAGGTAATGATAACATTTGTTTTAAACCAAATAGGGTAGACAGCAAGAATTGGACGAGGAAGATAGGCAATTTCTCCCAATCATAAACTGTGAACTGCTAATACAGCTAGTAGAAGCAAGGCCAGCTCTATGGGACCAAACAGACCCCAAGCACTCGGACCACAACACGACTCGTCGACAATGGCAAGAGGTCTATGCCAATTTGGTTCCCACATGGAACGATTTGAGTCGTCAGGCTAAAAAAAATTGTGGTACATTAATTTCATTCCTTTTGTTAAATCATTTGGTTTTAGAAGATTTGATAGTGATGTTTCTAGTTGGAAGAATAGTGAAGTGAGCATAAGTTTTCTGTTTGGAAAACTTTGTTTCAACAACTGATACAGCCAATTCAGGTACCGGGCAAAATAACAGTTAAATACAATGCAGAATTTTGGACTGCCTGGGGCAACAGTTTTTTATGCAATCCGATGTCAACAGAAAAGAATATATATAGCATTATATACGGTTATTAAAATTGTTCTTTATTTTCTAGCTGAAATCATATCAACACGCTGGAGGTCAATACGCGATAGGTTTATGCGTGACCTCAATCATGAACGAACGGCGCCAAGTGGTTCGGGTACTTCTCGGAGGAAACCTTACCAATATGCACCACATCTTCAATTTCTTCAACGTTGTTTTCAGCAGCGCATGTGAGTTAAATTTCCTAAAGAGAAGCCAAAAAAAAATTATGAATATAGAAATTATACCTTTTATTTCCCTATCTATTTTAGGACTCATTCAAGCACACTCCCTCCTGAAGCAGAACCTGTTGAACATGAGGACTCAACCGAACAATTGTCTGGACGATCTACCGATCAAACTTCATTACCATCTCAGTCACAGGATTCTGCTCTGGAGTCGCGCGGCCGGCAAACTGAGACATGTGCTCAGATTGAAGATACTCGACAGTTCATTTCTTCTGCCTTTGACAGAGTTTTAAGTAGGCCGAGGCCACTTCGAAGACCACATAGAGTCTTTGAGGATCTTGCACTGATCTTCCGAGATTGTTTATTAAAAATAGAGGAGGAGCAAACTCGGTATAAGCAAGAGTTAACTTCCATGATCAATCATGTCGAGGTAGTTTGTCGTCCAGAACCCCTTAACCATAATCAGCAGTTTCTCTTAACGTTAAGTCATTGGATGGACAACATGACTCCAGAGCAGAATTGTGATTGTCGAGTGACATTGATCAAAACTGTTTGGAATATTAAACACGCACCATCCTCTAATTTTGTTCCTCTGGCTCAGTCGTATCCACCAGCCACCTCCTACCCAACATCCATGACTTCTCCACCTGCTCACTCATACTCTGAGCCACATATCGCTCCCCAGTCACAAAACTTTCAACAGTCACAAAACTTTCAACAGTCACAAAACTTTCAACAGTCACAAAACTTAGCCCTATCCCAAAACTTTAGCCACTCCCAAAACTTTCCCCCATCCAAAACTTTACCTACGTACCACAACTTCCCACAGGCCCAAAACGTAGGCACTGCACAAAACTTTCCAGCTTTACAGAACTTTCCATCAACATCCCACATCTTTATTCCATCCCAAAGCCATCCACCGTCCCAAAGACAACCTACGTCCCACCAATACCCAACGGCTCACACATTTCCACCTTCTCAAAGCCATAGCACATCCGTCAGATATCAACCTGCATCAACCTTTCAAGAGACTTTAAGCCAATCTCAATCACAGCTACCTTCCTATGTCTCTGCACAAACACCTTTCCAATCCAACAACACTGGAAGTTCCCAAACACGTCTACAGACACCAAGTCCAGATGTGATTTCTATGTCAACTCCAAATAAAATCTCCATAAACGAAGGTGTTTCCACCTCCGTTTTTCCCACTCCAACCACTTTTACTACCCCTTTCTCAAACAAATCTGTTCCATACCAATCTGATACTGATTCATATTCCCTTCATACCCCACAACATCAACAACAGGGTGAATATGTCAGACCACAACATTCGTTCATGCAATCACTTCTAGACCAAAGTGCAGAAGATGCTGGGTCCCCAACTGCAGCCCCAGGAAAGGCTCCATTCACTCAACCACCACCCTAGTTAACAAAATATATATTATGTTTTAAAGTTTATAAATGAGTACCTCACAAGGTTTATATTGACCACTGTGTCAATTTGTTGAAGTTTATAAATAAGTACCTCACAAGGTTTATATTGACCACTGTGTCAATTTTTGGAAGTTTATAAATAAGTACCTCACAAGGTTTATATTGACCGCTGTGTCAATTTTTGCACTTTAATGATGTTGAACTTGAAAGATTTTATATGTTTTATACTTTTATATTATTAGATTAATAAGGATGTTTCAGATACGTGTGTAATTATTGTGCACTTATCAGCTTTCAGAAGCCGATACAAGCTGCTAAATATAGGCAGGTGGTTTGATTTCCTCGTTCGGACGTTTAGATTTTCAAGAACTAACATGATAATCATAGCAGATTGGACCCTAAAAAGAGTAATTGGCCTTATTATTCATGATTTCTTTATCTCCTGCCCAAGGTGCTGATGACTTACAGTTTTCCAACTAGTCTTTTTTCCTTATATTAAGGAGAAAAATGCCATTCATCAGCACATGGGTCAGAGACACAGAGATTAGCTACCATGACTAGACTCAGATTGGTTCAACTCTTTTACAGGTAATGGACTGCAATGATTATGATGATAGTTCTTGTTTACCACTTGTGAGTGAGTGACACAGTACACAAATCTATATACTGTCACTTATTCACCACCTTGCGTGGTCTGCACAAAGCTGATGACTTTTTCAGTCTCCCACCTGTTGTTCCATTGCTATTGTCTCGCTATCGTGATCCTCCATTGTACACTTGCTTGAAAACAATGCAAATACAATAATAGAAATGGCATATGTCATTACTATTTTCTTTGATATAATGTCTCATGCACAAGACTGAACACACTCAGAGACATGGTGTTTGTCAAAAAAAAATTGTACCTGCTGATGTAATTTAAAGGGGTACTGGAGGACACACCATCAGTGATTACACTGATTCTTTGCATGTTGTGCCACCCACATGGCTGTAGTCTAGCACTTTTTACATCATATTGATGATGCACAGTAGCCCTGTGTTTGGTGCATAGCAGCATTGAAATAACTGATAATGTGCACTTCCATTTGCATGATTCATGTCACCATATAACTTCTTGCCCGCTCAAGGAAGACATGTCTCGCGGTGCATACTGTAGTGTGATTATTCTGAACTTGGTATGATGATGCTATCACATAGCATGTGCAATCATGAGAATGGTGTACACTTCAGTCACAGATAGAACAACTTTTTCACAATGGACATTTTGTTATTCCTACATGTACGGTAGAGCTTATCCTTTTCTTATGTGAATTCTAGTTCCATTGTGTTGAGCTACGTGCTTGTATGGAAGTTTATTTGTAAACTTATGCAAATGATTATTAAAATATAAAAATATGTTTAAAAAAAAGTATTTATCTAAATAAATACTCTTATAATTTCAAATATTCTTTGTCAGTGGTTTTCATACTTTCAAGACTCAAAACGACAAACAAGGGATATGGAGATGCTTGGAGAGGCTTACCTTTTGCTGAATCCAAGGCAATAAATGTAGGTAGACCGATACATCATGGTTGACTCAACAATAAACAACAATATATTAAGAAGAAACAATAAAATAAACTATTATGTACATAACTAATTACAATTTTAAACTGTACATATTTAATAAACAAACAGTAACAAACAATAGAGAATATTTGTTCAAATATGTTCATCCTGCCAATGCACAGATCCAGCTGAAGAAATGAAATATTCTGCAAATTGATCGCGCATGCGACTCACAGCAACTGTTGATCTTAGGCCAGTTTCTATGTTATCTCCTGGTGGATTTAATGACAGTGGCTCCGTAGGCAAAGGCTCTTTGGTCAGTACATAATTGTGCAACACAACGCATGCTTTTATGACATCATCCACAGTATCTGTTTTCAATTGTATTGGACGAGTGAATATTCGCCATTTTGCAGTCAATATGCCAAAAGCACACTCGACCATTCTTCTTGCTCGAGTCAGTCTGTAATTGAACACTCTTTTGCGATAGTCTAGACCACGGCTGGCATATGGCTTCAGTAAATTTCCACACATTTGGAAAGCTTCATCTCCGACTAGAACAAATGGAAGTGCAGGGTTTGTAGTACCTGGTAAAGGCCTGGGCTCTGGTATACCAAAGTTTCCGGAGTACAGCCTTTTTCCCATATTAGAATTTTTAAAAACACGTGAGTCATTTGTTCGTCCAAAAGCTCCAATATCAACAGCCACAAATTTGTAATTTGCATCAACAATTGCCATTAGGATCACAGAAAAATACTTTTTATAGTTAAAAAAGGAGGATCCACTACGTGGGGGCTTCAAGAGCCTCACATGCTTCCCATCCACTGCACCAATACAATTGGGAAACTGTGTCACCTCATAAAACTTGTCGGCTATGCTGATCCACTGTTGGCAAGTAGGATGGGGAAGAAATTCTTCACGCAGAAGATTCCAAATTGCCCGGCAGGTATCTTTAACAATGTAAGATATTGTAGATTTCCCTAGTCGAAATTGAAAATGAAGACTGGAAAAACTTTCACCACTAGCCAGAAACCTACAAAAAAATAAAATAAAATTTAACATAATTGTTACACAAATACTATTCACAATAAAAAAAACTGCAGCAAAACAACTTTTTGGATTGTCCCACAAGCATTAATTCAAGATCCTTCACAGCAAACAGATCAACATTACCTAGCGGTTGAACGGAAAATGGTATCAAATTTGGATGCATTTACATATTTTAGGTAACTACTATATTTAAAAACTTTTCTCTTGAGATTAATCATATACTCACAATAATAATAAAAACAAAAAGGCTCTGAAACACAGTAGAAGCAATAATGGAAAGTTGTACCATACATACCGCAGAGTGACCATGAGTCGTTCTTCTGGAGTTACACTCCGACGAAATTTTGTATCCTTCCGTCTCAATCGGCGACGTAAACGTTGGGAAAGGTCATCAAAGCTTGCGACACTTACACGGAGATATTCTGCAAATTTGACAGGGTGTTTTCGGAGTTCTTGATAAAGGGTCGAATATACACCTCGTGTCATTCGGCATGATGTAATGGGCTGCACCCAATATCGCCGTCTCCTTTTCATGGATGACATTCGCATCTTTCGAAGTTTCCATATCATATAGTCCACAGAAAAAAGGACATGAGCAGGCAGCATTGTTCCTCTTCCAGCAATTGGATGTCACAATATGGCACAATTTTTATATAGCATGCAGATAGGGGAGGGACAACTGAAAAAAAAAAAAAGGAAAAAAACGGATCCGTTATCTGAGTAACTAAACGGATTGAACGGACATTAACTGACATTTTTAATCCGTTTATTAACGTATCCGTTAGATGGTATCCGTTTAAAAACGTAGCAAAATATGTCCGTTACGTTCCGTTATGAATGAATCCGTTTCAATTTTGAAACGGACGCAAGTCAGAACGGAAAGCCGAACGGAGGACTGAACGCTGATGTGAACGAGGCCTTAGCGGAATATGATGATTTTTATTTAAATTTTTTTTTTTCTTACAAAGTCTCATATTCCACTAACTTGCGACAAAAAATAAAAAATTCTAGGAACTCGCCATGCCCCTCACGGAATACCTTGGGGTGTCTTCTTTCCAAAATGGGGTCACTTGTGGGGTAGTTATACTGCCCTGGCAATTTAGGGGCCCAAATGTGTGAGAAGTACTTTGCAATCAAAATGTGTAAAAAATGGCCTACGAAATCCGAAAGGTGCACTTTGGAATGTGTGCCCCTTTGCCCACCTTGGCTGCAAAAAAGTGTCACACATGTGGTATCGCCGTACTCAGGAGAAGTTGGGGAATGTGTTTTGGGGTGTCATTTTACATATACCCATGCTGGGTGAGAGAAATATCTTGGCAAAAGACAACTTTTCCCATTTTTTTATACAAAGTTGGCATTTGACCAAGATATTTTTCTCACCCAGCATGGGTATATGTAAAATGACACCCCAAAACACATTCCCCAACTTCTCCTGAGTACGGCGATACCAGATGCGTGACACTTTTTTGCAGCCTAGATGCGCAAAGGTGCCCAAATTCCTTTTAGGAGGGCATTTTTAGACATTTGGATCCCAGACTTCTCACACTTTCGGGCCCCTAAAAAGCCAGGGCAGTATAAATACCCCACATGTGACCCCACTTTGGAAAGAAGACACCCCAAGGTATTCAATGAGGGGCCTGGCGAGGTCATAGAATTATTATTTTTTTGCATAAGTTAGCGGAAATTGATTTTTTTTGTTGTTTTTTTCTCACAAAGTCTCACTTTCCGCTAACTTAAGACAAAAATTTCAATCTTTCATGGACTCAATATGCCCCTCACGGAATACCTTGGGGTGTCTTCTTTCCGAAATGGGGTCACATGTGGGGTATTTATACTGCCCTGGCTTTTTAGGGGCGCTAAAGCGTGAGAAGTCTGGAATATAAATGTCTAAAAATGTTTACGCATTTGGATTCCGTGAGGGGTATGGTGAGTTCATGTGAGATTTTATTTTTTTACACAAGTTAGTGGAATATGAGACTTAGTAAGAAAAAACAAACAAAAAAAATATATATTTCCGCTAACTTGGGCCAAAAAAATGTCTGAATGGAGCCTTACGGGGGGGGGGGGGGGGTGATCAATGACAGGGGGGTGATCAATGACAGGGGGGTGATCACCCATATAGACTCCCTGATCACCTCCATCATTGATCACCCCCCTGTAAGGCTCCATTCAGACGTCCGCATGTGTTTTGCGGATCCGATCCATGTATCCATGGATCCGTAAAAATCATACGGACGTCTGAATGGAGCCTTACCAGGGGGGTGATCAATGACAGGGGGGTGATCACCCATATAGACTCCCTGATCACCCCCCTGTCATTGATCACCCCCCTAGTAAGGCTCCATTCAGACGTCCGTATTATTTTTACGGATCCATGGATCGGATCCGCAAAACACATGCGGATGTCTGAATGGAGCCTTACAGGGGGGTGATCAATGACAGGGGGTGAGACCTGGCGCTTTACTTGTCTGCCCTTTGGTCTCTCCTCTGCCCCTTGGGGTTTTACCAAACTCCTACGGCCGGTTGTGGCCTGGCTTCGGGCCAGGGGTGTCCGTCTCATTGTGTATTTGGACGACATTCTGCTAATGGCCCGGAGCAAGGACTTGCTCCTGTCTCACCTTCGTTGGGCGACAGACCTCCTTTTGCAACTGGGGTTCCTGATCAATTGGGAGAAATCTTGCCTGTTACCGTCCAGGCGCATGGAGTTCCTGGGTTTCCTGGTGGATTCAGAGTCCGAGTCTCTCAGCCTCCCGTTGGAGAAGGTGCGCGCCATTCGCAAGGAGTTGCAACGAACTTTACGGCGCCCCCAGGTTTCCCTGCGACAGTTGGCCCGCATAATTGGCCTCCTTTCAGCATCCATACAGGCGGTTTTTCCTGCACCCCTCCACTATCGGGCTCTTCAACGCTTGAAGATCGCCCACCTTCGGGGGGGTGCCTCTTATGCGGATGTCGTCTCGTTGGATGTAGAGACTCGGGACGAGCTCTCCTAGTGGATCCACAACCTGTCGGCCTGGAACGGCAGGGCCATTTTCGGATCTCGCCCGGAGTTCACGGTAGACTCCGATGCCAGCCTTCTTGGTTGGGGTGCCCACTGCGACGGGGTGTCCATGGGGGGGTCTTTGGTCCCAGGAGGAATCCAGCCTCCATATCAATGCCCTGGAGTTGCTAGCCGGGTCCTTTGCGATCCGGAGTTTCACATGCGACAAGGTGAATGTTTGCATTCGCCTCCGGATGGACAACGTGTCCGCCGCGAGGTATGTCAATCACTTGGGCGGCACTCGTTCCGCCTTGCTAGCACTATTGGCGAAGGATTTTTGGAACTATTGTTTCTCCAAGAATCTGGTGGTCCGGGCAGACTATCTTCCGGGCCTCCACAACACTGAGGCGGATTGGAGCTCTCGCCATTGGGCGGACTCCAGCGATTGGAAGCTCAACGTGGAAGTTTTCTGCGGTATCTGCTCTCTGTGGGGTTCCCCGTCGATCAACATTTTTGCATCCCGGCTCAATGCCCAACTCCCGCGTTTCTTCAGCTGGAGGCCGGATCCCGCGGCGGAGGCTGTGGATGCGTTTCTCCAGGACTGGTCCAGCGAGCTCCTGTATGCCTTTCCTCCCTTTGCTCTCATTCCCAGAGTTCTCCTTCAGGTCAGGTACCAGTCGGCCGAAATGGTGTTGGTGACCCCGCTTTGGAGGTCTCAGGCCTGGTTCCCTCAGCTCCTCGAGCTGACGGTGGATGTCCCCAGGTTGTTGCCGGCCCTTCCGGACCTGGTTTTGGGCCCCCTCGGTCAACTTCACCCGCTTCTGACGGGGGGATCCCTATTTCTCCTGGCCTGGAGGATCTCTGGATCTCCGGAGAACTCCAGGGTCTTCCGGGCTCGACTACACGCCTACTGGCCAACGCTTGGGCCCCTGGCACTAGACGCGCATATCGTTCCGCCTGGAAGTCTTGGGCTGGTTGGTGCATGGGAAGGGACTTGGATCCCATATCAGCACCTGTTTCAACCGTCCTTAATTTCTTGACGGCCTTGTTTGAGGAGGGCCGGGCTTATCGGACCATCAATGTTTATCGGTCTGCCATTTCTTCTTCCCACCAGGGTTTTGGGGGTCGTCCGGTCGGGCAACATCCTCTTGTGTGCCGTCTTTTGAAGGGCGCACGGCTATCTCGTCCCCCTAAGCCTAAGTATTCTTCCACCTGGGACGTGTCATTGGTTCTGTCACTTTTCTCGTCCTGGCCTTCTAATTCGGAGCTTTCCTTGCGCCACCTTTCGGCCAAGCTGGTCTCCCTGCTGTGTTTAGTGTCTTGCAGATGGGTTTCCGACGTCCAGGCTCTGGACATTTCGGCTAGGTCTTTTACGCCCGAGGGGGTGTCCTTTTTAGTTTCTAGGCGCACAAAATCCTCCTCTCGCACTATCTCTTACCCGACGTTTGCGGCCAGGCCTGACTTGTGTCCGGTCGCTTGCCTTCGCGAATATGAGGTTAGAACTCGAGCTCACCGCTCTCCCACCTGTCCGAATCTTTTTCTGGCGCGCCCCCTTTGCCCCTGTTTCTTCCACCACTTTGGCTCGTTGGGTCAAGTGGGTGCTTTCGCTCGCTGGGGTGGACACTTCCACCTTCTTGGCTCATTCCACGCGCAGCGCTTCGGCCACTGCTATGTTGACTTCTGGGGCTAGGTTGCAGGATATCCTTAGGGCGGCCGATTGGTCGCGAGAATCTACATTCCGGGATTTCTATTTCCGCCCGTCTCCTCATGCGTTTTCTGCGGTGGTCATGCAGCTTTGAACTTGCAATACGAAGCCTCCGTGTCTGTTCTAAAATTGTGGGATTTTACTAGTTATACGACGTAAAGTCATGATTTTAGTAAGACACGGAGGCGAGTATTGCCCTCCCTATATTTTCTGCTCCCACCCTTGTTGGGTCTTGGGTATGGTAAGTACTTCTCTGCATGATGTATATGATTATTGCTGACTTTATCTGTATTACCGATTGCATGCCTGGCGTTTTTTCCTTCCCTAGTAGGACGGTGATGTTATTCTTTCTGTCTTACCGGTTGCATGCCTCAGAAATTCCTTCCTTAGCGGGATAGTGTCGAGTCACCGTGTCTCGTGTTTTTGCCTTAGGTTGATTCATCCGGAAGTTGCAGTTCCAGAAGTACCTCCAGGATTCGCAGTTCCAGTTGTTCCTTCGATTTCGCTGTCTGGCGGTTGGTTCTTTGTTGACAAGATGCTCCAGGACTGTTCGTGTTCCGGTTGATGCGGTCCAGTGTCTGACATGATGAGTGGAGTTCCGCGGTTCCAGGTTGTTGGTTCTTCCTGTTCGCTAGGAGGTGTTACAAGAAAGAGGAGGACTGTGGGTTGGAGCTGGCTCTTATACCGGCTAGTCCGGGGGAGTGGCTGGTTACCTGGGTTACAGGGGCACTTTTTTCTCTTCCTGTGTTTTGCTGCTATATTTTAGTAAAAAAAGAGAAAAGCAATACTCGCCTCCGTGTCTTACTAAAATCATGACTTTACGTCGTATAACTAGTAAAATCCCACAATTTTGCCTTATAGAAACCCCTGCTCTGCATAGGTGCCAGGGACTTAAATCTCAAAAATTCGTCTTTAATTGGCCCTTTCCTTCGATCCTTCTGCTTTAATAATTTGTCCCACATTTCCGCTTCATCCCATTGCAGCCATTGACCTCCCTTGGATGAGGTATCCCTTTCTCATGCTCCATCTCTGGCGTGGAACCCTGATTCGCCAATAACCGTGATCAAGATGGTAGGCGCAGAAAAGAACATCGAAAGTTGATAGAGAAGATATCCAAATGGATGGTGGACGTCACGGGGGCACCTCTGCATAGGTGACAGGAACATAAATTTAAAAAAATTTTACAAATTTTGCCGGACAGAAACCCCTGCTCTGCATAGGTGACAGGGAATAAAATTTCTGAAATTCTTCTTTAACCCCTTAAGGACACGGCCCTATTTCACCTTAAGGACCAGGCCATTTTTTGCAAATCTGACCAGTGTCACTTTAAGTGCTGATAACTTTAAAACACTTTGACTTATCCAGGCCATTCTGAGATTGTTTTTTCGTCACATAGTGTACTTCATGACACTGGTAAAATAAAGTAAAAAAAATATTTTTTTTGCATAATAAAATACCTAATTTACCAAAAATTTTGAAAAATTAGCAAATTTCAAAGTTTCAGTTTCTCTACTTCTGTAATACATAGTAATACCCCCAAAAATGGTGATGGCTTAACATTCCCCATATGTCTACTTCATGTTTGAATTATTTTGGGAATGATATTTTATTTTTTGGGGATGTTACAAGGCTTAGAAGTTTAGAAGCAAATCTTGAAATTTTTCAGAAATTTACAAAAACCCAATTTTTAGGGCCCACTACAGCTCTGAAGTCACTTTGCAAGGCTTACATAATAGAAACCGCCCAAAAATGACCCCATTCTATAAACTACACCCCTCAAGGTATTCAAAACTGATTTTACAAAACTTTGTTAACCCTTTAGGTGTTGCACAAGAGTTATTGGCAAATGGGGATGAAATTTGAGAATTTCATTTTTTTGCCTAATTTTCCATTTTAACCCTTTTTGTCCACTAACAAAGCAAGGGTTAACAGCCAAACAAGACTGTATCTTTATTGCCCTGACTCTGCTGTTTACAGAAACACCCCATATGTGGCCGTAAACTAGTGTACGGCCACACAGCGGGGCGTAGAGTGAAAGGTGCGCCGTATGGTTTTTGGAAGCCAGATTTTGCTGGACTGGTTTTTGGACACCATGTCCCATTTGAAGCCCCCTGATGCACCCCTAGAGTAGAAACTCCATAAAAGTGACCCCATCTAAGAAACTACACCCCTCAAGGTATTCAAAACTGATTTTACAAACTTTGTTAACCCTTTAGGTGTTGCACAAGATTTAATGGAAAATAGAGATACAATTTCAAAATTTCACTTTTTTTGCAGATTTTCCATTTTAATATTGTTTTTTCCAGTTACAAAGCAAGGGTTAACAGCCAAACAAAACTCATTATTTATGGCCCTGATTCTGTAGTTTACAGAAACACCCCATATGTGGTCGTAAACTGCTGTACGGGCACACGGCAGGGCGCAGAAGGAAAGGAATGCCATACGGTTTTTGGAAGGCAGATTTTGCTGGACTGTTTTTTTGACACCATGTCCCATTTGAAGCCCCCCTGATGCACCCCTAGAGTAGAAACTCCAAAAAAGTGACCCCATTTTAGAATGTAGGGAATAGGGTGGCAGTATTGTTGGTACTAGTTTAGGGTACATATGATATTTGGTTGCTCTATATTACACTTTTTGTGCGGCAAGGTAACAAGAAATAGCTTTTTTGTCACGTTTTCTTTTGTTATTTACAACATTCATCTGACAGGTTAGATCATGTGGTAATTTCATAGAGCAGGTTGTCACGGACGCGGCGAAACCTAATATGTATACAATTTTTTTATTTATGTAAGTTTTATACAATAACTTCATTTTTAAAACCAAAAAATTGTTTAGTGTCTCCATAGTCTAAGAGCCATAGTTTTTTCAGTTTTTGGGCGATTATCTTGAGTAGGGTCTAATTTTTTGCGGGATGAGATGACGGTTTGATTGGCACTATTTTGGGGTGCATATGACTTTTTGATCGCTTGCTATTACACTTTTTGTGACGTAAGATGGCAAAAAATTGCTTTTTTTACACCGTTTTTTTAATTTATTTTTTACGGTGGTCACCTGAGGGGTAAGGTCATGTGATATTTTATAGAGCCGGTCGATACGGACACGGCGATACCTAATATGTATACTTTATTTTTATTTATGTAAGTTTTACACAATGATTTTATTTTTGAAACAAAAAAAATCATGTTTTAGTGTTTCCATAGTCTAAGAGCCATAGTTTTTTCAGTTTTTGGACGATTATCTTGAGTAGGGTCTCATTTTTTGCGGGATGAGATGACGGTTTGATTGGTACTATTTTGGCGTACATGCGACTTTTTTGATCACTTTTATTACCTTTTTTGGGAAGTAAGGTGGGCAAAATATCAATTTTCTCATAGTTTTTATTTTTTTATTTTTATGGCGTTCACCGTGCAGGGGAAAGTAACATGACCGTTTTATAGATCAGGTCGTTACAGACGCGGCGATACCTAATATGTGTAGTGTATTTTATTTTTTTAATTTTTATTCAGTGATAAATGTTCTATTTTTTTATCTTAACTTTTTTCACTTTTTTTTTACATTTTTTTGACCCAGACACACTTGGTTCTTGAAGATCCAGTGGGTCTGATGTCTGTAAAATACAGTAAAGGACCCTATAGGGTTCTGCACTGTATTTTACTTACACTGAACAGATCTATGCTTTTAGCATAGATGTGTTCAGCACCATGGACAGCAGGACGCCTGAGTAGGCGTCCTGTTGCCATGGGAACCTTCCCCATCTGCCACAACTTCGCAGACGGGGAAGGGTAAGGACGGGGCTTCGGGGGGGCTGCCTGGGGGCTCTCTCCCTCTCCATCAGGGGGCTGCAAAGGCACAGCAGCCCCCCGATGGAGAGGGAGGGAGCTCCCTGACCGATGACAGTTAACTTTTTCCATATAGCGGTCCGTACGGACCGCGGTATGGAAAGGGTTAAACGGCTGACATTGCATCAACGATGTCAGCCGTTTATACCAGGGTGCCAGCAATGTGCTGGCACCCTGGTATACCCACTGTACACCAACGATTATTCAAGGGGAGGCGGGCGGAGGATCGCGGTCCCGCCTGCCGCACCGCCTGCCTCCCGCAATGCCCCCACCGCCTGCGACACCCCCCCTGCACTACCCGCCGCCATCAAATCGTGCAGGGGTGCAGGGGGGGGTGCAAAATCTCCAATTTAGACACTCTAAAGTTTCTGATCCCCGCGGTCAGGGACCGCTGGAATTATAAACTGCAAAAAGCGCAGCAAACCGCAGGTCTCAATTGACCTGCGGTTTGCTGCGATCGCCGACACGGGAGGGGTCACATGACCCCCCCCCCCCTGGCGTTATGACAGGATGCCCGGCTGAATGATTTCAGCCGGCATCCTGTTCAGATTAACCCCCGCGGCGCCGGAATTCCGATTTTAAGTCAGGACGTACCGGTACCTCCTGGGTCCTTAAGGACTTGGGAAATAGGGCGTACCGGTACGTCCTATGTCCTTAAGGGGTTAATTGATGCGTGCCACCTCCTTTCATTCAATGTTTAATTTTTAACAAGTTGTCCGACATTTGCGCTTCAATAGTTTGTCCCACATTTCCACTCTATCATATTTAATTTGAAACAATTAACCTCCCTTGGATGTGGTCTCTCTTTCTCAAGCTCCCTCTCCGGCGTGGAACCCTGATTCGCCACTAACTGTGATCAACATGGTAGGCGCAGAAAAGAACATCGAAAGTTGATAGAGCAGATATCCAATTGGATTGTGAACATCACGGGGACGTGCGACATGGTGGAGCAGTATGTTTGTACACACCTACACGAACTGACTGATGGTTCTGCCTCCTGCAACTTCTGGGTCTCCAAATTGGGCACATGGCCTGAGCTTGCCATTTACACCTTGGATGTGCTGGCCTGCCTTGCAGCCAGTGTATTGTCTAAACGTGTGTCTTGCACGATTGGAGGGGGTTATCACAGGTTATATTTCCCAAATTTTGGGGTGTACCCTAATTTAAACCCTAAAAAAGAAAAAAGAAATCCAACGCCTCCTCATCCAACGCCGATTCCACCTACACCGACACATTCACCGCCTCCTCAACCTCCTACTGCATATGGACCTCGTCCTCCTAGATCAAGATTATTATTTTTTATTTTTACGTATTTTATGTTATTTGAAGTCATTTCCCTATCCACAGATAATGCTCTTCACCACAACCCCAACGCCGAAATGCGCGTTGGGGTTGGCGCCATCCTGGAGGAGACACAGCATGGGTAATTGTCCAATGTTCATTATATCCATTATATTTATCAACTCTTTGCACATGCACTTTAATGAATGAGAATCATGTTGAATAATAATGGACTTGCATCCGTGGTACATCTCCTCCAGTGATGTCGTTTTTATCTCCTGCACTTTGTTTTTAATCATGTCTGTATTTAATCATGCAAACATATTGTGAGTTTTGTAATAAAGGATATAATCTGTATAAGCGGTCTGGCATTTTCTGTGTAGGTTATATATATATATATGATGGTTGCCATAGGCTTAATCAATCAATTACTTGGACAAGTAATCATCCCTTGGTTGGGGCAAATATCGGATGTTGAGTTTTATGTAGTATGTCACCTGGATCGTCCAGGCCGAGTTTTATGTAGTATGTCACCTGGATCGTCCAAGTTTAATGTTGTATGTCACCTGGATCGTCCAGGCCAAGTTAAATGTTGTATGTCACCTGGATCGTCCAGGCCAAGTTTAATGTAGTATGTCACCTGGATCGTCCAGGTTCAACTACCACTGATACCACATCACATTTGTCTTGCCTCTGGGTCACCCCAGGATGAGCTAAATGTTGGGTGACAACTGGACCTTCAAGTTAGCCATTGCTGTTTCCACGCCATATGTCATATTGAGTCCGCCACACCCCACTTCAGTCTATCCAGGCTCGGCTTTTAGTTAGGAGTCTCCCGTATGGTCAAGGGGTCTCACGGTCCTCATCCTATTCCCACGGTTACGTTATTCAGTTTACTTAATGTTTCCCCCAGATTCCTAGAAGTGTCTCCGGCCACTATCATTCTCAAAGCAGGCAAAGCCCCGCAAGGTAAGAAATACGCAACAAGGGTAATGGCACTGGTAGGTTCTATTCTTGCATATCCCAGTCTGTATATACTTTGTTAGTTCTTATTGTTGGTTTTTCTGTTAGCGGCAATCCAGATAGTCATTCGTCAAAGTCCGGTTCAGTTAAAGGCGGATCCACGATGTCACAGGTGTCCGACATAGAGGATAATGTCTCTACCCTAGGCTCATCGGTTTCGGTGAACCATCCCAAAACTAATTACCGAGCTAAACAAAAAAGGGATCCGGTATCCAGCATCTGCCAGAAAAGCAGAACTTTATAGACTACTAATGTCAGAGGCCGGGCCCTCAGGGGAACAAACTTCCCTTTCGCCAATCCAGCTTTCGTTGGCCCAACTCCAATCCTCCATTAGTGGCTTAGTTAGTTCTGTCTCAGACATCCAGTCCAGAGTTGAGGTCCTGGAAGTTCAGCCGTCAACATCCGGTCAAAGCCAGGCATCAGCACCAACTCTGCCCTCCCCACAGCCTCTCCCAGGTACTCACATACCTACCCCCAAAATTGCCCCATCCCACTTTCTGCCAGACAGTCTCAAAAAGGATATTGTGGCAGGGAGGCATATAAACTTAGCATCCATCCTTATAGCGTCCCAAGATGTTCCAGAAAATCGTGTGATTAATTGTGGGGATGTGTCGATAGTTATGAAAGCAAAAGACGCACGCCTTAATAGGAAGTTGACCATTCCTGAATTTATGCTAGCTTTCAGCATATACAGGGATGTGGTCTGTTCAGCCCAGCCAGATAGGAGGGAAGAACTGGATAGATACCTATATCGGGTCACAGACCTGGGTCAGAAATATGGTGGATCGGCTTTTTACGATTACCACCGATCCTTTTCCGCCAAAGCAGCAGCAGCGCTCTCTCAATTTCAGTTCGTCACTAATTGGGCGGAGATGGACATGGAACTATTCTGACGGCACTTTGCGGGTCTCCGGGCCCCCACCTGCTCGAATTGCCAATCCATATTTCACTCCACTGAATGGTGCCCGAACTCCAACTCTGCCATGCCGCAAGGGGCGTGGCCTGGTCCCTCCAGTACTCAGGGGAATTCTAGCACAGTTGACAAACTAGGCAGGCCCATAGTGTACCTCGGCAAGAGCCAATTATGTAATAATTTCAATCTGGGAAGTTGTGCCTTCAACGCGTGCTGAGCCCTACATATTTGTTCATTATGTTTTAGAGCCCACCCTCGTTCCTCGTGCCCCAGGAAGGCTTCTAAGCAGTTATGACTGCCCGACATCAATGTCGAACTGCTGTCGGTTCTCCTAAAAAATCATCCTGACCAAGTCTTCATAGACTTCTTGATCTCTGGCTTCCATGAGGGTTTTCATACAGGGATAATTGCTCTTCCTCAAGCTAATTGGGAGGGTCTTAACCTGCTGTCAGCTAGTCATGACGCAGATACGGTCGAGACACTGATCCAAGCAGAGGTCAATAAAGGTTTTTTGTTGGGCCCCTTCACTGGTATCCCTTTTCAGCACTGGCGCATTAACCCAATTGGTATAGTGTCCAAACAGTCGTCAAATAAAAAACGTCTAATTTACAACTTGTCTGCTCCACATGCTTCGTCCACTCCAAGCCTGAATTCACTGATTCCATCAGACGAGTACTCGATGAGATATTCTTCTATCGACCAGGCAGTTCAATTTATTTTGCTCTCAGGCAAGGGTTCTTGGCTCACGAAGGCAGACATAGCCGACGCTTTTAAGCTGCTGCCAATCCAGCCGCAGCTTTGGGGTTATTACGGCATCAGATGGTCCAATAAGTTTTACTTTGCAAACCGTCTCACTTTTGGCTGCAAAAGCAGTCCCTGGATTTTGACCAGCTAGCAGAGGCTCTCCACTGGATATTGGTTCACCATGGTGATTTGCCAATGGTCATCCACTATCTGGACGACTTCCTGATAGTCGAGAAGCAGCATCCCCACCCGGCCGGCCTAGCCATGTTGAAGGAAACCTTCAAACAATTACAGGTCCCGATAGCTCAGAATAAGACAGAAGGGCCAGCCACCCAGGTCACCTTCCTAGGTATCATTCTGGATACGGTCCGGATGGAAGCCAGGCTTCCAGCAGAGAAGTTAACCAAGATCCGAGCAGCCATAGCCAAAGTTGTGCTTGTAAATTCCATCACCAAAACGGAACTCCAGTCTCTTTTGGGGATGCTCAATTTTGCGACCAGGGTCATGCCTCAAGGCAAATCATTCATGTCAAGGTTGCTTCAGCTTCTTCCTGAAGCTCAGGATCAGGACAGCACCATTTCTCTAGATAGTCATGCCAGAGCAGATCTGTCCATGTGGAAGTCTTTTTTAACAAGCTGGAACGGCATTTCACTATTCATACCCCTCCGAACCTCGCTCTCACCCATTGTTTTTCCGGACGCAGCAGGGTCAGCCGGGTTTGCAGCTATTTTCGGTAACCACTGGCTGGCAGATCAGTGGCCCCCAGAGCTGAGCTCAGATACAGAAGCTTTAAAATCATCCCCCCTCATAGAGCTTTATCCAATAGTAGCAGCTGCTCAAGTCTGGGGCGAACAGTGGGCCAACTTCTCCGTCCTGTTTGTCACGGATAGCCAGGCATTAGTTGACATCCTTGACAAACAAAGAGCTAAATCACCCAAAATCATGTCATTGCTGAGCAGACTAGTATGGTTATCCCTCTCTTTCAATTTCCGTTTTTGAGAGGATAAACCGGTTTAGTCAACATAGTGTACTTGTCTTTTTGCCCTCTCCAGGCCTACCCACGCCCGTGGCTCCCGGCACAACTCAGCTATAGTTCAGGTTCGGCATGCCTTACCCATGTCAAAGACGCGTTCAGCCCTGCCCATAAGTATTAAGACTGATGTCAGCCTGTATTTGTGGGCAGGGCGTCAGTACCCTATATATACCTGCCAATCCCTTTCCTTCGGTGGTGTGTCTCACTTACCCCTCCCTCCCACCCCTTTCTTCACACACTCCAATAGGGTACGCCCTCTCCAGGCCTACCCACGCCCGTGGCTCCCAGCACAACTCAGCCATAGTTCAGGTTCGGCATGCCTTACCCACGTCCAAGACGCGTTCAGCCCTGCCCATAAATATATATACGCACTGCACTGTTGCAGTTATTTCTGGTGAAAGCTTATAGGGGCGTATTACAATAAAAAAAAGAAAATCTATATGCACTGCACTGTTGCAGTTATTTCTGGAGAAAGCGTATAGTGGCGTATTTCAGTAAAAAAATAAAAATATCTATGCACTGCATTGTTGCAGTTACTTCTGGTGATAGTGTATAGGGGTGTATGTCAGTACTACAATAAAAATTATATTCTCAGTGCATTTCTGCAGTTAATTCTGGTGAAAGCGTATATTGGCCTATTTCAGTCCAACAAGAAAAATATATGCCTAAGTTCACTTCTGCAGTTATTTCTGTTGAAAGCGTATAGTGGCCTATTTAAGTACAAAAATATATTCTCAGTTCACGTCGGCGATTATATGTGTTGAAACCATGGCTGGGAGTCAGCAGGGTGGCAGCAGTGGGAGGTCGGGAGCCAAATGTGCCTGGGGTAGAGTACCTGCTTCTCAGCAGCCTATCTACCCGTAATGTAGTGGTGCAACGGTTCACGGAAGAAGTAGCGGTAGCAGTCAGTCAGTGTGGAGGTTATAAGTGTTATTTTGTATTTCATGTACAAAATAAAATACATTCTCAGTTCACGCCGGTGGTTATATGTGTTGAAAGCGTTTAGTGGCCTATTTCAGTACAAAAAGAAAAATACATTTTCAGTTCACGTCGGCAGTTATATGTTGTAAAAAGCATTTAGTGGCCTATTTCAGTACAAAAAGAAAAATACATTCTCAGTTTACGTCGTCTGCGATTATATGTATTGAAAGCGTTTAGTGGCCTATTTCAGTACAAACAGAAAAATACATTCTCAGTTCACGTTGGCAGTTATATGTGTTGAAAGCATGGCTGGGGTTCAGCAGGGTGGCAGCAGTGGGAGGTCAGGAGTCAAACGTGCCCAGGGTAAAGCAACTGCTTCACAGCAGCCTACCTACCCGGGAAGTAGTGGTGCAGGGGTTCACGGAAGTAGCGGCAGTAGCAGTCAGTTAGTGCAGAGGTTATATGTGGTAAAATCTTTATTGAAGTGTTTCGGTCGAAAAAACAAAATTTATTCAGCAGTCAGTGCTGCTGTTATATGCGGTTAAATCTCCATCATGTCTCCATTATAAATCTGCAGCATGGGGTCCCCATGTTGCATCTACACACTTTCAAAATAATCCTTTGATGACTGGGACGCTCAATGACCTTCCCTGGAGCTGCTGTCGGGAGCAGCGGTACATTTCTGAGACGTCCGTATAGTGCAGGGGGAATTCGAAGACCCCTTCCATCTCCGTGCTCCGTTATATGTGGTAAAATCTTTATTGAAGTATTTTGGAGGAAAATAAATAAATTTTATTCAGCGTTCAGCGCTGCACTTATATGCGTTAGAATCTTTTGTGACTTATTTCGGTGGGTAAAAAAAAATTTGTATTGAGCGTTAAGCGCTGCACTTATATGCGTTAAAATTTTTTGTAAATTATTTAGGTGAAAAAACAAATTTATACCTCCTCCATTAACTTCCTCCTCTCTTCATTCTCATCCTCAGCACACACACACTGAATTGACCCCCCCTCCAGCTATATATATAAAAATGGTGCACTACCAGCACCACCTAGGGTCGAAGAAAGGTAAATTACACTGCCAGCCTGTTAAAGGGAATTACAGCATGATACCACAATACATATGATATGACATTTAGCAACAGTTTAAAGCGCCCACATATAGCACATGGTGGGATACTGCATCAAGATGAATTAAGCGTGGATCAGCAATCATTTTCACACACCAATGCCTGATGCATCAGACTAGATCATCCATGATGCCACACCAACAATTTGACAAGAGAGACCGGTTTCTTCTGGCTACCTGCCTCACCTACTATTCTGATGCCACACATCTGATGCCAAGTGCTCCTTCTTTCACCCACCATCTTCAGCGGGTATTGCCACCAACCTCCACAGTATGTCAACTTGCCACTCTGTGGCCTCCTTATGCTGCCGCCACCTCCAGACTCTGTCGTTGTGCTGCTCTGTGGTCTACTCATGCTGCTGCAACTTCCACACTGTCATTGTGCCACTCTGTGGCTTACTCCTGATGCAGCTGCTGCTGCCGCCACCTCCAGACTTTGTCATTATGCCACTCGGTGGCCTTCTCCTAATGCTGCTGCTGCTGCCACCTACAGGCTCTGTCATTGTCCACTCTATGGCCTACTCATGCTCCCGCCACCTCCAGAGTCTGTCATTGTGCCGCTCTGTGGTCTCCTCATGCTGCTCCCACCTCCAGACTCTATCATTGTGCCGCTCTGTGGCCTTCTCCTAATGCTGCTGCTGCCGCCACCTACAGGCTCTGTCATTGTGCCACTCTATGGCCTACTCATGCTGCCGCCACCTCCAGGCTCTAGGTCTGTGGTCTTCTCATGCTGCTGGCACCTCTAGACTCTGTCATTGAGCCGCTCTGTGGTCTCCTCATGCTGCCGCCACCTACAGACTCTGTCATTGTGCCACTTGGTGGCCTCCTCATGTTGCTTTCACCTCACCACTATGTCATAAGTCCACTCTGTGGACTTCTCATGCTGTTCCCACCCTCCTGTCACGGCTGTTTAAGGGTAACAAGAGCATACACAGTAAAAGGAGCTACTGACCGGACCCAAACTAGGGAAGAGAAAGGGTGACCCCTGTCAGACCCTCAACACTCTCCCTATGCTGCTAAAGCACATGCCCGGATCCATGTGGTGGAACAAGGCATGCCCGCGTGCCTAAGACTGATGAGCCCTGTAACCCCTACACTAGTGGAAGGGGCACGGCCACTGATGCCCTGCTCAGAATATGGAGGGAACCGTGGCCACCTCAGATCCAGTCAGAAAATCACCAGGAACACAACAATGTCTGCACACTTAGCTGATGGAGCTGCAGCCGCAGAGAAGACGGATCCAAGGGCCGCTGGCAATATCCGGGGTGCTTGCAGCAACAGAACACCGGTCCAGAGAAGTAATAGCTTAACAAGAGAAGATACTCAAGGCAGAGCTACAACTGAAAAGAGAAATACAATCCATGCTCTGCAATAGGAGGAGGGGTGATTTAAAGGCAGGGAAATCAAACGCAGGAGGGACAGCTGGGAGTAAAGACCTCATCACAGGGGCGGAGAAACAGAACAGTGAGAACACCTCCAAACTCTAAGTGACATCATCACAGGGGTGGAGACACAGAGCTGTGAGAACGTCTCAAAGCTCTGGTAGTGACACCTCCCCACTTCATGACTGGTCCACTATTTTGGCTTTCAGCCTGGCTGACATCATCATTTATTTGACACTTCTTCTGATCTGTCAGAAGGAAGGAAAGATGAGATGCACAACAGATCTTGTCTGTTTAGCCGCTTTAAAGCCTGTATGGTCCCATCAGAATTGGCTTATGGTTTGGTAGCCAAAAGCAGGAGTGGGTAGAAAACACAGAAGACATGCAAATATTCCATTCACGTGTCATCTCTGCTTTAGATCCACTCCGGGTTTCTTTTGCCTTTAGTAATACTGATGGATTATTGAGCAAATGCTGACCGAGTGAAGGCAAATGCTCTACGGACAGGATCCGTTTTTTCTGGGTAATTGTTCTGATGGATCAGATAATGGGGAAAATGAATCAGGGACGTCAACACAAACTTACTGCTGACACCCTCTCCACTCTGTCAGGGGGGCTCTACTTGTACAAGCGTTTAATAGAGCAGGTACTGTAGACATCTATGTGGAATCAGCTGACGACAGTGTAAAAGGAGTGTGCTTATTCTTGACACTAACATCTACCTGTAAGGCTGAGTTGATACTTGAGTTATTTGGTAAGTTTTGGCCCTGTGACCGCCTAAATAAGGGAAGTATGCAGTGATTCTAAGAGCGACTCCTGTCACCAGCATGTCATACGGACTCACAGTATTATTTCACTACCAAAGCAGACCCCCTATGCGTGTTACTGCAAGGCACAGTGTTCTACACCACTATACAGGCTCTCAGCAGCCAGGAAATAGCTGTTTTTTAACGCGATGCCTTGAATAAATTCGGATTGAATCACATTTTTGAAAAATTCGCTCATCTCTAGCCAGGGGGAAAGCTGTATCATGAGTTGCAGAGATTCCTCAGCAAATTCTTGCCTGACTGCAAGCTGAACAAATGTGCCATGCTGCTGCTTGGGCTGCTGAAGCTCTTTAACAAACTTGGGCCTGTTTTATTTCAGATAAGATAGGTGGTTCCCAGAAGTGCAGGGACTCCTGCCCAAAACCAGGCCAGAAGGCAAACTGATAGAGCACATTATGTTGTTCAGAATACTAATGAGTGGTCTTTCATGTCAAACAATAGCCTATAACTCAAATAGCTTGACTGTGATTGGCAAAATGGAAATTCCATGCACTTTCTGTAGTAAGTTAAAGTTTTTCAAGGAGGCACCTGGTATGTTCTACTCTGGAGGCAAGGTACAGATAACAGACTTGCAAACTTCTTCGGAGCCACTCAGTGATGTTGCAGGAGCAGCAGTTTTTATTCTGCGAATTCCACTGATTAACTTGGTTAAAACAATATCTTTTAAATGATTACAGTTTCCAATTTAGGCTACTTTCACACTTGCGGCAGGACTGATCCGACAGGCTGTTCACCATGTCGGATCCGTCCTTCCGCTATTTCGCCGTGCCGCCGGACCGCCGCTCCGTCCCCATTGACTATAATGGGGACGGGGGCGGAGCTCCGGCACAGCACGGCGGTGAACAGCAAAAGCTGCCGGACTAAAAAGTCGGACATGCAGGACTTTTTAGTCTGGCGGCTTTCGCCGTGCTGAGCCGGAGCTCCACCCCCGTCCCCATTATAGTCAATGGGGACGGAGCGGCGGTCCGGCGGCACGGAGAAATAGCGGAAGGACCGATCCGACATGGTGAACAGCCTGTCGGATCCGTCCTGCCGCAAGTGTGAAAGTAGCCTAAGCTATGATTTGTAGTGAAGATAAATAAAGTCCAAGACCAATCATTGCTGGCTGGCATAAATATGGACTTTTGCATGCTGCCTGCTCAAAAGCTGGATCAGGTAAAAATCTTTGTCTATGCATGTGACAAAAAAACTGCCAATATTGTTTTTAGAGATTTATGACTCCATCTCCTACCAGTCTAGCTGTTTGGTGTTTAGGAGGTAGTGTATAACTGCTTCCTAAACACCCAAAAAAAAAAAAACAGGACATGATTTGGCCTCCAATGAACACACAAGCAGACACTGTATACTCAGGCAGAGCTGGGTACTTTCTCTACTATAGTACATAATCTTATGCAGAACATTTAATCCCTAAATAAAACAATGGATGCAAAAAGTTAATACTGTATTCATAATTATTGATATTTCATAAATGTACTTAATCATGTCCCTATTTTTCCTAGAAATTGACCCCAATATATTATATCATTGAAACTGACACTGGCTTTGACAGTCAATTGCAAAATGTTTCAGAAAAAAATAGGTAAAACTGAGAGCATCTTTTCTTAAAGGGGTTGTCCAAGTTAAAAAATTTTAATGGGCAGGGAAGTTGTATATGATAAAATAAGCTTATACTCACCTCTTCAAACATCTTGCGATCCAGTGCACTATTGCTCTCCAAAGGGCTTTACTTACATGACTGCAGTGCATCCCCATATCCCACACATGACCATGGCAGTCAATGAATGTTGTAGTAGTCATCACTATGATGTACATATGATGTCACTGCTGCAGTGGCTGTGATGGTTGGAGCGGTGGCGCTTTCCCTGCCATTTAACTTTTTGATTAGTGTAAGGTAAGATGCTCTAATTGAGTCACTGCAGAGGCATTCTCTCTGGTCTCAGTGATGGTCTGACTGAGTGAGTTAAACAAGATTCTTTGTTGTGCTAAAAGTCCAAACAATGGAGGACGTTAAAGGGGTTTTCTGGGAGTTTAATATTGATGGCTTATCCTCAGGATAACTCATCAATATCTGACCAGTGGGGGTTTATACTGCTTGTCGACAGGGATGTCGGGAGTCAGACCGCCACTGATCAGATATTGATCACCTATCCTGAGGATGGGTCATCAATATTAACCTCTTGGAAAAAACCCTTTAAACAGTCAGGAAGTAGAGTACATGAAGTGACTTCAAAACATGATATCAAGAAAACCATCTATACACACAAAATTTGGTGGCAATGTTCCTTTCACTTGGACTAACTATTTAGCTCAGACCATTCTTAACAAACTTTTTTTTATATGGTAAAACATATAGCCAGTTATATACCAGCTTTTGTGATCTCAACTAAGTCTCAACTAATTTTTCCTAGACTAAAACTAGTTCCTTCAGTGCAGTGGATTAGAGAATACTCTATAAGAACCCCAAGCAACGTTCAAAGAAAATGGTGAAAAACAGATTAGTTCATACATATTTGGTAAAGAAACATAAATTACACTCTATTCCCCCTTCAAAACATGGTGGGATTTTTCTTAATTATATTTAAAAGGGCCCCATGGGAATGCTGGTTTTATGACATAAATCATCCTTAATACAAAAATATGAAACCTTGTAGATAGTTTGGTGCACACACTACCTTACTTACTGATACAAGGGAAGCTTAGAGTGACACTTCCCCTGCAATTTCCTACTTACTCCTACCTACATCAGATGTGGAGATACACAGGTAGCATGCTGAGTGGTACAGATGCCAATAATTGATTCAAAACATAAGAAAAATCAGTTGTCCAATCTATTTCACTCATAAAAATAGTTTCACACCCAAAAAATAATAAAACACTTTTGAGCATTCCCTTATTTGTTCACTAGCACTCAATACATATGATCCCTACAAAATGTTTCACATACACAAAGAGTTCCTAGTAAATAGTTTATGGAAACCCCCCATACAAAAACACTTGAAGAATCAAATTTTCCAGCATTGTACTTGTATTATATACTGTATTTATCTATCACAATAGCAAGTTCATAAACATACAGCAAATTTAAAACTTTATGACCTACCGGTACATTTATTTACCCAGTTCCAGAGGTAAACTGTGCTTTAAAAAGTCCCAAATCATCACACAGGCTAAATTTGTATAAACATTTTCAGCTTTTTGTGGCATTTTCCAAATTTCAGTAAGTATGGGTCTCAAATTTTTAGACTTATTAAGAAGAGTTATCAGGAGTAGCTTTCATTTTCTGACTTTTAAATAGTCACAAATTTGCCAAATTTTGAGAACTGTGCTTCTTTTAATATACTTGGCGCAAATCACTCCAACAATTAATTTTTTTGACTGGTAAAACAAAGCTTAGTCTTAATAAACGTGTGCCTATGTGTATACCATATATGCCGGCATATAAGACGACTGGGCGTATAAGACAACCCCCAACTTTTACACTGAAAATATAGAGTTTGGGATATACTCGCCGTATAAGACTACCCCTTTTTCAACACACAGCAGTACATTACTGCATCCCACCACCATCCCTGGGTATCTCTGCCATCCCTGAATCCCACCACCATCCCTGGGTACCACTGTCATCCCTGCATCCCACCACCATCCCTGCATCCCACCACCATCCCTGGGTACCACTGCCATCCCTGAATCCCACCACCATCCCTGGGTACCACTGTCATCCCTGCATCCCACCACCATCCCTGCATCCCACCACCATCCCTGGGTACCACTGCCATCCCTGAATCCCACCACCATCCCTGGGTACCACTGTCATCCCTGCATCCCACCACCATCCCTGCATCCCACCACCATCCCTAAATACCACTGCCATCCCTACATCCCACCACCATCCCTAGGTACCACCGCCATCCCATGGTATCACCACCATCCCTGCATCCCACCACCTTCCTTGTCCTCCCTCCCTGCCTTCCAGACCCTAAACATGTGCCACCTATACCCTGAACATGTTTTTGTTATGTTATTCTTCATATTCACATTCACATATGCACATCTGCGTCGCACTTAGATACGCCGCACGGAGATCTCTCACATGCGCAGGAGCGAGATGCGAGCGGCCGTGAGGATCCCGTGTATCCACGCTCGCCGAATGAAATCTCGCACATGCATAGGAGCGAAATGCGAGCGGCTGGGAGGATGGCAGTACCAGGAGCATACAAGGTACAGAGCAGGGGGGAGGCATACAAGGTACAGAGCAAGGGGCGGTATATAAGGTACAGCGCAGGGGGGGCATATGCAGTGGGTTACATCGCAGCTCTCAGCTGCTGGGGATACAAGGCAATAGCCCGGGCTCTCACTGTTGATAATTCGGACGTCCCGGCACTGCAGCGCCCGCCATACCCGGCGTATAAGACGACCCCCCACTCTAGAAAATATTTTCTAGGGCTCAAAAGTCGTCTTATACGCCGGTATATACGGTAGTTTTACCATATTTCAATTTTTGTCATTACTGTCACAGTCTGGGAACACATGTAGCCTGTACATAGTCTGTACGGCGTCTTGAAGAGTAGGATTACCTTGGCTAGAAGATTTTACTTGTACAGTATATTAGGGAATTATATTTACAGTTATTGCATTACCCAAATTGTTCCCCTTAGGCCTCATGCACACGACCGTTTTTTTTTAAGGTCCGCAAAAACGGGGTCCGTAGGTCCGTGATCCGTGACCGTTTTTTCGTCCGTGGGTCTTCCTTGTTTTTTGGAGGATCCACGGACATGTAAAATGAAAAAAAAATCTAAGTCAAGTTTGCCATTGAAATGATAGGAAAAAACGGACACGGATCACGGACACGGATCACGGACACGGATGCCAATCTTGTGTGCATCAGTGTTTTTTCACGGACCCATTGACTTGAATGGGTCCGTGAACCGTTGGCCGTGAAAAAAATAGGACAGGTCATATTTTTTTCACGGCCAGGAAACACGGATCACGGATGCGGCTGCCAAACGGTGCATTTTCCGATTTTTCCACGGACCCTTTGAAAGTCAATGGGTCCGTGAAAAAAAACGGAAGACGGCACAACGGCCACGGATGCACACAACGGTCGTGTGCATGAGGCCTTAAGGGAACATTCGTTAGTGATTATCTGGCCATGTACATGTGCTGCCGATTATCCGATCAAATGAGCAAGATGCTCATTCATCAGGTAATAGATCATTCATACGGTCACAAAAATTATTGTTTGCTGTGTAAACAGCATCTGCTGCCGGCAAATAACTATTCGGTATGGGGATGAGTGATGACATTAGCGATCACTCCTCCCCATACTGTGGAAGAGACTGCTGCATGTAAATTCAGTAGTATCCTCTGTTGACAAGCAGCATATTGTCAGGAAGGAAGACAATCGCCTGCTGTGTCGTCCCCTGTCAAGGGACCTTTACTAGTGAGAGGCGTTCAAATGACCGTAAACAGGAGATGCAGAGATTCCCCACGCCCTGTCTCCTTAAATCATTGACAGAATACAGGAGAATAATAGCACCTGTATTCTTTTATTAATAATGCTGGACAGAAACATCACAGAGCTACACTACCCTGCTGTTCTCTGTTTTGCAGTAGTATACAGTATTACGGAATTTCTACAATTAAATGTTCTACAACAATGGCAGCCCTTTTACAGATATGCTTTCAGCCATGGCAACATGCATTTCGGAATGTGCTGACTAACCCCCACTTTTTTCTTTGCAGTCTCCATGGGAGGTGTGGCTGACTCTGTTGGTCTTGCACTCCTTATTAGTGTTGAGCGAGCATGCTCGGCCGAATACCAGTTCAGCTTGAGCATCGCTATGCTCGGCACATGGCGGTTACTTGGCCGAGTACCGCATGTGCTCGAGCTCAATGCTCGAGTCTCCTCCCAGCACGTTTCGCGACTGCTAAGCAGCCAATAAACGTGCAGGTAAGTACTGCCCTTACTGTAATGCCAGTTGGCAGTTGCCATGTTGGCTACTGGCATTACAGTGATTCGCTGGCCGGAACGCGCCATCAGGTGCTATATAGCAGCCGATGACGCGTGTTCGGCTCATTCTAAGTCAGGGAGAGCTGAGCATAGGAAGGGACAGAGAATGTAGGGAGTGTAATTGAATTAAATTTTTCTACAAAAACGTTTCATAGACCCAAAAGTCCTTGTAAGGACTATTGTGTGTGACAGAAGCAATATATGTTTGTAGCGGAACCTGTGCTAAATTGCTCAGTGTTAGGCCCCCCTTTTACACGGGCGAGTTGAACGCATTGCACCCGCACCGAATACCGACCCATTCATTTCTATGGGGCTGTTCACATGAGCGGTGATTTTCACGCATCACTTGTGCGTTGCGTGAAAATCACAGCATGCTCTATTTTGTGCGTTTTTCACGTAACGCAGGCCCCATAGAAATGAATGGGGTTGCGTGAAAATCGCAAGCAAGTGCGGATGCAGTGCGATTTTCACTCACGGTTGCTAGGAGACGATCGGGATGGAGACCCGATCATTATTATTTTCCTTTATAACATGGTTATAAGGGAAAATAATAGCATTCTGAATATAGAATGCATAGTAAAATAGCGCTGGAGGGGTTAAAAAAAATAATAATAATAATTTAACTCACCTTAGTCCACTTGATCGCGCTGCCCGGCATCTCGTCTGTCTCCTTTGCTGAACAGGACCTGTGGTGACGTCACTGCGGTCATCACATGTTCCATCACATGATCTTTTACCATGGTGATGGATCATGTGATGACCGGAGTGACGTCACGACAGGTCCTGTTCCTGCAATGAATGCTCACCACAGGTCCTGTTCAGCAAAGGAGACAGAAGAGATGCCGGGCTATGCAATCAAGTGGACTAAGGTAAGTTAAATTATTTTTTATTTTTTTTCAACCCCTCCAGCCATATTGTACTATGCATTCTGTATTCAGAATGCTATTATTTTCCCTTATAACCATGTTCTACAGAACACCGATCCCAGACCCGAACTTCTGTGAAGAAGTTTGGGTTTGGGTACCAAACATGCGCGATTTTTCTCACGCGAGTGCAAAACGCATTATACAAAAAACTTTTCAGAGACACTATTGTGTGTGACAGCAGCAATATATATTTTTTGTGCATCCTGGGCAAAATACCGTGTAATAGGCTGCTGCGGACAGTTAAATTATTCGCACCACATCTCCTGTGTAAATTGTGCGCATCCCTAAAATATCAGTGACATCCAGTGCACTTTTTCCGTAGATGGTGTCCCCTGCGGACAGTTATTATCCGCCCCACATCTCCTGTTTAAAGCGTGCGCATCCCTAAAATATCAATGACATCCAGTACACTTTTTCCGTAGACGGTGTCCGCTGTGGACAGTTAAATTATCTGTGCCACATCTCCTATTTAAAGTGTGCGCATCTCTGAAATATCACTGACATCCAGTATACTTTTTCCGTAGACGGTGTCTGCTGCGGACAGTTAAATTATCCGCACCACATCTCCTGTTTAAACGGGGAAGTGGCCGTGATGCTGATGGTGCATGCAGAGGTCGTGGCCCTGGGCACGGAGAAACAGTACCTGCTACCAGAGCACAAGAAAAACAATCATCCAAGATACCTAGCTTCATGTGCCAGTTAGCAGGGCGGCGCAGGACACCACTCTTGAAGTCAGACCAGTGTGACCAGATGGTCGGTTGGATTGCAGCAGATAATGCTTCCAGTCGGTTAAGCACCACCCTGTCTTCCGCCAAGTCCAGTCTCAGTAGCTAGGAGTCTGGTCAACACAATCCTCACCCTTGTCCTCCTTCCTCCAACCTTTTAGAGTCTGGCCAAACAAGTGATCCCAAACTTGGATATTCCGAGGACCTCTTTTCATCACCATTACTTGATTTTGCCCCCTCGCCAAACAAGCTTGAAGAGGGACATGAGATCTTGTGCCCTGATTCCCAACCTCTTGAACATCCACAGTCATAAGAACATGAAGGTGAGGAACGGCAATTAGTGTTTAATGAGGTGGATGATGATGAGACACAGTTGCCAAAGAGTCAACTGCAATTAAGAGGTCTCAAGAGGTTGATGAAGAGGATGAGACACAGTTGTCAATCACATAGGTTGTGGTTAGGTCAACAAATATGGGGGATGATCAGAGTGAGGAAGTGGAGGTGGTGGACGATGAGGTCACTGACCCAACCTGGGAAGGTGGAAAGCCGAGCGAGGACAGCAGTACAGAGGGGGAGGGATCTGCAGCACCGCAACAGTGTGGAAGAGGCAGTGGGGTGGCAAAAGAGAGAAGGCGGGCCACACCACACAGGCCCGAACTTTTCCACGGAGCAACCCCTTGCGGAGATCTCCCTTGCCAAGGGGTAGATGTTCCGCAGTATGGCGCTTTTTTGAGGAAAGTGCAAATGACAAAAGAATAGTAATTTACAACCTGTGCCATACGAAAATGAGCCGAGGCGTAAACACTAGCAACCTCACCAGCATGATCCGCCACATGGTATCCAAGCACCGTAATAAAAGGAACGAACGCCTAGGTCCACAATCTGTATCTGCGGGTCACACTGCCTCCTCTTCCCCTGTTACGTGCTGTACAATCCACTGTTGAAGGCGCAGGCCCGGGTGCCTCCCGCCCTGCACCTGGACCTTCGCATGCACCATCCGCGACCACACCCACTTCCATTTCCCAGCGTAGCGTACAAATGTCCTTACCCCAGGCACTTGAACGCAAGCGCAAATACCAAGCCACCCACCCACAGGCCATAGCACTAAATGCACAACTTTCCAAATTACTGCCCCTGGAAATGTTGCCATGTGGACACTGAGGCCTTCTGCAGGCTGATGTCGGCGGCCGTCCCTCATTACGCAGTCCCCAGCCACCCCCTATTTTTCATGTGTCATGCCCGCCTTACACCAACATGTGTCCCGTAACATCACACGTGCCCTGACCAACGCAGTTACTGGAAAGGTCCACTTAACCACGGACACATGGACAAGTGCATTCGGCAAGGGACGCTACATTTCCCTGACGGCACACTGGGTGAACATTGTAGAGGCCAGGAGTGAGTCGTACCCTGGGATAGCACAGGTGCTACCGACGCCAAGGATTGGGGGCCCTATGTTGATCAGGGTTTACGCCAGCACCTACGTTAGTGGCTCCTACCCCCACTTCTCCTCTTCTGCCTCCTGCTCCACTTCCACCTCCAAATTATATGCGCGCAGCACCAGTCAGTCATCAGTTGGTAGCTGGAAGCAGTGTAGCACTGCAGTGGGGAAGCAACAACAGGCCGTGCTGAAGCTGATATGCTTAGGGGACAAACAGCACACCGCCGCAGAACTGTGGTAGGGGATAAGAGACCAGACTGAGCTGTCGCTCTCGCCACTCAACCTAGAACCAGGCATGGTTGTGTCTGATAATGGCCGACACTTGGTGGCGACTTTGGAGCTTGGCAAGTTCACACATATACCATGCCTAGCCCACGTGTTCAACTTAGTGGTTCAGCGGTTTCTCAAAACCTACCCCAATTTGCCTGAGCTACTGGTGAAGGTGCGTCGCGTGTGTGCCCATTTCCAAAAGTCATCTATAGCTGCCGCTGGTCTGGCAACGCTACAGCAGCACTTGCAATTGCCAGCTCACCAACTGTTGTGTGACGTGAGCACGCGCTGAAACTCCACGTTCCACATGTTTGCCAGGCTTTGTGAGCAGCAGAGGGCAGTAGTGGAATACCAGCTGCAACATGGTTGTCGCCTTTCCAGTTAGCTTCCGCTATTCACAAGCGAGGAGTGGGCATGGATGTCTGACCTCTGTGAGGTTTTAAGAAACTTTGAGGAATCAACACAGATGGTGAGCTGCGATAACACTATTATCAGCGTAACCATCCCACTTCTGTGTCTACTCAAACGCTTACTGCTCACAATGTTTGGAATGTGGAAGAGGTGGAAATGGGGGAAGACATTACACAGGGTAAATAGACAGACCTCAGCACAAATTGGACGATAAAGAGGAGGAGGAGCAGCATACGGTTGCCTCCGCTACAGAGGGTAGTACCCATGGAAGTTTAATTCCATCTGTTCTGCATGGGTGGGCAGAAGAGGAGAAAGAGGATGAGGAGATTGAGAGTAATCCTCCTGATGACAACAATAAAGTCTTGCCTGTTGGTACTCTGGCACACATGGCTGACTTCATGTTAGGCTGCCTTTCCCATTACCCACGCGTTTTACGCATTTTAGACAACACAAATTACTGGTTGTTCACCCTTCTGTCCAAAGTTCCTTGGCCAACCGAGGAGGGGAGACAAGGGGAACACACAGCAGTTCCAGCAGAAGCAGGGAAACACTCTTCAAAGCCTGGGACAGTTTCATGACACCCCGCCAGCACCCTCACCCTGATGTGCGGCCTAGTGTCACAAGGAGGGAAAAACTTTGAAAGATGGTGAAGAAGTACATAGCAGACCGTGTCAGCGTCCTCAATAATCCCTCAGTGCCTTACAACTACTGGGTGTCTAAGCTGGACATATGGCACGAACTGGCACTCTATGCCTTGGAGGTGCTGGCGTGCCCTGCCGCCAGCGTTTTGTCTGAGCGGGTATTTAGTGCTGCTGGTGACAGTATAATAGATAAGTATATCCGCCTGTCAACTGAAAATGCTGACAGGTTGACTCTTATAAAAATTAACAAGGCCTGAATTGACCATGACTTCTCTACTCCACCAGAGGAAAGCAGCTGAACATAAAGGCACTTTAAATGTGTTGATTATAATGTACTGAATACACTGTATTCCTATGCAATCCTTCCACCACAAACAAGGGTATATGGTTGAATCTTCCTTTTCTCATCCTCCTCCTCCTCTTCCATCATATGAAAATACTTATTTGTCACATATAATGCTCTCGCATATATGCCCTTTGCATATAATGTTTTACAGGGTCAGCTTACATGCAGGCCCTCGCATATAATTTTTTGGAGGGTCAGCTCAGCTGCAGGCCCTCGCATTAAATTGTTTAGAGGGTCAACTCAGCTGCAGGCCCTAGGACATACTTGAGGGCAGAGATGTGAATCTGGCGTCCTTACTTATTGCCACCAGAGACATGTGGTGATGTTT
Source organism: Bufo gargarizans (assembly GCF_014858855.1). Classification (NCBI taxonomy): domain Eukaryota; kingdom Metazoa; phylum Chordata; class Amphibia; order Anura; family Bufonidae; genus Bufo; species Bufo gargarizans. The sequence goes on along the minus strand of NC_058080.1, from coordinate 561,457,655 downwards.
CCGTGGTTCTTAGGAGCCGCGATCACAGGCTCAATAAGAAGTTAACAATTCCGGAATTCGTTCTGGCATTTAGCCTGTATAGAGATGTCATCTGTTCTGCCCACCCAGATAGGAGAGAAGAGTTGGATCTGTATCTTTTTTAAGGTTACTGATTTGGGGCATAAGTATGGTGGTGCTGCGTTCTATGATTATCATTGTTCTTTTTCTGCGAAGGCTGCAGCAGCACTCAGTCAGTTTCAATTTACTACAAATTGGGCTAATATTGACACTGAGCTCTTCTGCAGACATTTCGCAGGGCTTAAAGCATCGGCGTGTTCTTTGTGCCAATCTATTTTTCATACGGCCGAGTGGTGTCATCTTTCTGCCGTCGGTGCAGAGACAGCCCCCAGAGCCCCTTCAGCTGGCCCGTCGGATGCTCTTAGGGGTACCGGCACGGTCAATAAATTAGGTCGCCCTATCAAATTTTTACAGAGATCCCAGATTTGTAACAACTTCAACTTTACAGCATGCAACTACGGTCAATGTCGTCTGCTCCATGTGTGTATTAATTGTTTCAGAGCTCATCCTAAGGTTGCTTGTACATTAAAGTCAGACAAAGTGTACATATGTGTCATTAACACTGATTATTTACAGTCATGTCTGCTAGGTCATCATGACCCTGAGTTTGTTAACTTCCTGGTCACAGGTTTCGTGGCAGGTTTCCACTCGGGACTGGTCGCGCTGCCTGAGGTCACATATGAGTGTAGAAACTTGCAGTCTGCCGAGAGAGCACCATAGTCAGTTGACAAGTTATTACAGACTGAGGTTGAGAAGGGGTTTCTTATAGGGCCCTTCACAGTGTCGCCGTTTGAACGGTGGAGGATCAGCCCGATTGGGGTAGTTACCTGCAAGTTTAGCCAAGAAAGAAAGGCTGGTTTATGATCTATCGGCCACGCACAGGTCTCATGTCGCTAGTTTAAACTCCCTTATTTCGTCTGAAGAAGTGAGCATGAAGTATTCCACTATAGACCAGGCCATAGCGACTATTATGCAGTTAGGTCCGGGTGCCCACCTATCTAAGGCCGACATATCTGATGCTATTAAACTCCTCCCCATCATGCCTGCGCTCTGGCAATGGCACGGCATTAAATGGAGGGATTTGTATTATTTTGCCACAAAGTTAACGTTTGGCTCTAGGAGTAGCCCTTGGTTATTTGATCAGTTTGCGCAGGCCCTGCATTGGATTCTGGAGTCCAAGTTCCACTGCGAACATGTTATACACTACCTGGATGACTTTTTATTGATTGAATCTCCAGGTGGTACACCGCAGGGACTCGAAACTTTGTTGGCTGTTTTTTCTCAGCTAGGTGTGCCGGTGTCACCTAAGAAGGTTGAAGGCCCTTCCACTGTTATCACTTTTCTAGGGATTGTGTTGGACTCTGACAATATGTAGCCAGACTGCCAGAAGATAAGTTAGTCAGGATCAAGGAGGTCATTCACAAGTTCACCGTGGTAAGGGTGACAACGAAGGCATATTTACAGTCATTATTGGGCATGTTAAACTTTGCAATGCGTATTATTCCCCAGGGTAGGCAGTGCATCAGAACAGCTCAGTGCACTTAGATGTACAGGCCATGGCAGACCTGGCCATTTGGGACCATTTTCTGAGCCACTGGAACGGGGTTTCTTTTTTCATACCTGCCGCCGATAATTCATCTCCCATGGCCTTAAAACCATAACCCGCGGAAGCTGGTTATGGTTTTGCTGCCATTTTTGGCACCCACTGGTTGGCTGGTACTTGGCCCAATGAAGTTAGGCAGGTTTCGAATATTCTGCAGACGTCTGCTCTGTTTTAATTATATCCTATCGTGGCGGCTGCGTATGTGTGGGGTAGCTTGTGGGCCAATTCCACAGTCGTGTTTATTTCAGATAATTCATCCATTGTGATTATTTTAACGAAAGGAAGGTCTAAATCACCGTACGTTATGTCTCTAGCGAGACGACTAGTTCAGCTCTCTCTGCTACATAATTTTCATTACTGTTGTTCTTATGTCCGAGGCACACAGAATGTGGTGGCTAATGCGTTGTCACAGGCTAACTTCTCGCTCTTTTCACAGGTCATGCCAGAAGCAGACTACATATGGGCCACAGTTCCTCCCTACTCGGTACTAGTACTGGACTAACTCGTCATCTGGTTACGGCACACTGCCTGGTAGCCAGGTCACTGTCAGTTAATACAGATAGGAGTTATAACACAGGTTTACAAGTTATTCTGCAAGTTTCAAGATAAATATCAAAGGGATGTTAGTTTTGTAGTATATGTATTGGCGTTCATTGGCTACTGTCACTCAGAATGCGCGCTGTCTTATAACACTGTCCGGTCTTATCTGCCTGGGGTTCAACATTTCACCGCCCTTAGTTATCCTGATGGGGGTCCTTGTTTTCCACCCATGTCATAAAAGCCACATTAAGGGGTTTAGAGAAGGCACTCATGGAAGGCCTGCCGCGCAGAGAGGGTATTACCGGTAAAGTCCTTCGAGACTTGTCTGATATGTTGGATAGAGGCCCTTTTGGGGTTCTCCCTAGTCTAGTGCTCAAAGCTGCTGTCTACCTTGCATTTTATGGCTTCATGAGACCCGGCGAGTTCACTCGTACTACCACTAATAGCAGGTTCATCAGCCTCAGCCAGTTGAGTGGGATCCTGACAGTTTCGTGTTGACATTGCCAGTTACCAAGACTTCTCAGACAGGTCCCCCCACTCAGGTTACCTTTTTCCCGACTTCTCATTCCTGTTGCCCGGTGCAGGTTCTTCGGCAGTTACTGACCGCTTTAGCTGACCGAGACCCCGAAAGTCCATTGTTGCCGTTTCCCATTGCACCCCTCACTAACTCTCAGTTTGTGGTGCTTGTCCGCATTTTAGTGTCTAATTTAGGCTTAAATCCTACTTGCGTGTCAGGGCACTCTTTCAGGATAGGGGCTGCTTCCGCTGCCTCCAGAAACAAGGTCCCGGCTCATGTTATCCGTAAGCTCGGTCGATGGCGCTCCTCTTGTTTTAATAGGTACATTCCCCAGCCTAAACGTTGGTAATAAACTTGCTATTATGCAGTTGTGGTGTTTTGCACTCTTTCAGGTGTCCCTCCTACGCAGCGGTTATGGCACAAATCAAGCCGCTTAGTCCTAGTTAGTTAGGTAGGTTGGGGGGGGGGGGTTGTCCAGGGGCTTGTCTTTTCTAGATAGCCTCAACCACAAGTGTTAAGGCCGATTTATTGGCCTGAGTTTGTGGGAAGGGTGCCTGTAGCATTCATTAACAGACCAGGCGTCCTCCCCCACGTTCTACATTAGAGCGGTGTTCCCTCCCAACCCGCCCTTATACAGGTTACATTCTCCAGGGTATGCCCTCTTTCAGGTGTCTCTCCTACGCAGCGGTTATGGCACAAATCAAGCCGCTTAGTCCTAGTTAGGTAGGTTGGGGGGTTTGTCCAGGGGCTCATCTTTTCTAGATAGCCCCGACCACAAATATATATGTGTGTATATATATATATATATATATATATACAGTACAGACCAAAAGTTTAGACACACCTTCTCATTCAAAGAGTTTTCTTTATTTTCATGACTATGAAAATTGCAGATTCACACTGAAGGCATTAAAACTATGAATTAACACACGTGGAACTATATACATAACAAAAAAGTGTGAAACAACTGAAAATATGTCATATTCTAGGTTCTTCAAAGTAGCCACCTTTTGCTTTGATTACTGCTTTGCACACTCTTGGCATTCTCTTGATGAGCTTCAAGAGGTAGTCACCTGAAATGGTTTTCACTTCACAGGTGTGCCCTGTCAGGTTTAATAAGTGGGATATCTTGCCTTATAAGTGGGGTTGGGACCGTCAGTTGCGTTGTGGAGAAGTCAGGTGGATACACAGCTGATAGTCCTACTAAATAGATTGTTAGAATTTGTATTATGGCAAGAAAAAAACAGCTAAGTAAAGAAAAACGAGTGGCCATCATCACTTTAAGAAATTAAGGTCAGTCAGTACGAAAAATTGGGAAAACTTTGAAAGTGTCCCCAAGTCCAGTCACAAAAACCATCAAGCGCTACAAAGAAACTGGCTCACATGCGGACCTCCCCATGAAAGGAAGACCAAGAGTCACCTCTGCTGTGGAGGATAAGTTCATCCGAGTCACCAGCCTCAGAAATCGCAGGTTAACAGCAACTCAGATTAGAGACCAGGTCAATGCCAGACACATCTCTAGAACAACTGTTAAGAGGAGACTGTGTGAATAAGGTCTTTATAGTAACATAGTACATAAGGCCGAAAAAAGACATTTGTCCATCCAGTTCGGCCTGTCATATTCTATATTATGGTAGAATATCTGCTAGGAAACCACTGCTAAGGACAGGCAACAAGCAGAAGAGACTTGTTTGGGCTAAAGAACACAAGCAATGGACATTAGACCAGTGGCAATCTGTGCTTTGGTCTGATGAGTCCAAATTTGAGATCTTTGGTTCCAACCACCGTGTCTTTGTGCGATGCAGAAAAGGTGAACGGATGGACTCTAAATGCCTGGTTCCCACCGTGAAGCATGGAGGAGGAGGTGTGATGGTGTGGGGGTGCTTTGCTGGTGACACTGTTGGGGATTTTTTCAAAATTGAAGGCATACTGAGCCAGCATGGCTACCACAGCATCTTGCAGCGGCATGCTAGTCCATCCGGTGTGCGTTTAGTTGGGCCATCATTTATTTTTCAACAGGACAATGACCCCAAACACACCTCCAGGCTGTGTAAGGGCTATTTGACCATGAAGGAGAGTGATGGGCTGCTGCGCCAGATGACCTGGCCTCCACAGTCACCGGACCTGAACCCAATCAAGATGGTTTGGGGTGAGCTGGACCACAGAGTGAAGGCAAAAGGGCCAACAAGTGCTAAGCATCTCTGGGAACTCCTTCAAGACTGTTGGAAGACCATTTCAGGTGACTACCTCTTGAAGCTCATCAAGAGAATGCCAAGAGTGTGCAAAGCAGTAATCAAAGCAAAAGGTGGCTACTTTGAAGAACCTGGAATATGACATATTTTCAGTTGTTTCACACTTTTTTGTTATGTATATAATTCCACATGTGTTAATTCATAGTTTTGATGCCTTCAGTGTGAATCTACAATTTTCATAGTCATGAAAATAAAGAAAACTCTTTAAATGAGAAGGTGTGTCCAAACTTTTGGTTTGTACTGTATATATTGTGGTTAGCTGTACAAATGGTAGGCAGTCGGCAGGATTGGACGCAACATAAGGGTTTTATTGGAAAAAACACAACTCAAATTTGTTCCAACAGGATGGCTTGGCTTCAGCCCATCAAAGTTCAGTCACATAAAGCTCTTATCTTCAGCCCTCATGTGTCATATAACAGTTAAAATTTTACACAGGCAAAAATACAGGAGTCACCTTTCTGCAGAATCTTGTCTTTTCCCTTCTCAGGAACACTGTGGAGATGAATTGTCACAACCAGACAGCTGAGAAGCTCTGACAGAAGCCTTTCAGAACCTCCTCCTTGAGTTTTCTTTGTTTTGAATTTCAGTTCCTCATCTCGTTAGCCTCTCTCAGCTGTCATGTAGTTGGACTGATTGCATCCCTTTAAATTCCTCCCCATAATGCATTAGTGTGCGGCTTATACAACTTCCTGGAGTGTGTGTGCATGCTGATCCTATTTTCCAGCCTTCTACAAGATAAGTGCTGTATATTTATTTGTGATTTGCTGACTCCCTCCGTGTCTAGTGTAGGGAGCCGGTGGTCGTGTCCCCTCACTATTGTAGGGTGTTCAGGTGGTATATAGTCGAGGTACGTGGATATGCAATCATCCACCATTGGGATTTTCGCATAGGCTGAGCAGACAGGGAGAGAGCCAGGTCTGATGCAGGGGTCTCCCTTTTGTTCCCTAGTTTTGGATCCAGTGAGTCATATATTCATTTTGCACTGTCTTGTTTCCTGTACACCTTCCGAGACATTATAAGCCGCCAAAACCGTCTCAAGCATGGATCCGGTTTCACTTTTGACTGAACGTTTCCAGGGTCTTTCATTGGAGGTAGCTGATCTCCGTAAGACTCTTTCTCAGTTTCTAGTGACCAGTTCAGCTTGCGTTCATGGAGTTTGTTCTGAGCCTAAGATCTCGCTCCCGGATACGTTCTCCGGGGTAGTGAGAATTTTGTGCGTTTCAGAGAGGCTTGCAAACTCCATTTTCGCCTTCTTCCCCATTCCTCTGGTGATGAGGAACGGAGGGTGGGGATCATTATATCGCTGCTCAGGGGTAACGCTCAGTCGTGGACCTTTCCGCTGCCGGTGGGGGCACGGCCCCTCCGTTCAGTGGATAATTTCTTTTTAGCCCTGGGTCAGATATATGATGATCCGGATCGTGTTGCTTTGGCTGAGTCTAGACTACGTCTGTTATGCCAGGGTAAACAATCCGCAGAGATATACTGCTCAGAATTTCGGAGATGGGCAGCTGATACTGGTTGGAATGATGCTGCACACCGAAGTCAATTTTGCCATGATCTTTCAGAGGGATTGAAAGATGCATTTGCCTTTCATGAGAGGCCTATCTCCTTGGACTGTGCTATGTCTCAGGCCGTTCGTATTGACAGGCGTCTTAGAGAGAGAGGAGAGATCTCTCCTTCCTGTCATACTCAGTCCCAGGACAGTGCAGCGGTCCCATTCTGTGCGCAGGGGTCTCAGTCGCTGTCAGCCCCTTCTGAGCTGGAGCCCATGCAGCTGGGGTTGATTGCCTCTGACAATAGAAGATTCAGCCCACATGGGAAGGTTTGTTTTTGTTGTGGAGGTATAAATCATTTGGCAAATGTTTGTCCCTCTAGGAGATTCAGGCAGTTTTCTGGGAGTAATAAAGAAACAAAAAGGAAAAAATCTTTAAAAAATGTTCCATCTGGTACTATTGGCAGGGTTGAGGCGGAAATTGAAGGTTTTCCGTTTGCTTGTAGTTCCCGTTTTGTCCTGCCTGCCAGGGTGGCGCTAGAGAGCAAGACCATTTTTTGTGAGATTTTTGTAGATAGTGGAGCAGCTGTCAATCTCATTGATAATCATTTTGCGATAACTCATGGTTTCCAGGTGTGCACTTTGGGAAAGGATATTCCTGTTTTTGCTATTGATTCCGCTCCACTTTCTCAGAAATCATTAAAGGGCATAGTTCACAATATTCGTTTAATTTTGAGTGATGCTCATGTTGAGGATGTGTCATGTTTCGTCCTTAGCGGATTACCTACTCCTCTTGTGTTGGGGCTACCCTGGCTCACTAAACATAACCCCACCATTGATTGGCAAGCGAGGCAAATAAATGGTTGGAGTGACTTTTGCAGAGAGAATTGCCTCACGACACCTGTTTCTGAGGTTTCTACTAAGACTGCACCATCTTTTCTCTCTGAATTTTCGGATGTCTTCTCTGAGAGTGGAGTTCAGGATTTGCCCCCGCACAGGGAGTACGATTGCCCTATTAATCTCATCCCAGGCGCCAAGCTGCCTAAATCTCGTTTATACAACCTCTCCCAACCTGAAAGGGTCGCTATGCTTGCTTATATCTCTGAGAGTCTGAGAAAAGGACACATACGACCCTCGAAGTCACCTGTTGCCGCTGTTTTTTTCTTTAAGAAAAAAGATGGTTCTTCAAGACCTTGTCTGGATTTCATGGAGCTGAACAGTATCACTATTCATGACCCTTATCCGCTTCCTCTGATCCCGGACCTGTTTAACCAGATTGTTGGGGCTAAAGTCTTTTCCAAGTTAGATCTAAGAGGGGCATACAACCTGGTCAGGGTCAGAGAAGGAGACGAATGGAAGACGGCCTTCAATACCCCTGAGGGCCATTTTGAGAATTTGGTTATGCCTTTTTGTTTGATGAATGCCCCAGCCGTTTTTCAGCATTTTGTGAGCAGCATTTTTTATCATTTAATGGGAAAATTTGTATTAGTGTATTTGGATGACATTTTGATTTTTTCTCCTGATTTCAAAACTCATAAGGAACACTTATGTCAGGTCTTGCTCATCCTGCGGGAGAATAAATTATACGCGAAACTGGAAAAATGTGTGTTTGTGGTTCCAGAAATTCAATTTCTGGGGTTTCTTCTCTCCGCTTCTGGTTTTCGCATGGACCCCGAGAAGGTCCGCGCTGTGCTTGAGTGGGAGCTTCCTGAGAATCAGAAGGCGCTGATGCGTTTTTTGGGCTTTGCCAATTATTACAGGAAGTTTATTTTGAATTATTCCTCTATTGTTAAACCACTCACTGATATGACCAGAAAGGGGGTAGATTTTTCTTCCTGGTCGGTAGAGGCGCGTAAGGCCTTTTCTAATATCAAGGAGAGTTTTGCTTCCGCTCCCATCTTGGTACAACCTGATATTTCTCTACCCTTCATAGTTGAGGTTGATGCTTTTGAGGTGGGTGTGGGTGCGGTCTTGTCTCAGGGTTCCTCTCCTGCCAAATGGCGACCATGTGCCTTTTTCTCGAAGAAACTCTCCTTTGCAGAGAGAAATTACGATGTGGGAGATAGGGAATTGTTGGCCATCAAGTTGCCTTTTGAGGAATGGCGCCATTGGCTAGAGGGAGCCAGACACCCTATTACCGTGTTTACTGACCATAAAAATCTGGCCTACTTGGAGTCAGCCAAGCGTCTGAACCCGAGACAGGCCAGATGGTCTTTGTTCTTTTCAAGGTTTAATTTTGTTGTCACGTTCCGCCCTGGGGTTAAGAATGTGAAGGCAGATGCCCTGTCACGTTGTTTTCCGGGAGGTGGGAATTTTGAAGACCCGGGTCTCATTTTGGCTGAAGGTGTGGTGGTCTCTGCTCTTTTTCCTGAATTGGAGGCAGAGGTGCAGGCAGCCCAGTCAGAGGCTCCTGATCTTTGTCCTCCTGGGAGGTTGTTTGTGCCTCTCGCTTTAAGACACAAGATTTTTAAGGAACACCACGATACGGTCCTTGCTGGGCACCCGGGGGCAAGAGCCACAGTGGATCTCATCGCTCGGAGATTCTGCGCTTCGTAAGTCGGTTGAGGGTTTTGTGGCAGCCTGCGAGACTTGCGCTCGTGCCAAAGTCCCTCATTCACGGCCATCAGGTCCTCTCCATCCCGTACCCATTCCTTCCCGTCCTTGGACACATCTGTCCATGGACTTCATAACGGACCTGCCTCGTTCCTCAAGGTGATTCTGGTGGTGGTGGACCGTTTTAGCAAAATGGTGCATTTCATCACTTTTCCTGGTTTGCCCAATGTTAAGACGCTGGCGCAGGCATTTATTGATCACATTGTCAAATTGCATGGTATTCCTTCAGACATAGTCTCTGATAGGGGCACGCAGTTTGTTTCCAGATTCTGGAAGGCTTTCTGTTCTTGCTTGGGGGTTCGGTTGTCATTCTCTTCTGCTCTCCACCCGCAGTCGAATGGCCAGACAGAGCGCGTCAATCAGAATCTGGAGACATATCTGCGCTGTTTTGTGGCGGAGAATCAGGAGGATTGGTGTTCTTTTTTGTCCCTTGCTGAGTTTGCTTGAAATAACCGTCGTCAGGAGTCCTCTGATAAGTCACCATTTTTTGGTGCATATGGGTTTCATCCGCAGTTTGGGACTTTCTCGGGAGAGGGGTCTTCTGGTTTACCTGATGAGGACAGATTCTCCTCGTCTTTGTCTTCTATTTGGCAAAAGATTCAGGATAATCTAAAGAGCATGAGTGAGAGATATAAGCGTGTGGCAGATAAGAGACGTGTGCCTGGTCCGGACCTGAATGTTGGTGATCTGGTGTGGTTGTCTACCAAGAATATCAAATTGAAGGTTCCCTCCTGGAAGTTGGGTCCTAGGTTTATTGGGCCTTACAAAATCCTGTCTGTCATCAATCCTGTTGCCTACCGTCTTGATCTTCCTCAGACTTGGAAGATCCATAATGTTTTTAATAAGTCCTTATTGAAACCTTATGTTCAACCCATTGTACCCTCGCCTTTGCCTCCTCCTCCGATTATGGTTGATGGGAATCTTGAATTTCAGGTCTCTAGGATTGTGGATTCTCGTCTTGTCCGCGGTTCTCTCCAGTACCTTGTTCATTAGGAGGGTTATGGTCCTGAGGAGAGGATGTGGGTCCCAGTGACGGACATTAAGGCCACTCGTCTCATCAGGGCTTTCCATAGGTCCCATTCTGAGAAGGTGGGCTCTGAGTGTCCAGAGTCCACTTGTAGAGGGAGGGGTACTGTCACAACCAGACAGCTGAGAAGCTCTGACAGAAGCCTTTCAGAACCTCCTCCTTGAGTTTTCTTTGTTTTGAATTTCAGTTCCTCATCTCGTTAGCCTCTCTCAGCTGTCATGTAGTTGGACTGATTGCATCCCTTTAAATTCCTCCCCATAATGCATTAGTGTGTGGCTTATACAACTTCCTGGAGTGTGTGTGCATGCTGATCCTATTTTCCAGCCTTCTACAAGATAAGTGCTGTACATTTATTTGTGATTTTCTGTTTGCTGGATCCCAGGTGACCCTGACTCCCTCCGTGTCTAGTGTAGGGAGCCGGTGGTCATGTCCCCTCACTATTGTAGGGTGTTCAGGTGGTATATAGTCGAGGTACGTGGATATGCGATCATCCACCATTGGGATTTTCGCATAGGCTGAGCAGACAGGGAGAGAGCCAGGTCTGATGCAGGGGTCTCCCTTTTGTTCCTTAGTTTTGGATCCAGTGAGTCATATATTCATTTTGCATTGTCTTGTTTCCTGTACACCTTCCGTGACATGAATGCTCCTAAGTCCTCTGCAGACCAACACCAACCACACACTGACAGTGAGTCTTTTAAATTAGCTTCCAGCTGGGTGAGGTGGTAACACAGGAGATTGAGTATGGGAGTGAATTTCCCACCCAAACTCTTCAGTCACTCCTAATTCCCGGACCCAAATTCCAGCTACCACAAACTCAGCGATCTAACATCACTGGTTGCCATTTACCTCCGGGATTTACATCACTGAGAGCAGCAGCCTCAGTGACACATACTTACCATCAATAACCTCACCCTTTGGATGCTTACATATCCCCCCCCCCCTCTGCCCAAG